>NC_138843.1:4637981-5020173 GCF_965183815.1 Platalea leucorodia | reverse complement strand
CGTAAGCTTGGGGGGAGTGCAGGGAGATGGCCAGGGCTTAACTGTGAAACCTCTCTCCTCGGCAGCTCGACCGCCTTCTGAAGGAAAGCAGCATTGGCCCCGCTTTCCTTGGATGTGAAACAAGAGCCTTCAGGTATGGGTCGCACCCGAGTGTCCCTTTGCAGGTCCCACGATGAGCTCAGGGGGCCCGTCACGCTCCTGCTCTGTTGCCGCCTAGACCACCCAGGCAGGACCTTCTCCCTGACGCCCTCCTGCCTCAAGAACTTCTCCCTGACACCCTCCTGCCTTAGGGCCTGCCCTCGCTGCCTGCCCTCTGGCCTCGGGGCAGTGACAGCGCGTAACCCCAAGACGACTCCAAAGGCCTGCCTGGCCCCGTGCTTCCTCAACAGCCCCAGGGCGTTAGTGGAGGCAGGAGAGCAGTGGCGGGCCACCGCGCACGCGCGGCTTGGGAGCGCAGAGCTTGCGTTCCCGCACCGAGACGGCTGCGGAAGCCCCAAGGCCTGGCCTTGCAGCGAGAGGGCGCAGAGGAGGGGTGCTCAGGCACGGCGCTGTGTTTTGCAGGCCAGTGAGGCAAGGGGACGACACGGGGGTGGACGCCGTCTGCACCTACAGGAAGGAGCCCTCCGCCCCACCCTTGGACAGGGTGGGCCTTTACCGCGAAGTGAGCAACAAGACCAGAGGCATCACGCAGCTGGGCCCCTACAGCCTGGACAAGGACAGCCTCTACGTCAACGGTGACCTGTGCTCCTCTCCCCGCCTCCTCTGCTGCCCCGCGGCAGCCTTCTCCAGCCCTGCCCCGTCCATGTCCCCAGCTCCTGACCCTCTCTCTCTCTGCCTCTTTTCCCAGGTTACAACGAACAGCCAGTCCTGCCCGGTGAGTACCTTGCAGGAGCGGGCTGCGCTCAGAAGGCAGCAAGTGCCTCGCGGGGGTCTTCTCGCAGGCAGAGGGGCTGGGGGCCAGGGCTCGTGATCCCTGGGAGAAGCGGGGAGCCTGCCAGCCTTCCCCATCGAGAGCGGGGCCGCGAAGGAGGGGTGGCTGGCAGGAAACCTCTGCGTTTGTCCACCCGGAGCCTTGACGCCCTGTCTCTTGCACCTTGTCACTCCCCATCTGTGCTTCCTGCAGCTCCCAGCCACCCACCAACGACACCGGCAGCCCTCGAGCGTTTCACCGTCAACTTCACCATCACCAATCTCCCCTACAATTCCGACCTGGCGACTCCTGACTCGGCAAAGTACAACGCTACGCGGAGGGTCATGACCGCCATGGTACGTGGCCCGCCACACGGCCATGGCCATGCCTGCCGTAGCCCCGTAAGCTTGGGGGGAGTGCAGGGAGATGGCCAGGGCTTAACTGTGAAACCTCTCTCCTCGGCAGCTCGACCGCCTTCTGAAGGAAAGCAGCATTGGCCCCGCTTTCCTTGGATGTGAAACAAGAGCCTTCAGGTATGGGTCGCACCCGAGTGTCCCTTTGCAGGTCCCACGATGAGCTCAGGGGGCCCGTCACGCTCCTGCTCTGTTGCCGCCTAGACCACCCAGGCAGGACCTTCTCCCTGACGCCCTCCTGCCTCAAGAACTTCTCCCTGACACCCTCCTGCCTTAGGGCCTGCCCTCGCTGCCTGCCCTCTGGCCTCGGGGCAGTGACAGCGCGTAACCCCAAGACGACTCCAAAGGCCTGCCTGGCCCCGTGCTTCCTCAACAGCCCCAGGGCGTTAGTGGAGGCAGGAGAGCAGTGGCGGGCCACCGCGCACGCGCGGCTTGGGAGCGCAGAGCTTGCGTTCCCGCACCGAGACGGCTGCGGAAGCCCCAAGGCCTGGCCTTGCAGCGAGAGGGCGCAGAGGAGGGGTGCTCAGGCACGGCGCTGTGTTTTGCAGGCCAGTGAGGCAAGGGGACGACACGGGGGTGGACGCCGTCTGCACCTACAGGAAGGAGCCCTCCGCCCCACCCTTGGACAGGGTGGGCCTTTACCGCGAAGTGAGCAACAAGACCAGAGGCATCACGCAGCTGGGCCCCTACAGCCTGGACAAGGACAGCCTCTACGTCAACGGTGACCTGTGCTCCTCTCCCCGCCTCCTCTGCTGCCCCGCGGCAGCCTTCTCCAGCCCTGCCCCGTCCATGTCCCCAGCTCCTGACCCTCTCTCTCTCTGCCTCTTTTCCCAGGTTACAACGAACAGCCAGTCCTGCCCGGTGAGTACCTTGCAGGAGCGGGCTGCGCTCAGAAGGCAGCAAGTGCCTCGCGGGGGTCTTCTCGCAGGCAGAGGGGCTGGGGGCCAGGGCTCGTGATCCCTGGGAGAAGCGGGGAGCCTGCCAGCCTTCCCCATCGAGAGCGGGGCCACGAAGGAGGGGTGGCTGGCAGGAAACCTCTGCGTTTGTCCACCCGGAGCCTTGACGCCCTGTCTCTTGCACCTTGTCACTCCCCATCTGTGCTTCCTGCAGCTCCCAGCCACCCACCAACGACACCGGCAGCCCTCGAGCGTTTCACCGTCAACTTCACCATCACCAATCTCCCCTACAATTCCGACCTGGCGACTCCTGACTCGGCAAAGTACAACGCTACGCGGAGGGTCATGACCACCATGGTACGTGGCCCACCACACGGCCATGGCCATGCCTGCCGTAGCCCCGTAAGCTTGGGGGGAGTGCAGGGAGATGGCCAGGGCTTAACTGTGAAACCTCTCTCCTCGGCAGCTCGACCGCCTTCTGAAGGAAAGCAGCATTGGCCCTGCTTTCCTTGGATGTGAAACAAGAGCCTTCAGGTATGGGTCGCACCCGAGTGTCCCTTTGCAGGTCCCACGATGAGCTCAGGGGGCCCGTCACGCTCCTGCTCTGTTGCCGCCTAGACCACCCAGGCAGGACCTTCTCCCTGACGCCCTCCTGCCTCAAGAACTTCTCCCTGACACCCTCCTGCCTTAGGGCCTGCCCTCGCTGCCTGCCCTCTGGCCTCGGGGCAGTGACAGCGCGTAACCCCAAGACGACTCCAAAGGCCTGCCTGGCCCCGTGCTTCCTCAACAGCCCCAGGGCGTTAGTGGAGGCAGGAGAGCAGTGGCGGGCCACCGCGCACGCACGGCTTGGGAGCGCAGAGCTTGCGTTCCCGCACCGAGACGGCTGCGGAAGCCCCAAGGCCTGGCCTTGCAGCGAGAGGGCGCAGAGGAGGGGTGCTCAGGCACGGCGCTGTGTTTTGCAGGCCAGTGAGGCAAGGGGACGACACGGGGGTGGACGCCGTCTGCACCTACAGGAAGGAGCCCTCCGCCCCACCCTTGAACAGGGTGGGCCTTTACCGCGAAGTGAGCAACAAGACCAGAGGCATCACGCAGCTGGGCCCCTACAGCCTGGACAAGGACAGCCTCTACGTCAACGGTGACCTGTGCTCCTCTCCCCGCCTCCTCTGCTGCCCCGCGGCAGCCTTCTCCAGCCCTGCCCCGTCCATGTCCCCAGCTCCTGACCCTCTCTCTCTCTGCCTCTTTTCCCAGGTTACAACGAACAGCCAGTCCTGCCCGGTGAGTACCTTGCAGGAGCGGGCTGCGCTCAGAAGGCAGCAAGTGCCCCGCGGGGGTCTTCTCGCAGGCAGAGGGGCTGGGGGCCAGGGCTCGTGATCCCTGGGAGAAGCGGGGAGCCTGCCAGCCTTCCCCATCGAGAGCGGGGCCGCGAAGGAGGGGTGGCTGGCAGGAAACCTCTGCGTTTGTCCACCCGGAGCCTTGACGCCCTGTCTCTTGCACCTTGTCACTCCCCATCTGTGCTTCCTGCAGCTCCCAGCCACCCACCAACGACACCGGCAGCCCTCGAGCGTTTCACCGTCAACTTCACCATCACCAATCTCCCCTACAATTCCGACCTGGCGACTCCTGACTCGGCAAAGTACAACGCTACGCGGAGGGTCATGACCACCATGGTACGTGGCCCACCACACGGCCATGGCCATGCCTGCCGTAGCCCCGTAAGCTTGGGGGGAGTGCAGGGAGATGGCCAGGGCTTAACTGTGAAACCTCTCTCCTCGGCAGCTCGACCGCCTTCTGAAGGAAAGCAGCATTGGCCCTGCTTTCCTTGGATGTGAAACAAGAGCCTTCAGGTATGGGTCGCACCCGAGTGTCCCTTTGCAGGTCCCACGATGAGCTCAGGGGGCCCGTCACGCTCCTGCTCTGTTGCCGCCTAGACCACCCAGGCAGGACCTTCTCCCTGACGCCCTCCTGCCTCAAGAACTTCTCCCTGACACCCTCCTGCCTTAGGGCCTGCCCTCGCTGCCTGCCCTCTGGCCTCGGGGCAGTGACAGCGCGTAACCCCAAGACGACTCCAAAGGCCTGCCTGGCCCCGTGCTTCCTCAACAGCCCCAGGGCGTTAGTGGAGGCAGGAGAGCAGTGGCGGGCCACCGCGCACGCACGGCTTGGGAGCGCAGAGCTTGCGTTCCCGCACCGAGACGGCTGCGGAAGCCCCAAGGCCTGGCCTTGCAGCGAGAGGGCGCAGAGGAGGGGTGCTCAGGCACGGCGCTGTGTTTTGCAGGCCAGTGAGGCAAGGGGACGACACGGGGGTGGACGCCGTCTGCACCTACAGGAAGGAGCCCTCCGCCCCACCCTTGAACAGGGTGGGCCTTTACCGCGAAGTGAGCAACAAGACCAGAGGCATCACGCAGCTGGGCCCCTACAGCCTGGACAAGGACAGCCTCTACGTCAACGGTGACCTGTGCTCCTCTCCCCGCCTCCTCTGCTGCCCCGCGGCAGCCTTCTCCAGCCCTGCCCCGTCCATGTCCCCAGCTCCTGACCCTCTCTCTCTCTGCCTCTTTTCCCAGGTTACAACGAACAGCCAGTCCTGCCCGGTGAGTACCTTGCAGGAGCGGGCTGCGCTCAGAAGGCAGCAAGTGCCCCGCGGGGGTCTTCTCGCAGGCAGAGGGGCTGGGGGCCAGGGCTCGTGATCCCTGGGAGAAGCGGGGAGCCTGCCAGCCTTCCCCATCGAGAGCGGGGCCGCGAAGGAGGGGTGGCTGGCAGGAAACCTCTGCGTTTGTCCACCCGGAGCCTTGACGCCCTGTCTCTTGCACCTTGTCACTCCCCATCTGTGCTTCCTGCAGCTCCCAGCCACCCACCAACGACACCGGCAGCCCTCGAGCGTTTCACCGTCAACTTCACCATCACCAATCTCCCCTACAATTCCGACCTGGCGACTCCTGACTCGGCAAAGTACAACGCTACGCGGAGGGTCATGACCACCATGGTACGTGGCCCACCACACGGCCATGGCCATGCCTGCCGTAGCCCCGTAAGCTTGGGGGGAGTGCAGGGAGATGGCCAGGGCTTAACTGTGAAACCTCTCTCCTCGGCAGCTCGACCGCCTTCTGAAGGAAAGCAGCATTGGCCCCGCTTTCCTTGGATGTGAAACAAGAGCCTTCAGGTATGGGTCGCACCCGAGTGTCCCTTTGCAGGTCCCACGATGAGCTCAGGGGGCCCGTCACGCTCCTGCTCTGTTGCCGCCTAGACCACCCAGGCAGGACCTTCTCCCTGACGCCCTCCTGCCTCAAGAACTTCTCCCTGACACCCTCCTGCCTTAGGGCCTGCCCTCGCTGCCTGCCCTCTGGCCTCGGGGCAGTGACAGCGCGTAACCCCAAGACGACTCCAAAGGCCTGCCTGGCCCCGTGCTTCCTCAACAGCCCCAGGGCGTTAGTGGAGGCAGGAGAGCAGTGGCGGGCCACCGCGCACGCGCGGCTTGGGAGCGCAGAGCTTGCGTTCCCGCACCGAGACGGCTGCGGAAGCCCCAAGGCCTGGCCTTGCAGCGAGAGGGCGCAGAGGAGGGGTGCTCAGGCACGGCGCTGTGTTTTGCAGGCCAGTGAGGCAAGGGGACGACACGGGGGTGGACGCCGTCTGCACCTACAGGAAGGAGCCCTCCGCCCCACCCTTGGACAGGGTGGGCCTTTACCGCGAAGTGAGCAACAAGACCAGAGGCATCACGCAGCTGGGCCCCTACAGCCTGGACAAGGACAGCCTCTACGTCAACGGTGACCTGTGCTCCTCTCCCCGCCTCCTCTGCTGCCCCGCGGCAGCCTTCTCCAGCCCTGCCCCGTCCATGTCCCCAGCTCCTGACCCTCTCTCTCTCTGCCTCTTTTCCCAGGTTACAACGAACAGCCAGTCCTGCCCGGTGAGTACCTTGCAGGAGCGGGCTGCGCTCAGAAGGCAGCAAGTGCCCCGCGGGGGTCTTCTCGCAGGCAGAGGGGCTGGGGGCCAGGGCTCGTGATCCCTGGGAGAAGCGGGGAGCCTGCCAGCCTTCCCCATCGAGAGCGGGGCCGCGAAGGAGGGGTGGCTGGCAGGAAACCTCTGCGTTTGTCCACCCGGAGCCTTGACGCCCTGTCTCTTGCACCTTGTCACTCCCCATCTGTGCTTCCTGCAGCTCCCAGCCACCCACCAACGACACCGGCAGCCCTCGAGCGTTTCACCGTCAACTTCACCATCACCAATCTCCCCTACAATTCCGACCTGGCGACTCCTGACTCGGCAAAGTACAACGCTACGCGGAGGGTCATGACCGCCATGGTACGTGGCCCGCCACACGGCCATGGCCATGCCTGCCGTAGCCCCGTAAGCTTGGGGGGAGTGCAGGGAGATGGCCAGGGCTTAACTGTGAAACCTCTCTCCTCGGCAGCTCGACCGCCTTCTGAAGGAAAGCAGCATTGGCCCCGCTTTCCTTGGATGTGAAACAAGAGCCTTCAGGTATGGGTCGCACCCGAGTGTCCCTTTGCAGGTCCCACGATGAGCTCAGGGGGCCCGTCACGCTCCTGCTCTGTTGCCGCCTAGACCACCCAGGCAGGACCTTCTCCCTGACGCCCTCCTGCCTCAAGAACTTCTCCCTGACACCCTCCTGCCTTAGGGCCTGCCCTCGCTGCCTGCCCTCTGGCCTCGGGGCAGTGACAGCGCGTAACCCCAAGACGACTCCAAAGGCCTGCCTGGCCCCGTGCTTCCTCAACAGCCCCAGGGCGTTAGTGGAGGCAGGAGAGCAGTGGCGGGCCACCGCGCACGCGCGGCTTGGGAGCGCAGAGCTTGCGTTCCCGCACCGAGACGGCTGCGGAAGCCCCAAGGCCTGGCCTTGCAGCGAGAGGGCGCAGAGGAGGGGTGCTCAGGCACGGCGCTGTGTTTTGCAGGCCAGTGAGGCAAGGGGACGACACGGGGGTGGACGCCGTCTGCACCTACAGGAAGGAGCCCTCCGCCCCACCCTTGGACAGGGTGGGCCTTTACCGCGAAGTGAGCAACAAGACCAGAGGCATCACGCAGCTGGGCCCCTACAGCCTGGACAAGGACAGCCTCTACGTCAACGGTGACCTGTGCTCCTCTCCCCGCCTCCTCTGCTGCCCCGCGGCAGCCTTCTCCAGCCCTGCCCCGTCCATGTCCCCAGCTCCTGACCCTCTCTCTCTCTGCCTCTTTTCCCAGGTTACAACGAACAGCCAGTCCTGCCCGGTGAGTACCTTGCAGGAGCGGGCTGCGCTCAGAAGGCAGCAAGTGCCTCGCGGGGGTCTTCTCGCAGGCAGAGGGGCTGGGGGCCAGGGCTCGTGATCCCTGGGAGAAGCGGGGAGCCTGCCAGCCTTCCCCATCGAGAGCGGGGCCGCGAAGGAGGGGTGGCTGGCAGGAAACCTCTGCGTTTGTCCACCCGGAGCCTTGACGCCCTGTCTCTTGCACCTTGTCACTCCCCATCTGTGCTTCCTGCAGCTCCCAGCCACCCACCAACGACACCGGCAGCCCTCGAGCGTTTCACCGTCAACTTCACCATCACCAATCTCCCCTACAATTCCGACCTGGCGACTCCTGACTCGGCAAAGTACAACGCTACGCGGAGGGTCATGACCGCCATGGTACGTGGCCCGCCACACGGCCATGGCCATGCCTGCCGTAGCCCCGTAAGCTTGGGGGGAGTGCAGGGAGATGGCCAGGGCTTAACTGTGAAACCTCTCTCCTCGGCAGCTCGACCGCCTTCTGAAGGAAAGCAGCATTGGCCCCGCTTTCCTTGGATGTGAAACAAGAGCCTTCAGGTATGGGTCGCACCCGAGTGTCCCTTTGCAGGTCCCACGATGAGCTCAGGGGGCCCGTCACGCTCCTGCTCTGTTGCCGCCTAGACCACCCAGGCAGGACCTTCTCCCTGACGCCCTCCTGCCTCAAGAACTTCTCCCTGACACCCTCCTGCCTTAGGGCCTGCCCTCGCTGCCTGCCCTCTGGCCTCGGGGCAGTGACAGCGCGTAACCCCAAGACGACTCCAAAGGCCTGCCTGGCCCCGTGCTTCCTCAACAGCCCCAGGGCGTTAGTGGAGGCAGGAGAGCAGTGGCGGGCCACCGCGCACGTGCGGCTTGGGAGCGCAGAGCTTGCGTTCCCGCACCGAGACGGCTGCGGAAGCCCCAAGGCCTGGCCTTGCAGCGAGAGGGCGCAGAGGAGGGGTGCTCAGGCATGGCGCTGTGTTTTGCAGGCCAGTGAGGCAAGGGGACGACACGGGGGTGGACGCCGTCTGCACCTACAGGAAGGAGCCCTCCGCCCCACCCTTGGACAGGGTGGGCCTTTACCGCGAAGTGAGCAACAAGACCAGAGGCATCACGCAGCTGGGCCCCTACAGCCTGGACAAGGACAGCCTCTACGTCAACGGTGACCTGTGCTCCTCTCCCCGCCTCCTCTGCTGCCCCGCGGCAGCCTTCTCCAGCCCTGCCCCGTCCATGTCCCCAGCTCCTGACCCTCTCTCTCTCTGCCTCTTTTCCCAGGTTACAACGAACAGCCAGTCCTGCCCGGTGAGTACCTTGCAGGAGCGGGCTGCGCTCAGAAGGCAGCAAGTGCCCCGCGGGGGTCTTCTCGCAGGCAGAGGGGCTGGGGGCCAGGGCTCGTGATCCCTGGGAGAAGCGGGGAGCCTGCCAGCCTTCCCCATCGAGAGCGGGGCCGCGAAGGAGGGGTGGCTGGCAGGAAACCTCTGCGTTTGTCCACCCGGAGCCTTGACGCCCTGTCTCTTGCACCTTGTCACTCCCCATCTGTGCTTCCTGCAGCTCCCAGCCACCCACCAACGACACCGGCAGCCCTCGAGCGTTTCACCGTCAACTTCACCATCACCAATCTCCCCTACAATTCCGACCTGGCGACTCCTGACTCGGCAAAGTACAACGCTACGCGGAGGGTCATGACCGCCATGGTACGTGGCCCGCCACACGGCCATGGCCATGCCTGCCGTAGCCCCGTAAGCTTGGGGGGAGTGCAGGGAGATGGCCAGGGCTTAACTGTGAAACCTCTCTCCTCGGCAGCTCGACCGCCTTCTGAAGGAAAGCAGCATTGGCCCCGCTTTCCTTGGATGTGAAACAAGAGCCTTCAGGTATGGGTCGCACCCGAGTGTCCCTTTGCAGGTCCCACGATGAGCTCAGGGGGCCCGTCACGCTCCTGCTCTGTTGCCGCCTAGACCACCCAGGCAGGACCTTCTCCCTGACGCCCTCCTGCCTCAAGAACTTCTCCCTGACACCCTCCTGCCTTAGGGCCTGCCCTCGCTGCCTGCCCTCTGGCCTCGGGGCAGTGACAGCGCGTAACCCCAAGACGACTCCAAAGGCCTGCCTGGCCCCGTGCTTCCTCAACAGCCCCAGGGCGTTAGTGGAGGCAGGAGAGCAGTGGCGGGCCACCATGCACGCGCGGCTTGGGAGCGCAGAGCTTGCGTTCCCGCACCGAGACGGCTGCGGAAGCCCCAAGGCCTGGCCTTGCAGCGAGAGGGCGCAGAGGAGGGGTGCTCAGGCATGGCGCTGTGTTTTGCAGGCCAGTGAGGCAAGGGGACGACACGGGGGTGGACGCCGTCTGCACCTACAGGAAGGAGCCCTCCGCCCCACCCTTGGACAGGGTGGGCCTTTACCACGAAGTGAGCAACAAGACCAGAGGCATCACGCAGCTGGGCCCCTACAGCCTGGACAAGGACAGCCTCTACGTCAACGGTGACCTGTGCTCCTCTCCCCGCCTCCTCTGCTGCCCCGCGGCAGCCTTCTCCAGCCCTGCCCCGTCCATGTCCCCAGCTCCTGACCCTCTCTCTCTCTGCCTCTTTTCCCAGGTTACAACGAACAGCCAGTCCTGCCCGGTGAGTACCTTGCAGGAGCGGGCTGCGCTCAGAAGGCAGCAAGTGCCCCGCAGGGGTCTTCTCGCAGGCAGAGGGGCTGGGGGCCAGGGCTCGTGATCCCTGGGAGAAGCGGGGAGCCTGCCAGCCTTCCCCATCGAGAGCGGGGCCGCGAAGGAGGGGTGGCTGGCAGGAAACCTCTGCGTTTGTCCACCCGGAGCCTTGACGCCCTGTCTCTTGCACCTTGTCACTCCCCATCTGTGCTTCCTGCAGCTCCCAGCCACCCACCAACGACACCGGCAGCCCTCGAGCGTTTCACCGTCAACTTCACCATCACCAATCTCCCCTACAATTCCGACCTGGCGACTCCTGACTCGGCAAAGTACAACGCTACGCGGAGGGTCATGACCACCATGGTACGTGGCCCACCACACGGCCATGGCCATGCCTGCCGTAGCCCCGTAAGCTTGGGGGGAGTGCAGGGAGATGGCCAGGGCTTAACTGTGAAACCTCTCTCCTCGGCAGCTCGACCGCCTTCTGAAGGAAAGCAGCATTGGCCCCGCTTTCCTTGGATGTGAAACAAGAGCCTTCAGGTATGGGTCGCACCCGAGTGTCCCTTTGCAGGTCCCACGATGAGCTCAGGGGGCCCGTCACGCTCCTGCTCTGTTGCCGCCTAGACCACCCAGGCAGGACCTTCTCCCTGACGCCCTCCTGCCTCAAGAACTTCTCCCTGACACCCTCCTGCCTTAGGGCCTGCCCTCGCTGCCTGCCCTCTGGCCTCGGGGCAGTGACAGCGCGTAACCCCAAGACGACTCCAAAGGCCTGCCTGGCCCCGTGCTTCCTCAACAGCCCCAGGGCGTTAGTGGAGGCAGGAGAGCAGTGGCGGGCCACCGCGCACGCGCGGCTTGGGAGCGCAGAGCTTGCGTTCCCGCACCGAGACGGCTGCGGAAGCCCCAAGGCCTGGCCTTGCAGCGAGAGGGCGCAGAGGAGGGGTGCTCAGGCACGGCGCTGTGTTTTGCAGGCCAGTGAGGCAAGGGGACGACACGGGGGTGGACGCCGTCTGCACCTACAGGAAGGAGCCCTCCGCCCCACCCTTGGACAGGGTGGGCCTTTACCGCGAAGTGAGCAACAAGACCAGAGGCATCACGCAGCTGGGCCCCTACAGCCTGGACAAGGACAGCCTCTACGTCAACGGTGACCTGTGCTCCTCTCCCCGCCTCCTCTGCTGCCCCGCGGCAGCCTTCTCCAGCCCTGCCCCGTCCATGTCCCCAGCTCCTGACCCTCTCTCTCTCTGCCTCTTTTCCCAGGTTACAACGAACAGCCAGTCCTGCCCGGTGAGTACCTTGCAGGAGCGGGCTGCGCTCAGAAGGCAGCAAGTGCCTCGCGGGGGTCTTCTCGCAGGCAGAGGGGCTGGGGGCCAGGGCTCGTGATCCCTGGGAGAAGCGGGGAGCCTGCCAGCCTTCCCCATCGAGAGCGGGGCCGCGAAGGAGGGGTGGCTGGCAGGAAACCTCTGCGTTTGTCCACCCGGAGCCTTGACGCCCTGTCTCTTGCACCTTGTCACTCCCCATCTGTGCTTCCTGCAGCTCCCAGCCACCCACCAACGACACCGGCAGCCCTCGAGCGTTTCACCGTCAACTTCACCATCACCAATCTCCCCTACAATTCCGACCTGGCGACTCCTGACTCGGCAAAGTACAACGCTACGCGGAGGGTCATGACCACCATGGTACGTGGCCCACCACACGGCCATGGCCATGCCTGCCGTAGCCCCGTAAGCTTGGGGGGAGTGCAGGGAGATGGCCAGGGCTTAACTGTGAAACCTCTCTCCTCGGCAGCTCGACCGCCTTCTGAAGGAAAGCAGCATTGGCCCTGCTTTCCTTGGATGTGAAACAAGAGCCTTCAGGTATGGGTCGCACCCAAGTGTCCCTTTGCAGGTCCCACGATGAGCTCAGGGGGCCCGTCACGCTCCTGCTCTGTTGCCGCCTAGACCACCCAGGCAGGACCTTCTCCCTGACGCCCTCCTGCCTCAAGAACTTCTCCCTGACACCCTCCTGCCTTAGGGCCTGCCCTCGCTGCCTGCCCTCTGGCCTCGGGGCAGTGACAGCGCGTAACCCCAAGACGACTCCAAAGGCCTGCCTGGCCCCGTGCTTCCTCAACAGCCCCAGGGCGTTAGTGGAGGCAGGAGAGCAGTGGCGGGCCACCGCGCACGCACGGCTTGGGAGCGCAGAGCTTGCGTTCCCGCACCGAGACGGCTGCGGAAGCCCCAAGGCCTGGCCTTGCAGCGAGAGGGCGCAGAGGAGGGGTGCTCAGGCACGGCGCTGTGTTTTGCAGGCCAGTGAGGCAAGGGGACGACACGGGGGTGGACGCCGTCTGCACCTACAGGAAGGAGCCCTCCGCCCCACCCTTGGACAGGGTGGGCCTTTACCGCGAAGTGAGCAACAAGACCAGAGGCATCACGCAGCTGGGCCCCTACAGCCTGGACAAGGACAGCCTCTACGTCAACGGTGACCTGTGCTCCTCTCCCCGCCTCCTCTGCTGCCCCGCGGCAGCCTTCTCCAGCCCTGCCCCGTCCATGTCCCCAGCTCCTGACCCTCTCTCTCTCTGCCTCTTTTCCCAGGTTACAACGAACAGCCAGTCCTGCCCGGTGAGTACCTTGCAGGAGCGGGCTGCGCTCAGAAGGCAGCAAGTGCCCCGCGGGGGTCTTCTCGCAGGCAGAGGGGCTGGGGGCCAGGGCTCGTGATCCCTGGGAGAAGCGGGGAGCCTGCCAGCCTTCCCCATCGAGAGCGGGGCCGCGAAGGAGGGGTGGCTGGCAGGAAACCTCTGCGTTTGTCCACCCGGAGCCTTGACGCCCTGTCTCTTGCACCTTGTCACTCCCCATCTGTGCTTCCTGCAGCTCCCAGCCACCCACCAACGACACCGGCAGCCCTCGAGCGTTTCACCGTCAACTTCACCATCACCAATCTCCCCTACAATTCCGACCTGGCGACTCCTGACTCGGCAAAGTACAACGCTACGCGGAGGGTCATGACCACCATGGTACGTGGCCCACCACACGGCCATGGCCATGCCTGCCGTAGCCCCGTAAGCTTGGGGGGAGTGCAGGGAGATGGCCAGGGCTTAACTGTGAAACCTCTCTCCTCGGCAGCTCGACCGCCTTCTGAAGGAAAGCAGCATTGGCCCTGCTTTCCTTGGATGTGAAACAAGAGCCTTCAGGTATGGGTCGCACCCGAGTGTCCCTTTGCAGGTCCCACGATGAGCTCAGGGGGCCCGTCACGCTCCTGCTCTGTTGCCGCCTAGACCACCCAGGCAGGACCTTCTCCCTGACGCCCTCCTGCCTCAAGAACTTCTCCCTGACACCCTCCTGCCTTAGGGCCTGCCCTCGCTGCCTGCCCTCTGGCCTCGGGGCAGTGACAGCGCGTAACCCCAAGACGACTCCAAAGGCCTGCCTGGCCCCGTGCTTCCTCAACAGCCCCAGGGCGTTAGTGGAGGCAGGAGAGCAGTGGCGGGCCACCGCGCACGCGCGGCTTGGGAGCGCAGAGCTTGCGTTCCCGCACCGAGACGGCTGCGGAAGCCCCAAGGCCTGGCCTTGCAGCGAGAGGGCGCAGAGGAGGGGTGCTCAGGCACGGCGCTGTGTTTTGCAGGCCAGTGAGGCAAGGGGACGACACGGGGGTGGACGCCGTCTGCACCTACAGGAAGGAGCCCTCCGCCCCACCCTTGGACAGGGTGGGCCTTTACCGCGAAGTGAGCAACAAGACCAGAGGCATCACGCAGCTGGGCCCCTACAGCCTGGACAAGGACAGCCTCTACGTCAACGGTGAACTTTTATTTCTTTATTTTTCATATTTTTTTGATATATATAAATATGATTTCATTTTTTGTTATATTCCTTCATTATGAAATTTTTTTTTATTGTTTTTTTTATGTTTGTGTCCACATTGCCTGTAGTTTTTTCTAGGTGGTTTTATAGAATATGTCATACACTAGTATGTAATTTCATGTTCCTCTTTTTAATATTAAAATAGAGAAATTAGTCTTGTAGGAATATACTTTATTTCTTATACTTATTGTAGGTATTCTAAGTACGAAATTTTTCTTCATTGTGTTGTGGCTTTGGTTTGCTTTCCCCACTATCACTATTCTCTTTATTTATTTTCCTCTAATGAATGTGTCTTTGCCTTTCAGAGTACAATGAAGCACATCTCTTGCCAGGTAGATCTATTAAATTGTTTATAATCTGAATATAAGCCAATAACATCTCATGTATATATCAGCATGTATCATGCATTGTCTAACAGTGACATTGTTTTTCTTCCAAAATGAAGTAAAATACAGCTATAATTTTTTTTTAATAATAATGTCTTACTCCTTGACTGCAGAAGAAACATAAGCTTAATTAATTCCATTTTGTCATTCACTTTTCCTTTGGTTTTGCTTCCAGCTACAGCTATACCTCCAAGAACTGGGAAGTTCACAGTGAATTTTACCATAACTAATCTCCAGTACTCTAGTAGTCTCAGAAATCCGTATTCTGCCAGGTTTAGTGCTACAGCAAGAGTCCTGACTGCTCTGGTTAGTGCGATATATTCCTATTTTTTTTTTTTCTGATATTGTGCTCATCAAAACATGGTTAACTTGTAAAATGCTTTCTTTTTCAGCTTGACCAGCTGTTCAGAAAGACTAGTATTCATTCTGTGTATACAGGCTGCAAAATGATGGCTTTCAGGTAAGCAAAATTATTTAGATTTATAAAATATGTATTTCCTTTTCATGGTTTAGTGTGATACACAAATGGATCCTAAGCCCTTAATTCACTTTTATGTATTTTAATTGATCACCTGATTAAAGAAGCCCAAGAAATCATTAAACTTTTTTCCTACTATGTCTTTATAAATTTACTTGAATTCATGCTTGCAGCATCTCACCATCTTGATAACACACTTGAAAGGATCATCATGGGGAAAAAAACTCATATTGTCTTTTCTACCTGCCAATATGGTTGAATGAAATAAAAAAAATTCATCAGTATGTATCATGAATATTGAATTCTGGAACAGAACAGGATATATCCTGATTTCCCTAGACCTGCACAAAAAAATGAAGACACTGGAGTAGATGCTGTGTGTACCTACAAAACAGATTCTGCTGCTTCCCGGTTTGATCGAGTGGTTATTTACCACGAAGTGAGCAACAAGACAAATGGCATCACCAGCTTGGGAATCTACAGCCTGGACCAGGAAAACCTGTATATCAATGGTAAAGTATTGATTTCCATGTTGATGTGGGGATATTCCTTGGCTAATAGTCCATAGCTGTCCTGTAGTTAGAGCACAGTAATCACTAGTGTGCAGATGGAACAGCATTTGCAACATGTATACTTGGGCTCAAGCTATGTGCTAGATAATTTGCAAGGCTCCATCATCTACACAAATTCTCCTCAAATTAGCACCATTTACCTTCAGAGGTTTTGGATCATCAGCTGCAGCTTTTTTTTTTTAATTTTAAATAACATTGATAAATTACCAAAACATTCAAAGCAGCATATAAATCTTAAAAGAAGTGAAGGCAACTAATTTCAGCATAAATTAGGAACCTTCCTCCATCATTTACAATGGAGCTTTCTTCAAAAATAACACCTCACTGCACTATCATAAATAGTTTAAGTGACTGCTCATAAACAGCAAATTTGTCCTTCTGTGGCATTGTTCACCTATACAAATATCTGATTCAATTATTCTCTCATTAGTAGCATAATTCATTACTTCATCCTTTCTCCTTCCAGATTACCATGAAGCCCATCTCATGCCTCGTAAGTACTTTTAAGTAATTAAAAAGCCACGATGCCCTAAATGTCAATATGCAATACAGATGAATGCCTATTCAGATATCTTCTTTTTTAGCCTTTTAATGGAACTAGAAGTAAAAATAAGGTGCAAACATTTAACAGTGAGAGGAATTAACTACTAAGCACCACTGGTATCAATGTCTCATGAAGCATTTGAATTAGATCAGGATTACATAGGAGGTCAGAGGAGACTGTGTGAGGAAACCTGTTTGCAGAAACACAGAATTACACTCTTGGAAGGCTAGAGTGTAATTGATGTTGACATGCAGTTCAGTCTTTTCCAACAGCAACACAACAAGTAAAAATAATCTGAGGTTGAAAAAGCTAGACTATCAGGCCAATGTGGTTAAAGGACATTAGGTTTTGTACCCAGCAGGATAAAAGGGGAGATGGAGTTAACTTCAGCTTGTCATCTGAAGTGGTCAGGTACCTGTTTACAGCCTGCTCAGCTATGACTGGCCTTCTGTAGCAATCTGGATGAGCTGGAGAGCCCTCATCTGCTCCACAGCGGTATGCCCTACACTGTTGCTGGCATCATCATTCCATACTGAGCTGTTCAGTGTAGTGCCCATCCATTCCAGCTGACAGGAATTTCTTTATCCCTAGTTTTAGCAAGTTCATGCGTATTTCTTTTCTTGTTGCAACAAATGTTGTGTTTTTCTTGCAGCAACATCTCCAGCTCCTGCTCTTGCACGAGAGGGACATTTCACAGTGAACTTCACTGTGACCAATCTCCTGTACACATCAGCATTAAGAAATTCAAATTCTAAAAAGTACATTGCTACAAAAAAAACTCTGACATACTTGGTGAGTGTCAGTCAGGTTCCTCTTGTGGCTATTTCTTTTTGGTTTTATTATTTATTCACTGTGACTTATCAGCTGGCTTTTTTTCTTGGCAGCTTGATCATGTGCTCAAGAACAGCAGCATTAGCCCTGCTTACACTGGATGCACAGTGGAGGCACTAAGGTAGGCACATCCTCAAAGTGTTATAGAAGACAAAGGCAATTCAAATTTTGGCTGACAATAGGATTATGCAGAAATCTTTCCTTTGCATATAATTCCTTCCCAATTTTGTTTCCTCCTAGCCTGGTAGAGCCTGTTGAGTTCTAGAGAGTGCCAAGTAGAATTACACCTCATTTATGATCCCTTGTCATGGGGTGGTTATTACATAATTTCTTCTGATTATGCTTGCATTGATTTCACACCAATTTTGCACTAGATAAAGACAGTAACCTGGCTAATTTTAAATGCATTTCAGTTAGATCATAAGAGTGCTGTTCCAATTATAAAAAACAGCATAATACTAAATTTCCAGAATTTGAGGGCATTCTTTCATTTAATAACATTGTTCTACAGTATCTTAAGGGGAAATCCAATTCCACGGTAGCGTGCAAGCACACTCAAACAAATGCACAGAAGTGTCATCCAGGCCTGCAAACCATGTTTGATTTTTCAGGTCTGTGAAGAACAGAGAGGGCACTGCCATGGATGCAGTCTGCACATACAGAGCCAATGCTACCACTGCTGAATTCGACCGAATCAAGGTTTATCGTGAGTTCAGCAAGATGACCGCCAACAGCACTGAGCTAGGACCCTACAGGCTGGATCCAGCAAGTTTTTATGTTAGCGGTAAGTGGCTGAGCTGATGTCAGGAGGGAATCCTCTTCTGACTGCTGATTTGATATTAGGAGGAATTGAGTTACTACATAACTACAGAAGCAGTAAAACGCGGAGGGAGAGCAAGAGCAAATGCTAACCAAAGCAGAGGAGCCACTGTCATTCATAGCCTTTTCACCTTGTTATTCCTTTCAACTAAGTAACTTAGCCAAATAAAATATATCATAACACACCATAGGTCATTCTCCAGAAAAGGATTGACCTCTCAAGGTGCGCTATGGAATGTGTTCCCCTGCAGAGGATCAGCACTAGAACTGGACCCCACTTAACAAAAGTCATACTTGAATTGTCAATGTAGAAGTTAAAATGGATTTAGGGAATGGGTTGTCCTGGTTTCAGCTGGGATAGAGTTAATTTTCTTCTTAGTAGCTGGTAGAGTGCTGTGTTTTGGATTTAGGATGAGAATAATGTTGATAACACACTGATGTTTTGGTTCTTGCTGAGCAGAGTTTACACTAGTCAAGGACTTTTTAGCTTCTTGTGCTCTGCCAGGTGCATAAGAAGCTGGGAGGGAGCATAGCTAGGACAGCTGACCCAGACTGGCCAAAGGGCTATTCCATACCATATGACATCATGCTCAGTATATAAGCTGGGGGGCGATTGCTGTTCAGGAACGGGCTGGACATCGTCGGTGGGTGGTGAGAAATTGTGTCGTATATCACTTGCTTTACATTATTATTATTGTATTATATTATTATTATTACTACCATTCTATTTCATTTTACTTCAATTATTAAACTGTTATTATCTCAACCCACGAGTTTTTCTGACTTTCACCCTACCAATTTTCTCCCCTACCCCACGGGGGGCGGGGGGTGAGCGAGCGGCTGTGTGGTGCTTAGTTGCTGGCTGGGGTTAAACCACGACAGGTAAATTCCCTCTCAACATCCCTAAGGAATGGAGAACTCTGCGCACTGCTCTCTAAGCAAAGCAGCAGCTTGCCAACAACATACAGCAGTGTGAATGTGCATTTATGCCTAGACAGTCATCAAATCGGTCTTTCCTGGTAAATGTTTACACAGGATCTCTCAGACAAAAACAATTCAAGTTCTGTTTTCCACTACATGCCAGACCTTCCAAATTGTAAGCCAGTTTCTCAAATACTGTCCTTTTTCTTCCCCCCACCAGGTTATAATGAACTGCAGCCTGGACTATGTAAGTACCTTTAAATAGCAATTGAAAGGGCAAGAAGATTTCGCTAGTTAGCAATAGCCAAAAAAGAAGGTTGGACTAACCAAGAGCACTGCTAGACTTAAAGTGTTAAGAGAATTTGGGAGCACGTTAGGGAACCACAGCTGCTATGACCCTGAAGCCAACTAGAATATCTGAGAATTTTTCCTATAGTGTTTTCTCTAGGGAGGATGATCATAAATTGTATTTTCAAGCAATAATTTGCCTTGCTCATTACAGCTGTTGATCAAAGTACACAACCTCTGTCACCAGCAGTGAGGAACTTCACATTGAATTTCACTATAACAAACCTCCAGTTCACTGCAGATCTGGCAATGCCAAATTCTAAAAAATTCAAGTCGACAGAAAAAGTCATGTACCATTACGTAAGTCTGGCAAAATGATGCCCTGCTGGGGCACAGTTCTTTTAATATCTCTAATCTCTTATCTTTGCCATGACATTTTACTTAAATATTATTAAATTTCTAGGTTGACCCTTTACTCCAAAAAAGCAGCATTGGCCCTGCTTATGTTGGCTGCAAAGTAACAGCATTCAGGTAAGAGTCATGTCTGGGAAAAGTCTGCATTACCTGCTTCTTAAAGAGTTGCTTCCCATTTCTCAGCATTCAACACATTAATGTAATGTCACTGAGTGGTTTCCTTATATGCGTCTTTGATCTCCTAAAAGTTAAGATGGCCTTCTCAATAATGACTAAAACATCCTAAAACAATGCCTCATTTCCTAGGTCAAAGAAGGACAGGGATGACACAGGAGTAGATGCCATCTGCAGCTATAGAGATGAGCCTTCAGGTCCCAAGTTCAGCAGAGTGACAGTTTACCATGAGCTGAGCAATATGACAAATGGCATCACCAAGCTGGGACACTACAGCCTGAACAGCCAGAGCCTCTACGTTAATGGTAATGAGACCACCTCAAGGCATTATTCCTTATGTTGACACAGACTATTTCGGAATGAGAATGAAGAGAATTAAATACACCTCTCAAAACCGATAACAAAAGTAGAGGGCAAAAAACTGTCAGAGTCACTAAGTTAACACAGTCATTAATTTAGTAACCATGACCCTGAATCTTTTGTAATAAAAACCACGTGTTTAGTCCTGCGGAGACATTCTTGGAATATTTTCCTAATAATGGTCCATTTCTTTTTCAGATTACAACGAACTGCATAGTCTGTCACGTAAGTACATTTAAAAGCAGATACATATTAAAGCTACTCAAAGGCATATGTTTATTTTGTTTCCCCCTGATTTGGCAATGCTCATAAGATTGCAAAGTATCTGAAGTGTGTGATCACGTTCATGTGTTTTTCTGCTCTAAACGTAAAGAAAAATAGTAACAATACTGTGTCTTATGAAGATCCTGTTCTTATTTTATCTGTGTAAATTGTTCTCTCTTACAGTGGCGAAGCCAACCACCACACAAAGCCCGGGACCAATAGTAGAGCAATTCATACTGAACTTCACAATAATCAACCTCAGGTTCACAACAGACCTAGGGACACCAAATTCTGCTAAATTCAATTCTACTGAGAAAATAATGCAACATTACGTAAGCCAACATCACATTGTTTTTCACTGAAATCATCCAGTATTTTGGGTTTCCCATACTCACAAAGACCTTTCCTTGTCAGATTGACCCCCTGCTTCAGAAGAGCAGCATTGGCCCCTATTTCACTGGCTGCAAAGTAATAGGATTCAGGTGAGCAACATAGCTGAAAGATTAACTTTGAACTTTAGCAAATGGATTTCCTTATATTTGACTGACACTTAAATAACTAATAACAGTTCCTTTTTCAAGTCAGTATCTTTATTATAAAGCTTCTATGCACGTTTTTATGGTCCTTATTTTACAAGGCCTTTTTCTTCGTAATACCATATCTCAGTAATTTCTGCAGGTCATCTGAGAACTGCAGACAGATTTTAAATGTTCTGGGTTTTTTTTAATCACATCAAAACACCCCCATATTTTTGGAATAACTAACAGAAGCTTCATGATATTCAATTCCTCAGGTCAGTGAGGAATACAGATAACACAGGAGTAGATGCCATCTGCAACTATGGAAACGGCTCCCAAGTGCCCAAGTTTGACCAAGCTGAGGTTTACCAAGAACTAAGGAGCATGACAAACGGCATCACCAAATTAGGAATCTATAACCTGGACAACAAGAGCCTCTATATCAATGGTAAGTGCTTGATTTCCTCATTCCTCCAGGCACTAGAGCAGTTTGGGGCTACCTTGGGCCTTAGGGAGCAAATCAATGCAAAAAAAAAAAATAGTGACCTTACGGAAAAGGTGGTCCCACTGTAGTTTACTGCATACCTTAGGTGCGTAACATGAAGCGTATGCTTCCGAGAACATTTTCATATAGACATTTTGGAAGATTTTAATTTCTATATTACATTGAAGAGTGACTTAATTTTAGTCTTGACCTCAGTCATTCACCTGCATATGAACACTTCACCTGATTTCTATCCCACCAGTATTTAATTTTAACAGTGGCACATACATTTTCTCATTGTAGGCTTCACTGTTATAAAAGCACATTGTTCTGCTTAAGCAGTAGGTTGTTTAATAGATTCACACCCAAGGACTGGTTCTGATGATTCATTCCCAAGTCATCCATTTAATCATCCCCTCTTCTCTTTCATTAAGTGTTTAGCTCTCTTACATAATGTTTCTCTTGCATTTCCTTCCCAGGTTACAACGAACCACTTGAGAGATCATGTAAGTGTTTTGCCAGCCTCATTCCAGGGAAAGCTATCAATGGAGTGGTGCACTCAGAAAAATAAGAGGGGAAGAGATTCTTCAGAGTAGCCTTGAAGTGTGCTAGGATTGGGAATGTCTTTGAAAGTGAAGATAGCTTTTTGTATAATAAGACCATAATCCTTCTCCCCTTTGATTATAGCTCTGAGCATAACTACTGCACCAAGCCCAACATCCAGCCATTTCACACTTAATTTCACCTTGACCAACCTCCAGTACACTGCAGATCTGGATGCACCAAGTTCCCGCAAATTCATTTCCACAGTGAAAGTTATCAAGCATTACGTAAGTCTGGCTCTGGTCTTGCCCATTTTGTGTTATGGTGGTGATCTTAATCTGCCTGCATTAAACTCAGGACATGCTCTCAAGTTCTCAGGTTTGTTTTTTTTTGGTTTTTTTTTTTGTGTGTTTTTTTTTTTTTTTTTGACAGATTGACCCTCTTTTCAAAAGAAGCAGCATAAGCTCTGCCTACACAGGATGTAAAGTGATGAGATTTAGGTAAGATTCCTGAAACTGCAATTAACTGTTTCTATCTGCTCATGTACACCTTAAATTTGCATAAGTTACCATAGTTGTTCTGATGCCAGAAAACAGAAGCCAGTGACACCTCCCTGTCCATTCATTATTTTCTTGCCGGTAAAATCATTTTGGTATTTAAATGTCATTTAAATGTCATTGCCACAATTCTTGAGAATTCTGTCTTGTAGGAGCCCAGTTGCACTGATAGGTTTCAGTGCCTGTTGTTCCTAGTCATACAAACTACACAGGGTGTTCTCTAAGCATCAGCAGTATCCTAAAGAACGTGTCTGACATTTTTACTTAGGTCTGGAAGAGACAGGGATGATACAGGCGTAGACGCTGTCTGCAGCTACAAAAACAATGTCAGCCTTGCCAGGTTTGACAGAGAAAAGGTTTATCATGAGCTGAGCGCCATGACAAATGGTGTCACCAAACTAGGGCACTACAGCCTGGAGAAGAACAGCCTGTACGTCAATGGTAAGCATCCATGAACAGTATCAAGATAGGATTTTGGGATCACTTGGAGATCAGTCCTCATTCTTCCACTCCACTGGGGCTTGAGCACGAATGAACTTCACCTTTGGTTTGTTGGTATTCTGTAGGTTTTGACACTATGACAAAACCAATCCAGCATGATATTGCCATTCTAGAAGCATTTCTGTCCCTTAAATCATACAAATTCCTGGAGAATTGCATTGTTACGTTACACAATCTAAACAGGGACATACCTATATTGCTTTTGTGGTATGGATAGATCTGATGTAAAAATAAATACACTCTACCTTTTTTTATTTAGGTTTCCCCCTCACAGACACAGCTATCACCAGAAAGCCTGTCTTGACTGAAGCTCCAGCCAAATTGGGCTACAGATTGAGCTTTAGAATAGTCAATGAAAAGCTAACTAACCCAGACTCTCAGTCTCCAGAATACAAAGCAGCAGTGGAAAGCATCAGTAACAAGGTAAGGAGCTGCAGCTCAAATACCGTCATGTCTGCACTGGTCAATTTTTGCAGCAACTGCCATAGATTTATTTTTTAATTAAAAAAAATTCAATATTTGGAACAAAAATTTCTAGAATCTAAAAGATGAGATTGACCTTTGAATCACTTTTGATTTTGTTATGTTACATGTGGTCTTAAGAAATTATCTCCAGCCAAAGACATGCACTACAAAATGCAAGATGTTTAGGTCATCTGTTAAATGCACACTCACTCAGCATTTCAGTCCCATCTCTAGAAGAGACGCCAGCTCAGAGGACTGCACGTACATAATTCATTGCTGAGAATCCAACACATTCTCTTCAGCACCAATCCACCAACATATCAACCCAATAAAGCCCTAATTAGGTCGGTTCTGCTTTTTAGATGAAGCCATAACATTCCATACTTTGAGTTCCGAGTCCGCACTGTGTGTGAAATGTGGATCAAGATGACAGCTGTCAGTCAGCAGATTGTGCTGTTTAACACTGGCAGCTTGCTCAGATAAGACAGAAAGGCTTGCCAAGCTGGAAGTGAGACTCCATCACCAGAAGGCATATTCTGAAGTAAAAAACAACTCCCATGAAATCCAACTAGCCAAAAAAAAAAAATCTGGTGTTTCTCCAAAGTTAGAGGCCCTTCTGCTGCCCTAAAGCATCTACCATGAGGCCCAGAACTCATTAATATTTAACATGACATTTTTATTTCAGATGAATCAACTATACCGTCAGAGCAACCTGCGAGACCAGTTCCTGAACTGCAGTATCACAAGGCTGAGGTCTGTGATACAATCTGATTTTGTTTGAAAGGTTGCCACACCCTGGCACCATTCCCCAGTGGCCCAGTGCCATTGTCCTCTGCAGAATTCCTCCCCTCCATTCTCATGTTGGAAATGATTTGGTTCATGCCCTTAGAAGTCATTTCCAGGCTTCCCAGAATTCATCAGTTTGAATATTTCCTGACTTGGTATGGACTGACATTTTTCTACGTCTCAGTCAGGATTTCTGTGAGGCACTCTTAGGTCTCTGAATATCCCATTAATTACTAATTACCATCAGCAATGTTACTTCTTAATGAGGACCAAATGGTGACCCTGCAACCTCTGCCCTCCTCCTCCTCCTCACCTGGACTCCACTAGGTTTTAAAAGCGGGCTTTAGGCATAGCTGTAGTGTCCTACTCTAGATGGGAAGAGACTTGGACAAGGGACCCTCGCACAGGGTAAAAGCTTTTAAAAGAAAGTGCTGATCCTTCATTGTATGCATGCATTATAACCTAAGTTTGCACAGAGAAGAGGTAGTGGTATTGCATTTGCTGTGCCTGGCCAAAGGAAAAGCCGAAAGCAGCCTGTTCCACATCTCTCAATAGCACCACATTAGCTTAAAACACTTAACACTCAGAATAGCAGGAACCCTTCAGAAAACCCTTTTCCACATGAAGAAGTTTTATGATCATCACCCTATTTATCTCGGAACCTCTGTTTCTCATCTACAGGACTGGATCCATAGTGGTCGACTGCAAGTGCTTCTTCCAGCCAGAGCCCAGCATCAACAGGGCTGTGGTTGAAAGGGCTTTTCAGGATGGAACTTCAAATGCAACCGGACTATGGCTGGGAAGCAGTTACCAGCTGCAAGGATTCTCAGTAGACAGTACGTAGAGCTCAGATCACAGCTGCCCAGTTTCCACCCAGATCAACCCACTTTGCCATGGCATACTCAAAATTTCCCAATTTCTGGTCTATCAGAGGGTGTGTGTGGGGGTGTGTGGAAATATATCTAAGTTATCAAGTTGAATCACTGAACTCGGGTCAGAGTTGGGCCAGTCCTTTGCTACATTCAGTCTGGCTCAGTGTAGCCCTTTAGTCCTCAATGGCTTAAGGTGTTACTCAGTGTTTAATAAGAAAATGAAGTGGTAGCTACTCACCATAACTTCAAGCATTTAGATATAAACAGACTTCTAGTTTTTTTCAAATGTACAACTTCCCAAAGAAATGAGTGGCCTAGTACATTGCTGAAGGACTGATTCAAAGGGTAGACTGGGAATTTGCTGTCAGACCCAAATGCAACTCAAGTTCTGTTAATCTATTAAGACTTCTTCAAGTTTTCCCAGCTAAAAGTCTGCAGATGAATGCTGCTTGGTAAAAGAGCCTCTGTTTCTCTCTGCTAGAATTTATATTGACTTTTCCTCTCTATTTCCAGGCTTGGAACTAGCAATTGAGGCAGCAACTTACAAAACACCCCTCAAGTCTGGGAAAGAAAGCTTCAGATTAAACTTCAGAATCTCCAACCTTCCCTACTCCCCAGAACTGCAGGACTCCAGGTCACAGATGTACCAACTGAACAAAGAGAAAATTGAGAAAGAGGTAAAACTAACAGCAATATCTTGATTTCCCTGTCCAAATTAAAGATGTATTAAATTTACTCAATTTTCCTCAACTGTTTTGTTTTTTCCCCATCAGCTTGACATATTCAGAGCTAGCAGCCTGAAGGACCACTTTGCTGGTTGTACTGTTGAGAGCTTTGGGTATGTCCTGCTTTGGAAGTGTTTTTTTTCTCTTGAGCCCCAACAGAGCACTTAGCAGAAAAGGCATTCAGAGCCACAGCATGGTGTTTATGCCTCATTGCCAACCTTCGTGCTCTGGATGACACATAGGACACACCTTCATTCACTCGCAGTCAGTTTTGCCTTTACCACAAAAGGTTTCTGTCCAAATGAGAGGTGGTTTTGTTTCCATCCTAGCGAAGCTATTTTCATGCATAAACAATACCAGAGTAAAACAAATACATTCATTCTCTCATTTAGCTTATTCAAATAAGTGAGAACTCCACTGAAACACATGACCAAAACGATCATGAGAGCTGATCAGCCTGAGAATAGAATCTACTTCTATGTCTCTTCTCCAACACCCCTTTAGAGGAACAAAAAAAGCTGAGCTGATTTACCCCTTAGAATTGCCTTGCCTGGGATTGAGTCAGTGGGTGGATTTCACAAGGCTGCATGAGTTCCTGTCTCATCTAGCATAAACTGCAAAAACTGATCCCATGCTAATAAAACATTGCTTAGACATCTGCAAACCTGAGCCTGATTCTGAACCCTTCTCCCTGCCTCTAACTCAGCTCTACTTTTTCCTCTTGTCCCTTAATGACGACTCTGGCTCTCCTCCTCCAGGCCTGTCCGTGGGAAAGCTTACACAAGCGTTGCCTCCGTCTGCAAATTCACACTGGACCCCTTCTCACGGACTTTACAGAAGGAAAAGGTGTACGAGGAGCTGAAACGCCTGACACACGGGTTCACCAAGCTGGGCCCCAGCTACGAGCTGGACGATCGGAGTCTGACTGTTGAAGGTGAGAGCTCCTGAGATGACTTTGTGGGCACGTTTATTAGTTTTGTTTTAATTACCTCTAGAGCACTCTCTCACCTGTCCCACCCTTTATTTCCAGGTTACTCTCCACTCTCCACAGATGAACAGGAGTCTGAAAGATCTGGTAAGTGCTTTTTAGGCGGGATTCACCCTACAGCCACTGAATACTTGAACTACAGCAAATTAGCATCACATACCTTGAAACAGAGACTAGACCTGTGCCAGAGCCCAGAAATCTAGGACTCTCAGGAGTCCGGCAGCAAACAGCAGGTGCCATCAGAGCCAGCCAGCCTGAGGAAAATGGAAGCGAAGGACGAGCAAAAGCAATGCAATTTGGGAAGCTGCTGTGGAGCTCTAGCACCAATAAATTCTGATAACTGCAGTATTTACAAAAAATCCAGGTATGGTGTTGTGAGCATAGCCACAAAACCAGAACTGACAGTAAACAGGAGAAAAAAAATACTCTGAACTGTTGCTTTTCCATGCACCAAAACATGCTGGCAAAAGTAACAACAGCTTTTGCTGACACCCTTAGCCCTGTCCCCTTCCCCGAGTCCAGCCAGCAGCTAAGAGAGAACTTTGTCTCTCTGAACATCCCTGAAACCATTTGAGGGCTCTGACACTGAGGCGGCATTAAAGATCCCGAGACCCTCACTCCATTTTACCAAAGTTTCTGTACATCGCACCCATCTTCACATTGCTGGGACATATTTGCCCTGCAGCCAGGGAAGGCCAGATGCTGCCTTTCAGCAATTTTGCCTCACCTGTGCTCTGTACAGTACTTTTGAACTTTTCCAGGGCAAGATCTCCTTCTCTGTCCCATGGACAGGAATCCAAAAAAGTGACATGCCCTTATTTTGCCTTTGCAGAGCTTCAGTTCTGGGCAATTATCCTCATCTGCATTTTCACCCTGCTTGGCTTCATTCTCCTCATCTTGTTATGCTTCCTGGTAAGTGGCCCCTTTGCTGTCCTACCTCTAACCTGAGTACGGCAGGGCCCAGCCGTCTGGGGAGTTGCAGGAGGGACATTCAGACACATCCACAAGAAACCCGATGGAAGTAGTACCTGACATGCATGGTAACAGCAAATAGCATGCCAAATCCTCTTTCAGTTACTGCCAACTCTTTCAAGGACTTGTGCACAGGAAGATGGGGAAGGGTATTTATAGTCAGCTAAGGAGGTTTCTAGGAAAGGAAGCAGTGGATCACGAATGAGATAGAGACCTTTGCAGAGAGACAAATATAAAACCAAAGGTAAGGCAAACACCAAGGTGACAAGCAGGTTGAATTAGGGGATTTCCCACAGCATTTCTTAAACCTCTACTCTGGTCTCTGGTGCTGATTTAATAGAGGACAGCATCTTAATAGCACTGTTTCCAAAGCAGCTGTGTTTGCTTTGCACCAGCGAGAAGAGAACAGCTAAATCTAGAGAACATGGATTACTGTCCTTGGAGGTTCAAGAGTAAAAATTACAGTCAGCAAGATTTAGAGGAAAAACCTCAGATTCAAAACTGAGGGCTGTGCTAGTGTCTGCCCATGCAGCTTTAGGCAAGCATCTCATTCACAGAGTCCCTCCATCCCCACCTGACAATGTGGTTCAGGGGCATCTAATTAAGGGCAAAGTGCAGACTTGGGCTTTTTGCCATTAACATTGTTTTTTTCCCCCCAGATCGTCTTTTGCCTAAGAAGAAAGTCGCAACTATACCAGGTTCAACAGGGCATGTATGGGGTGTACTTCCCACATCTGAACACAAGAAAAGTGCATTGACATAACCGATGAAGCCTGTCTTCGCAGGCCTGTTTGTCCATTGATGAAGGAAAAAATGTTTACAAGTACTAGAAAAAAAATGTTTATTTAAAAAATTATGTTTAGCATTCTCTTGTATTGAGGCAAATCTTTGTACTATTACCACAACTATTTTCATACTGTGGGGAAACTGCCAACAATGCAGATGTTGAGGAAAATATTTTTTTAAAGCAGTGGGGTATTTTATATAAATATTACACAACCAACAGAAAGTAAAGACTACCAGGAACTGCAGTTTGCAAGGCTCTTCAGTGTTAATGCCAGTTTTCTGAAAAAGGCTTAGAATTATACTAATTTATAGATTTTTGGGGGGGGGGGGGGGACTAACTGCTATAAACTTGAAAACTTCACCTAGATTTTAGCTTTTTCCCCCAATTTATCTTTTAAAATATAAATGTCAAACTAATTGAAACATTTCATATACTTAAAATGATGTCAAGAGATTGTGTAACGATACATTGTTAAGTCTGAGTGCAATACAGTCACCCTGTGTCTTTTGAGATTGATACTGATTTCAGTTGAATAAATGCCATGTTTATTGCCATGAAACTGTATTTCCTTGTATTTCCTCTGTAGCGACACGTTTCACCTCAAATCAAAATGCTTTTGCCTTACTGAAATCCCTGAGCTTTTGCTCTTCAGTTGTCTTGGGCATCCCATAGGGATGTTACAGAGATCAGGACCTTTCACTGCCCCTCGAGACCACCTGAGCCAGACTTGCCCTGTTGCATGCCTCGGTTTTCTGCAGAGCACAGGATGTGGTGCTGATCTCTAGGTAATTATTCGATACCATCATTAGATGAACTCTCTACTGAAAGTGAAAGCACTAGAATTAGAATTAATGAAACCACCAAGTCATCAATCCTTCCACTGCAGGCAATGTTTCCACACAATCAAACTGGCTTTTTAGTTTCACAGTAAAGCTCCTCAGCGGCAGGTTGGACCAATTCATCCCCCAGGTCAGGTTCCTCAGTGCAGAGTGAAGTTTCCTATGCAGAGGATTAGAAACCGGTTTGCTTGATCAAACAAAGGTTTTCAAACACCCAATATTATGTCAGCAACATCAGATTAAAAGCTTTCACAGCGGCTTGCAAAAGACCTCTGCAGGTTTCCGTGCCACCCAGCGTGCCCCGGCTGCAACAACCATCGCATGACAGAAGCGCTGTGAGCAGAAAGGACTTCCCAGCTTGGGCTTTGATGGCAGGTACTCAAGAAAAGCTGCACAACAGAGCAGGGCTGGTGGGGTCCCCGCTGTTAGAGCGCCAGCTCCTGCCTTGGCAGCCCTGGGCAAACCCTCAGATCTTCAGCCAACTGTCCCTGCTGCGCCTCCGTTTCCTTCATCCTGGTACCCCAGTGCCCTGCTCCCCTCTCACCACGGAGCCCTGTCTCTTACTCTCAAAAACACACAGGTGATGCTAACAGCAGCACAGTGCAGGGTGTGGAGATGTGACAGCCAGAATGTGCTGGGACAGGAAGGTGCTATTTCATGGAGCTGTTTCATAGGGGTTTTGAATTTTCTTTTTTATGCCATGGGCACAGGAGAAGACCTGCCTCTCAGCACCATGAGCCATACCAGCACCACCTCCTCCCCCAGGATCTCCCCATGGGTTTGCTGCAAACAGGAGAGGCCCAGCACACATTGCAGAGCACAAACCAGCAGCCCCCACGCTGGCACCGCTGTCCTCTCCATCCCTGGGGACAAAAGGGAAGGCAGAAAAAACAGTGGCTTCCCAGGGGAGCTCCAGGCAGCACCCGAGTCCCAGGACAGACCTGAGAGCAGCAGAGCAAATTTGTGTCTGCTCAAGAGAAAGGTACACATAGCTGACCTAGTTTAGAAAAACTTTAGATGCGGCACAGCAGCACCCAGCTCTGCTCAACCTGCTTGCAGGGGCTCCGAAGAGCCAAGACAACCACCGCAGGAATACCGTGAGACCCTATATCCTAAGGGGTTGTTGCAAACATGCCTTTCTGCAGGAATAGCTGCAGCCACACATGCTGAGCATCCTTTTCTCCCTGGCAGAGCCACCAGCACTCACTGGCAGACAAGGACATGCCACATACATCCAACCCCACACACGTTTGCCACCATGGGCAGCCCCAGCCTGACACCTCAGGCAGGGGAGTCAAACCCCAGCCCTGCTGGCTGGTCTCCCATACCCAACCCTCAAAACTAAAGAGCCAAAACTAAAGCTGAAACACACTGAGGAAGGGGCAGCAAGGCAGTTGAGAGGGGAAAAGGGGCTGAGAAAGCAGCTTGCAAGGAGAAAGGGCCAAGCTCGAGCATGCTATGGGGATGGCTGGTGCCTGTGAGCCTCCCTGCAGGGCTGCTTTCCAAGAGGAAGGAGCCCTCACATACCACGGTGCCTCTCAGCATCCCCTACACCATGTCGCAATGCACTTCATGTTATGGTTGGACACCCGCCCGCATTTGCTATGGAGCCACTGTTTCCAAACAGGGGCCCCTGGTGAGGCTGCTGGGGTCAGGCCAGCTCAGCAGTGACGCAGGTGGCTCAGCAGGGACTGGGGCTGGGGAAGGGCAGAGCAAGCGAGCAAAGAGGCTCAGCTTGACCTCGGGGATCTGCCCTGGACCCGGTTCCATCAACGCCCACCTGTAGCACCGTCCTCCATGGTTGCTTCCCCCCCCAGCAGAATCTTCAGCCTCCCACTGCCTCTACTCTCCCCTTGCACTGCAGATGCACCGGGGCCATTCCTTGACATTTCTGTCCTTGTCTTCATGTATCTCAACCCAGTTCCCCCGCTGCTACCAGTGTGCAAACTGGTGTCTGGCAGCACCCAGTCACCACTTATCCCAGCACAGGGCTAGGCGGACATACCCAGCACTGCCTTGGTAATTGCTGCTTAGTAAGAGACAGTTTAATGGTCTCCTTTTCAGCTCTTTAAACATCTCGTGCTGTACAGTGGAAACAAGGCTGAACCGCAACAATAAAAGATTCAGCTGCTTCTCATCATTCTCCCCAGCAATTCCTGTTCAATTTGGCTCTTATAGATAGAAAAATGCTCCATCTGCTTTGGAAACAGTCATCAAAAAGCCTTTTGTGCAAGGGCACCACTCAGCAAGGGCACACATTCAGACACCTCTTTAACCTCCTGTTGTCAGCATCGACCCAGCACCATTTCCCAACAGCAGAACTCCATCCTGGCCCACCTTTGATGGAGAGAAGAACCTGAACAACCTGAACTGCCTTGTCCAGAGCAGGATCCAGGCCACCCACCCCACGCACAGACAGCGATAGCGCCTGGCCCCAGCTTTGCTGCTGGGATTTGCAGCTCCATAGGCAAGGACACATCCTTTCTGCTCATCTCCCTCATTGCTTCATCACTAATTGAGTCTTTCTCCTATGCTGCTCCATTGGGGGCCTTAGCCTGGGGCAGCCAGAAGGAAAGCCGCACTGCACCCAACCAGGAATTGCATTTGTAAAGTGGTTGCTTTATCAGGAGCAAAAGCTTTTTGTCAGCACCACAATTGCTGAATTTTCTTTCCCCCCCACCAGCCTGCAAGAAGCAAATACAAATCTCCCTCTGAGCCACTGCTGGGCCTGATGGCTCCTCTTCCCTCTGCACAAGCACGCCTGCTCCTCTCCAGTAAAAAGCACCTAATTTAAGGGCAGCAGGAGAAAGAAAATTAGGAAATTATATTTTTATGCTTCAGCTTGCAGTTTGCCTGATGCATCAGCGAAAGAAGGAGCATTGAGGCAATGCAACATTTCATCAGCTCTTGTGCCTGCAGTGCAGCCCAGTGCCCCCCACTCCGCTGCGGCCTCCCTGGTGCGAAAGCAAGCCGGCTCCATGCTGCAAACCGTCAGACAGCAGCTGCATGGTGTCACCTACACATTATTCAAACAGCCCCAAGGGAAACACAGTTCAATCGCAGCGGCTCAGCAATGTCCGTCTCGAGCAGTGGTCAACACCCATGGGCTGAGGCTGCACGGTGCCAGCTGGCCCATCACAGGCTGTCACCTCTGAAGAGCATTAAGCAGGATTTTACAAGAAGTGATGAGCCCTGCAGGAAACAAGGAGTTGTTTTCCTTGGGTGTGTGTAACCACAGCCACAAAGGAGCAGCTCTGGGCACACTGTACCCGATGAGGGATGCCCCGAAGTGCTGGCTTCTGGCCAAACAGCATTACGAGAAACAACAACAAAAAAAGCCCAAAAGCAAACCATGAAGCCCCCCAGGACACTGGTGGCACAGGTAGGCAGCACCATTTGCTTTTCCACTACACTCCTGCCAAAAAGCGGATGATAAGCATCAAGTGTCATGGCATTAATAATCTTGCTTGGGACACAGAGGCAGAAAATCCCCTGCTGCAGGGGCCAGAGGCGCCTCCCCACTCTTTAACCACCACTTTCCCGTTGATCTTACCAGGTCTGAAGAGCCTCACTGCAGTCCAGGACCTTGACCCCAGCCCTGGGACAGCATCACTAAATCCACGTTTTCATGCAAGACTGAGAGAAAAGTCTGATGTGTTGCACTGCAAACAAAAGCATCCTCTTGTGCAGAGGGTCCTCTCTCTTTGAGGGGCTAGAGAGGAGGTTTTGCAGCAAGCTCCTCCAAAGCCTGCCCCCCAACACTGAGGTTGGGGGGGCCCCCACAGCGCTGCAAAGGTACTCAGCACAGAGAGGGGGAGGTCCCTCCTCACCTTCCTCAAGAGCTTCCAGACGCAGTGGATCCAAAGGGATGAGTATGATGGGGGCCATGCATCATCCACCAGAGATGCTACCGAGGCAACACCCATGCCAGGCCCAGGGAGCAGCTACGCTGTTTTCTTATGGTTACAGACCAGGCAGCAGAAAGCAATAATAAATGATTTTGTGTTAGCAAGTGTCATCTGCTCCCCAGCCTTACACTGTCCCCAGCTGAAAGCTGTTTAGGTAAAAGCCGCAGACTCAGGCTGCATCTGCAGAGATGAAGCCCACAGGTCCTGCTCCTCAGGGATGCACCATCCACCAGAGCACTGCCTCCACAGAGGAACAGGCAGCCCCACCACCAGCCCAGGACAAGGCTCAGAGGTGATGCTGAAGCCCTGCCCTAAGCTACCTGGTCCTTGGGCCCCATCTGTGCTCTGCTGCCTCACTGCCACCCTCGTGGCCCCGGGTGCACATGGTCACTTCCCCATCTCTGTCCCCACAAGCCCTTGTATAACCCCGCATGGCCAAGTTAACAGTACAGATCATGGTGCCCCCTTGTAGGACCAATGCAACAGTGTCAAGGTGACATTGTCACCCATGCCAGGAGCTCACCAAAATGCAGGAATGGATGTCGGGGTCCCACACCAGCCCAGGCTCACCTCTAACAGAGCTGTGCGACGGCTTGGCTAGTACCAGAATTTCATACCATGTTTTGCAACATAGCTGCTCCCTTGGGGCTGCAGCCTGTGTACCCAGCAAAGGTCCTTTGCTCTCCATGCATGACCCCACAGGGCTCCCATCAAGGAATCAGCCCTTGCAGTCACTCCCAAGCACAGAAAGATGGCCACAAACACCTGTACTCATGCAAAAAACAGGTACTCAGAGCAGCCTGCCAAAGGCACGGATCAAACCGCAGGAGAGAAAGCAAAGCAGAAACCCACAACGTCATGACCCCTCTCCCAAACCATACAAAGTATTTTCATACCTGGACTAGAAGGCTGGGAAAGGCACTGCCATGAGCCAGGTACTGCCCAATGGGGAGGAAGGGCACTGACCACCCACCCCAGTACACGCTTCTAGAAAGGAGACCCCTCCCACCCCTCCAGGATTTACAGGGTTGAGGGTTTATCTGCTGCAGCTGCAGCTCCTCCACCACCTTTCACAGCTCTTCAGGACTCGATCACCATCAGCTGCGATCCGCAGCAGGGAACCGGGAGCATCCCCCAGCCCTGGGGCTTGGAGTCAGCTCACAGGTGGGAGAGGCTAAATTCCCCACAGCTGCACTTTGTATCAAGGACAAGATTTCCTCATCTCCTACTGGGTATGGGGGACCTGCACCCACATTTGTCACCCCCTCTCAGTCCTCATTCTTCTCTGTTCAGCCCCAAGATCTCTATATGCCATGAAGACCCCTTATTTAATGCACTCCAGTGGGCAGAGTTAAGGGTACTGCGGCAGGTTTCATCACCGATCTTGAGTGGCAACACGGCGGATTTAATTTCCTTTTAATGCAGCGGAGGTGTCTGCTCCCCACTCCAGCACTGAGAACACGCACGGGCTGGAGCAGTCTCGGTCCCCCCCCTGTGGCTGTTGCCTGTGAACACCAAAACCTGCACACGAGTGATTTGCTCCCTGCAGAGAGGAGCAGGAGCCACAGAAAATATCGCAAACAGTGTCAAGCTCAGCACCAAACCCTCCCTCAGCCAATCCCCGAAAGAAATCTTGCCAAATTTAACAAACTTTTGAGAAACTCCCCCCTGACCTTTTGAAGCTAACACGGGGTTTGGTGGAAGGGATGTGAGAGGGATATGGGATGCTGCAGGGATGCAGGAAGGATGCTACGGGGACACTGCAACGATGCAGAGCGGATGCTGCAGGGATGGTGCAGGAATGTGGGAGGGATGCAGGAGGGATGCCACAGGGATGCTGCAGGGATGCAGGAGGCACCTTGCAGGACACTTTCCCACGGCTCTCTGACAAGCAAAGAGTGTTTGGCTCTCAAATTGACTCAAACTAGCCACTTCATTTCCCCTGAAACTTTCCGGAGAAAACAAGTTCTTATCTCACTAGAAACCCAGGCTGCAGATGCTGGGCTGCCTGGGAGGAACAAGCAGCTCTTGTAAGCCGACAGCGGCACTCCCAGCCTTGGACAACTGCTGGCTGCTGCCTCCCCAGGGATGCACTCGAGGACGGGGCTGCACCTGTGGAGCTGAGCTGCTGGCACCATGTGCCCAGTGCAGCTGCAAACCATGGTCCTGTGTCTTGTGGAGCAAAGAGCTGCAAATTTGCTTCCTGTGAGCGGAAAGGTGAAACACAGGGGGACCACACACACCCCAAGGGTGTTATTCTGCATCCCTGGTATCAGCTGAAATGTCAAACACTTGGCTTTCAGCGTATACCTTTTTCTGCTAAAGGTTGAACAGAGGGACGGGACTCTAATTCTGATTTTGGTTAACTTTGCGGTGAGCGCAGCCCTCTGAGCAGGCACTGCTGCGGCCCACAAAACAGCTGGCACATCTGCAGTGGTTTTAGCCCAGCAACCCCCCGCCCCTCCTGTTTCTGTTCAGCAAAAAGCGAGAGCAGCAGCGTCTCTCCCTCCCGACTCACCCCCAGCGCAGTTCGGGGTGATGGAGAGCAGAAAGGCAGAGATCAGCTCCCTTCTCTGCCTCTGCCCGCATGGTGAAATCCTGCGGCGCCTGTCAGTGCTCTCGGAGGCAGCTTCTCTGCCCGCTCCACGATGTCCCCTGCGGACGCCTGGGCACTGCCACCACTGCCCGCTGCCTCACTCGGCCTTGCTTCTGCTGGCACGGCACAGAGCACAACCACTATACGGGGAAGAAATTGCTCGGCAGTTAATCAGACACCTCCATCATCCTTGTATCTTGTCAGAGGCACTTTCTGCCGCCCATCAGTTTTTTCCGATGGAGAATGATGGCTCCTTTCATCGGCTTGAGTGTTTGGGAAGAGCCTCCACAGCGGCAGTGATTCCCCAGGGGCTTTTGGTAAGGGTATGAATTAAAGCACTGTCAGAGCCCTCCCGGACCACGGCCACCCTGCCTGCTCTGCACCAGCACTGGAGAAGCTCCTGTGTTAAAATCCACCTTTCACAGTGCCACAGAAACACCCGCCTGCCGATGCTCTGCGAGGCCTGGGGTGACACAGCCTGCGCACGTCAATGCCCGACATTTTGCAGATGTGCAAAGTTACTGGTGAGTTTGGGGGGTGCCTGGGAGACTGGCACAGCCCAGCAGGATGCCAAGGACTGGTGCTCAGCTCCGGGGTACTGACTGGTTGCAACTGGGGGCAGCCTCGTCCGGGCAGCGACGGACACGGCTTCTTTGTGCCGAAGGGATCGGCGCAGCTCAGAGCTGATGGTAGCTTCCAGCTTCCTCCTTTTTAGTGATATAAAGCAAATATGCTGTGAACAAGTCGCCCTCTGACACATCACAGGCTCGGGGCCTGAAAGGGACAGAGCAACCCTACGTGCTCGGTGCGGGAGCCCTGCGCTCCTCTGTCACAGCAACGCACTGGGACCCCACGTGTGTGTTTTAGTGGGATGCAAAAACTCCTCATCCGCACATCTCAGGGAAGTAAGGGACCAGGAAGAAAGGGATGCTACAATTTTGCAGTTAGTCAAAACACTGTGGTAATTTAGCGGAAAGTATTTTTCTGCCGTGCCAGGTTTTTCTTGCTGTATTAAAGAAATGCAACGAGTGTGGGAGGTGTGAACTAATGCTACCGCACTGGGAAGGTGGTGACGACCTGAGATCTCACAATGATGTTCATCAGGCTCTCTACTCAACAGGGGTGTGAGCAAGTACAGTGGAAAAAAAGGGACATAATTGGTCTTTTAAGAAAAAACCCAAACCAAATAGCTGTGAGACAACCTCGTCAGCAAATGCTATTTAAAAGCACAGACATTCGCCTCCTCTCTCCCAGGGCAAGTGTTAACCTTTAAACGCAGCCTTTCCGCTCCCTTCCCTTTCACTCATGTGTTTTCTCCTCCACCTGCTCCCTACTTGCAAAAATCACTCGTTTCCCCATCGAGAGCCCACAGCTGTTGTGTGCCACTGCACCGCAATGCACTGTGCCAAGAGCTGCTCTGTCCTCACCTGCCGCCACCCCGTCCCTGCACTGCCGTGGGCTTTGAGGCAGCAGCTGGCATTATTTGGGAGAAATGTTTCCCAGCAGCAAAATCTCCCTGTGATTTGCACACACCCAGGGCTTGGACATAAGCCTCATTTCTTGTCATTCCTGGGCCAGCTCTCCCAGGAAGGTGGCTAGAGCTGAACCTCCTCAGCGCTCGTGCAAACAGGGAGCTGGCCGCGAGCATCGACTCGGGTTGCGCTGCAGTCAGCTGCCCCGTTGTTATGGGCTCTTGCACGCACAGAGCTACTTCCCTGCTTGGAAAGGTTTCTCCTGGCTGCAGGAGAGACCCACCGGTGTGGCGGTCCCGGTGCTGAGCCTGGTGGGAGGTTTCTCGAGAGAGAGTGACTCCCGTCTGCACCGTCGCTTCCTGTCCCAGCTGTGAGGGCAAGAACAACAAGAGCTCGAGCAGTGACGTGGGAGCCTTGCGCAAGAGCCGACGGGGGAAATGCAGCTTGCTACTTTCCAGAGAGCATCTCATGCTCATCGGCAGCGAGTGGAAATGGCCTTGCAAAGAGAACAAGCACCGAGCGCCACAAGTTGTTTTAACATCCCTCACATCACATCTTCACCCTTAATCTGCACTCCCCAGTGTTCTGAATTCAGGGTGACAAGGCTGGGGCATCAAGTGGAGGAAGGTCCCTGTTTGGAGAATGAGGGCTCTGTGGCACACAGTCTGTCACAGCCCAGGAGCGCACCTCCCAGTCGGGCTTCGGCACCAGTTGGGAACGGCTGCTGGGAGCACCGCAGCCCCTGCCCCATCCCTGCATCCCCCGGGAGCACCGCAGTCCAGAGGAAATTAATGTGTCTTTGCACACCCTTTACCCATTCTGCAACAATTTAAAGAGAAGTGGGATGAGGCTGAGCTGCGAGCACAGCTCCTCCAGCTGCACCTCATCCTGCACCCAGAAAGCTCCTTTGGGCCAGGCAGGCTCATGGCAGGGGGCTGTTACGAGGGGCTGAGCCCCAGGCGAAGAAGGGCAGGTGCCTTGGGGAGGTGCAGAAAGCGAGTAGGATCCCTGAGACGCAGAAGAGTTGCGCAACTCCATGCTCACAACGCACCGGTGTTTCCTGAGGGAGGACCGGCGGGCAGGGAGGGGTCTGCACAAGCCCCCGCAACAGGGAGGCAAGGCTGCGGCTGCCTGCAGCGCCGCAGCTCCCCGGTCCTCTGACTTCCCCGCTCTGGGCGCCCAGCTCCCTGTTTACTCACTTTAAAAAAGTAATAAGAAGAGGCTTTTCTTATCAAATTGTTTTTTTAACTTCTGAAGTTGCAGTCACAGCTTCAAAGGCGTTAAGAACAGAAATAGCTTTTTTCTGATAAAAGTGACTCTGACTCACTAAGAGTCTTCGACTGCTGCTCCAGTGCCAAGTACTAAGGAGAGGAAGCTGCCCGCGTTGCTGACTACGAGGCAGCCGGAGCGACTCAGCTCTCTATGCTCATCACCAAAAGTCCCCAAAAACACCCATGTCCCACCCACTGGAGCAATGAAGCCCATCTCCAGTTCTTCAGGATCTGGGTCAAAAAGATTACTACAGACCTGAATAACTTAAACCTTACAACTTACTGTAACCATATTTCATAGCCCCAAAGAGGACAGAGCGTTAACATTTGCACCACAAATCCAGCTCAGCTTCTTCAGCTTTCGCAGCAAAGGCTGAACAGCAAGGCCCTGAAGGTGGGATGTTAGCTTGGATTTAGACTAATAAATAAAAAGCAACCCACTGTATGTTTACTGGAGGTGAATTTTCCAGGCGGTGCCCAAACTGTGGGTACATGGTCAGAGTGAGATGCAGTGGGCACCCGCTGCCTCCCCCCCATCTCCCGTCTCTGCATCTCCCGCGCTGCAGCTGCACTCTTCATCCTCTGCATCCCCAGAGCATCGACAGCATCCTCCAACCACCAAGGCAAACAACAGATTTTAATGAAATCTCACAAATTCTACCCACTTTGGTAGGGAGAGTCCTTGCTACCACAGTTAGGGGCTCAGGAGCTTTGAACCCGGTGGATTTTTCCTGTGGTTGTGCTGCACGCATAATTAATCATCTTGTAACAAATATGTGGGCCACCTGGGACTCTGTAGCTGCTTTTATATTACTGTGTGGTTATTCAGAATTTCAGAGCCATAGCAGGGCTAAAACACAGGTCCTCCACTTAGCTTTCACAGCAGCCTGGGGTGCAAGCTGTGGGCAGACGCTTACAAGAGCAGATCACGCTTAAATTTCACAGTGGTGTTTACCAAAAAAGAGTTTTTTTCCTGTTTGTTCAAGACATGAAATAAATAATGCAAGAGCATCTTCTATTCCCTTCCAGATTTTGTGTATTGCTGTTCCTTTTTCTCCTCGTTGAGCTTTTTTATTCCCACTATTTACAAACGCTGAGCAATTCAGGAACACTATGTACATTTATGCCAGCTGGAAAAATGCTGAAACAATGAGGAAAAGTGCCTGGATTATATGAAAACTTTCTTATCACGTCTAACTAGTGCGTTAACGCAAGCAGGTCAGGTAGGAGGTAAGTCCCTGGTACTCCTCAGCCTTGCCTCCCCAGAGATGCATTCCCATTTGATCCAGGAGGAGAATAGCAAAGACAGGTAGGTATGCTGGGAATTAGGGAATAAATAAAATAATCCCAGCCAGCTCCTGGCTGCCTGGGTGTACCTGGCAAAACATTTCCTAGAAAGGTTATTTTATCCCTCACAAAAAAACCCCAACTTTTTGTCAAACAAATTGCAATAAAAAGACCCCTTTCATCTTGGTTACAGAAACAAGAAGCAAATAGGTGCAACTTAAAATTTAAACCTTTGACATTTTGGGGGGTAAAGGGGGAAACACCAACAAAATTAAAACCGTTATCAGTTCACGCATCTTTTGCATGCAAGGGAGAAAAAAGAAATTCTCTAATCAGCTGTAACTGCTGATGTGCAGGAAAACAGCCCAGGAGGGATTTCCCTGTCCTTTAACTGGAGAGCAAGGGGCACAGAGGCGGCACGGCCGAGGACTGACGATGGCAGCACTGCTGTGCAGCCTGGTCCTGCGCACACTCAGCTGATTGCGGTCCCCATAGCCCGTCCCCTCCGGGTCCGTCCCCCCGTGAGGGGTCCCTGCATGGCTGGCACCGGTCCTAACAAAAATGGAAAATTGGAAAGAAAAGAGCTGGTGGTGCTGAGCGCAGTGGTTAGTGCCTGATCACACCTGGACACTGTCCTTTGTTCCAGGCACATCTGGAGCTGGGGGTGACCAAGAGGCCACATCTGGATTGCTGCATTGGCATCATGTGGATGCATCCTGTAGGAAATCAGGTGGGATCAATAAACCCCTGATTTTGTTTTTCTGATCCCTTCCATACGAGTAACCTCTGGCAGCCAATGCAACAACTTTGTGTGTCACCACTAAATATTCAGGGCTACAGAGGTGGAAACCAAAGACAGGTGTTAGACTGGAGGAACGCTCAGGGCAGCAGAAGGAGCCGCGCCCCTGCCGATGCCCTGATGGCAGCTTCATCCAACTGGCTGGGCAGAAAAGAAGCACGGGAAGGGGTAAACCTGAAGATGTAACGGGGCCTCCAATTTCTAACAACTGGAGCCTCCTTTTGTGTGCTTGTCATCCCACCACTGGTGCTCTTGTGCAGTGATGTGGTTAACACAGGTGTTTTCTCCCGTTCAGAGAGATACGGACACATGCACAATCACAGTGTTCCTCGCACCTCTTGCCACGATGTAATTTGTTCATCCGCAAGCAAGAAATCCTCTGTCAGGCTTCTCATCTGCCTGGGCAGCACTTCCCTCTCACCTAGGGCACAGAAGGCAGCACCGCAGCCAGGGAATCCAGCTAGATATCAAAAAAGTGGAGTTTTGTTGGACCGAAGCAGCACTTGCACGTCCAATATTGTCCTCCACACCTTTAAGACCATTCCAGCTGTGCACCAGATGTGATGGTGGGTGTTGATCTCTGCAGGCACCAGTGGTGAGCTAGCCCCAGAGCTCTGCATCCATGCAAAGAGAGAGATACAACGGCAGCACAGAAATAGCAGACAATTTCCAGGTTTAAGTCAACACAGTAAGACCTGAGTTCTGGGGAGGTCTGAGGGATTTTACCCAGAAAAATGTCATTTCAGGAGGTTCTGTGAAGGCTTGGTTTACACTTTAGTCCAAGCTAATTGATGCAGCCATCATTAAGTGAAGAGGGTTTGGCACAAAGAAGCAAAAAGAGAGACAAACAACCCTGCTTGATGTCTGGGAAGGGGAGCTCAGCTCCCTGCTCTGCCGCAGCCTTCCTGCACGGGGTGGGGAATCAGGAAAAAAATCCACCAGGGCGCTGGGACTGTGCCTGCACCAGCGAGCCGGGGCTGCACCAGCTGCGAGGAGAAGTCGGGCTGGAGGCACTTGGTCCACTTCTTGCTAGAGGCTTGGGGACCGAGCTGCTATTTTACCCACAACCAGCCCTAACACATCACAACTGTAGAGACTTTTAATGTCTAAAAAAAAAAAAAAATCAAGCAAGCTTTATTCATCCTGGAGTGTTGCTACTTGAGTAGTTTACTTGAGGTCAAGGAGTTGTCAAACCTCCCCAGTTCCCTCTGATGTTTTAGCACACTTATCAAGTATGAGTAACACTACGTGCGAGAAATGAAAGATTGTGGTCTTCAGAAGAACTGATATCGGAAAGCCAGCTTAAAGATGAATAGCTTAGTGTATTCACACTTCTTCAGTTGCGTTTACTACATCATATTTACAGGCTAATGTAAGGGTGTATACTTTCTTTTTCTCTTCTTTTTTTTCTGCATAGTTGAGCATGAATTTAAAAGACTGAATATCTGATAAGAGAAAGATATAAGCTGGAAGGCAGCTACATAAATACTGACTCCCACACACCCAAGATACCTCTAATAATCACTTCATCTTAACACATTGCTGAGCATTATTGCACATAAACAAGGATATTTGGCGGCATTAGGAATTTACACAGCAATTCCCAGTGTTTTCCATTAAAGGGAGCTAGCTAAACTTGCTTTATCCTTTTGCAAGCCACAAGATGAAGCTCCAGTTGAGGTGACACAGGAGGCTGAAGATTGCCCCAGATAATGGCCAGTGGGTATCTCAAGACCATTTCTCCAGCTGTATTTCAGCCTGACCTTGCTGTGCAAGGATGCGCAGACTTGACAGACATTTTAAAGTTTATCATCCCTAAATCCCCATAGGATAAATCAGGTCAAGAAGCCCATGGTCATGCACATCTTCACCATAGGACTTAGTCCCCTGGAAGCCCAAGCCCACAGGCACCAAGGCACTGTGTCGTGCAACTTACAGTGCACTAAACTGTTACTGAGGCTCTGATCATCAGTTTCTGCCTATTCCTACTAAAAGTGCTGCAGGTGGGCATGAAGAAACCTGCACGTTTTCCTGGTGGTATTTCATAAACAATCTCTAGTACCCGTCCTGTTAAACACAGCTTTTCAAAATACTTTTCCATGTTTGCACAGATGGTGCCCAAACAGCAGTGGGGTCGCTAAGCTAGGAAGAGAACTGGGACCATTTTGCACAACTGGTAAGATGCGAAAAGCTTGGTCAGGGGATTTACACACAGGTCTGCCTGCCAGAAGTGCAGAGACAGAGCACTGTAGGAGAGCGTGTAAAGAAGGCACCTGGATATCAAGATAAGAGCAAGGTTCAGCAGGAAAGAAATAGGGGTGCAATCCAGGCAGCTCAGAGCGCAGCAGGCAGATCATGTGAGGAGCAGCTCTCGTACAACTGATAAGGCCAGCAAGAGATAAGGGGCAGAAGTGCTCTTGATGCCTGCGGTCGCTCAATCTAGCCCCACATGATCTCTCTGCATAAGAAACAATAAAACCCAGCCTTAACTCCAGTGTCCGGAACCTGTAACCCACCACAAGGGTCAGAATATCTCTACGAATGCAGAGAAGCGATACTGCAGCCTCCTTCCCCCACTCTTGTCCAGCTGACCACTGCCAACCTGGATGCCAGCACCTCCCCACTGCAAACAGCCCCCCAGGCACTGGGCATCAGCCCCTGCCTGCCATTTGTAAAGAAACTGAGCCCACCGCCCTCGGCGGGCAGGGGGGATTGCAAACCAGCTACACTTGTGCAAGCTGGGCTTGCAGGCGCTGACGCTGCCGAGGTCACTTGGGATTACCGATGGTGGAAATGGCAACCAGCAACATGACAATTATTTTCTTTTCCACAAAAAAAACCAACCCACTTATCAAGAAATAACTTTCTAGGATTGACACAAGATTAAATTAGAAGAATCCTATAGGATGTGAATGGAGGAATTCAGTTTGAGTCTGAGTCTTAGCTGCCCATGGCAGTGTCTGGTCTCCTGTGTGAGCGGGGGACACGATGCACTGCAGGGGGCAGTTCATTTTGCAGATGATTAATACTGCTAGTTGTGTATGGTTTGGAATTTTCCCTTCTAATTATTTTGTAATGATGGAAATATAACCAAGATTAAATTTAAAATAGATTTTTGAAATGGCATTGCCCTCACAGGTACACCCAGGGGCTATACAGTCTGTCAGGCAGCGGCGTACTCTGAATGCAGCATCTATTTCCAGAAGTCATTGCTAATTTTTCCTACGTCAATAATGATTCAGTTTTGGTCCTTAGCCTAAGCTAAAGGTCATCATTAACTCATGCTCTTAAGGGAAGAATCTGTAGTCATCTCTCCGCCTAACACTACAAAGGTGTGAAGAATAGTGCCTGAAATATGTGAGACTTGTTGGGGTTTTTTGGAGTGTGCACTGTCTGGCAGCAGAGAAATTTTCTTTTCAGAGGCACAGGGATGGAGAACCATTTGGATCAGACTTCAGCTCCAGCCAGCCTTGCAGCTTGTCTCCAAAGCTAGTGGATGCTTAGCAAAAAGCTGGCAGAGCAATGGCAGCATTGCCCGCCCTCCCGGCTCCCCTGGCTGTGCTTCGGGGACGTCCTGAGCCAGTCTCACCACCCTTCAGTGTTCAATTGCTCCTGACAGACTAATCCTCCCTGAAATTGTCTCATTGATTTTTGACCTCGTTTATATCCACAACATCCTGTGGTAAGAAGTTGCATGATTTAAACATGTGCTGCATGCAAAAATGCTTCCTTCAGCTTTTTTTTAAAGCCTCTGCCCACTTTCACTTAGTGCCAGCTCGTTCTGCGTTATGGAAACCAGTGAGCAATTTTTCCCTGCTCAAATTCTGCAGGTCTCCCATGATGTATATTTAAATACCTGTAGCATGTCCCTCTCTTCCCAACTCAAAATCCCAGGCTCTATACTAGAGCCCTTCTGCATTTCTGCTCACTGTCATTGCCCTCTCTTTTCTGCCTCTTCTTGGAAGCAGGAGGAGAATGGCAAACGGCATTGAAGATGTGAACTCAGCAGGAGAGCAGAGCTGCCTTGGAGAGCGCTAGTTGTTACTTACCAGTTACAAGATGATTCGTTAAGGTCATGGCTTTCTCCTTTGTGCATTAATTTGTATTTACCATCATTGAATTGCCCCTGCATTACCTTCTGCAGTCTTTGAGCATCTCAGTCATTTTCAGCTTTTGCCAGCCTGAATAACTTTATAATGCCAGCACCTTTTTCATTTCACCCTTTCCCACTTTTTCTCAGCCACTTACTAAACGCTTTGACTAGAAAACAGATGCCACCACGGTGCCTCTCAAATTAACACCTAAGCTGTATTTCCTGGAATCTGTTTGGGGCTTTTGAGCACTTTCCATTATGATCAGCAAAATCGTCACCTGAAAATTTTATAGCAAAGTGGCTATATTTTTTAATTTGAGAAAAATATATTGATTGGGAAGTCTGGAGGTGTGAAGAGGGGGAAAGCCTGCTTTAAAAATACAGATTGAAACAACATCAGGAGTCAGAAAGCCAGACTCATCTGTGACTGACAAAAGCATTAAGCTCTGAACGCAAAAGAAGTGTCGTGAAATGTTTAAATGCTGCAGCCTTCTTCCCTCCGCTGCAAGGAGGGGAATGCCACGGTCCCTGGCTCCCTCTCCTTTCCCTTTCCAGCCCTCAGCACCCCAAGTTCCCAGTCCCGGCGGGGAGGGAGGACGGTGCCCTGCTCTGCTCGAGCTGCCCACCCAGGCTGTTTCTCTTCTCTTGGGAAGCAGCTTTGAATCCCTGCAGCCAGAGACGGGAATCGAAGCGAAGTCTCTCATTTCCTGGGGAAGTGCTGAAACCACCAGCTCCTATGCAAAACAAAAGGCTGATATTTATATATATCATTTCTTCCTCCGCTGGTTGTGCTTTCGAATGAAAGTGTTCATGGCAGCTGTGCTTCGGGGCAGTCCGGGCTGGCCACGTGCACCAGGACTTGCTCACCGGAGAAGGTCCATGCTGGGACCATGGTTGTGCTCCTGATGCCGGCAAAGGAGCAAGGGTGAGCTGTGGCAGGGGCTGGGCCTGGCTCCCGGGGGATATCGGGCTCTCTGTGTGCGAGGGTGATGCTCTCAGGCTCAGTCACGGATGCGGGTGCCAAAGGAGAAGGCCCACATCTCAGCCCTGTTCCTGCCCCAAAAAGCTGCCCATCTGCACCTGGGACTCAGTAATGATGTGAAACCCCTTGTGCACAGAGGTGTGGAGTGAGCAGCCACGCGCGGGGGGCTGTTCTGCTGTCAGCTGTCACAGTGAGAAAAACTACATTTTTGATTTTATAAATAAAACATCTCTGCCTGAGGGAGCTGCAAAACAGTGGAAGTGTGCAATGCAGAGCCAAATTTAACAGCTTTTGCCTTCAAATGTAATTTGCCCAATGTAATTTCTAAATTTCACCTCTGCCCTAAGAATAAACATCACCAAGTGGTACTGATAAACACAGGCCTGTATTTTCCAGTGTAAATAATGATGATATTAAATCTGTGGCATTGGTTTACATGTTTAACCATGGGTTGAAACAACAGTATAATCTTAAATGCCAGTTGATACTGAATTGGGCTGTTGCTTTTGACCATTCTGTTCTGGTAGGCAGATAAAAAAATACCAAAATAGGTTTCCAAAGAGATACAGGCAAGAAATACCTTCCTCACCTCCCCCTCTTAGGACACACACAGAGTTTTTTTATTATATAACACTCACCCCACTAATTAACCAGCTTGAAAATGACCTGAAATTACTCTGGAACAAAGATTAGTTAATAAATTAATGTCTAAGCCTGAGCAGGAGTGGAAATAGGTCAGCTCCCTTCCAGGCAAGCCTTGCAGCTATCATCATCTGAAACGATTAGTACAATAATGGCTCTTATTTGAAGATGTTATTACATGTGCAACTTGGGGATGGGATAATCAATAGAGATGGCTGGATCTCTCCCAGGTACCGGTAGGAAACTCTCTAGGACAGGGGAGCAAAGGAGAAATGCAAGTGTGGAGGGAGGGGAAACACCTTCCCTGCCTCCATCCCCTCCAGGCAAGCGGCCCCAGAGGGGAGGAAAAACAAAACCTGGAGCAAGAGAAATAGTGGTGAAGGGGTTGTAAGAAGGTGTGAGATGAGCCAGGTGCGGGGCTGGGGCTGGCTCACTTCACACCCTTTCATGCTCCCCTGCTGCTGTTGCACCCTTCTGCTCCCTCCGTGAGGGCCTGCCAGCTTACACCGCCGTGAACCCCGGCTCCAGGTTTGGCCCTCGGTTTGTGCAACAGCAGGGACACAACAAACAGGAAGCATTACTCATTTCTTCATCGTCTTCAGATGAACTGTGCCTGCTCCCCACAAAAAGTCACCTTTGGGCACCTGCAGGTTTAAACCTCTCAGGGTCGTCTCGCCCTAAGCCCCAGGCAGCAGGGCTGGGGAGGGAAGGCAGGTCCTGGGGGCTACCTCCCTCCCTGCCAGCACCAAGCCCACCCTACATAGCAGGGGGAGCTGACCTCCCCCCAGCTCTGCTGCCACGGCCAGGCCGCTGCCTGCACCCCACAACGCTCGCTCACAGCTGCTTGCTGCGCCCTGAAATGGCTGCAGGCTCACGGAGCCAGAGAAGGGCCCTGCACAGCAGTGAGAAAAGCTGGTCCAGCAGTGATGGGGAAGGGCAGGAGCAGGGGGAGGCAATTTCTTCTAGCGAAATAATTTCTAAGCTGCCTTCTTGCTATGGGCTGTCCCTACCTGTTCTGAGGGGAAGAGAGGACAGGGGGAATAGGACAGGAAATTGAACCACTTGTGGTTTCTTTTAATCTGAAAGCATCACTGTGTCAAGTTTCACACCTGAAGAGCGGTTGCAGCGCTCTGGTTTCCCTTCATGCCAGCGAGTACGGTAGAGCTGCCCCCCTCACACTGCAGCCCCGGGGCTCTGGCCTTGGCAGCTGCGGGTGTGAAGGTCTGCCCATTTCCCTGCACTGACCTCGGCACAAAAGTGCCAGGGACGGGCAGTGAGTGGGGTTGACCCTTGTGGGGTATCGCTAGGAACGGTGGTGAGCTGTGCGAGCCCCGCCGCACCGGCCAGCACACTGGCAGCGCGGAAGCTGCAGGACTCCGCGGTGGAGAACTGAGGGTTCTGCTGTGAGAACATAGACACAGACAGGGGAAAAACATATTTATGGACAGAGGAATCAGGAAGGTATGTACCCCACAGCCTGCTTAATCTATGCCCTTCATTGCCGCTACCTGTGCTCCTGCTGAGCAGGACTTGTCTCCACGGGATATATTTATCACGCTGGCTGTTCATGAGGAGGAAAGTTCAGTGCAGATACAGTGCCAACAGACAGGCCCATACACCTTTCGCAGCTTCTGGAAACAGAGTTTTATTAGGCACAACATGTTGATATACCTCCACAGTTCAGATGACCTTATGTACAGCTCACATAAAGGGCCCCCTTTTCCAAACTGATTCGAGGCATTATTACATCCCATGTCAGGTAGCATGATTTGTCCTTTTACATGGTCTCATTATTGGTGCATTTCTTTATTAGCTATAAAATGATTTCTAGAAAAATACTCTTTGACAATTGTCCTTATTCTCCAGAGCCTGAAATGATAGTGAGAACACCGTAACACGAAAAGGAACAGGGTAGTCCTGTGAGCAGCAGAACTGGCGAAGCGGAGACTCCCAGGGATCTGAGCTAGGAGGTTGAGCTCCCACTGTCCTCTCTGGTTTCCAGTAGGGCTGAGCAGGCAATGCAGTTTTTCTGTCAGTAGCAACATGGTAGATGAAAATGTATGGTTGGGGCAGAGGAGAACAATGTTAAGTTGTTTATTCTCTTTGAGATCTGTCTTCTTCCATCAGATTGGGCTGTATTTGTCCAACATGTCAAAAAATGTTTAGGGCTGACTGACAGACACAGAAGCATCAGAACTGCATTAGCCTCCTTGCTGTAGGAAAAAAGAGAAAACACAAAAGGAGAACTGAGGACAAGAAGTTGCAGATATACCTGGGATATATCTCTGAGAACTATCTTTGCCTTGTAAACTGAGGTGACTGAGGAACAGCATAAAGTAGGCTTCAGAGACCTTCATGGGGGGCTACTGCTCACTGAGGCTCAGCTGGCTTTCAGCTCAACATAGCTATAGCTCAAGGTGCCTCCTGCCTTACACTAAGCCCCGTGCTTTAACCCTCGGCTGGGTTAAAGTTCTCCAGCTGTATTGCGCCTACTCCGCACTCGCTGCCACGGCTGCAGCGCAGGCTTTCCCAAAGGCTAAGCAGTCAGAAAGCAGGATGGACAGGGAAAGTGTCCAAGCAGATACCCCAAAGAATACATACACTATATGCAGCATGTGCGTATGTAAAAGGGAGCAAAATGCTTTAGAAGGGGAAAGGGGGTGAATCCAAATGCATTAGATAAAATCAAACAAAGTCTGAAGATGTGGAACACAGCAGTCTCTTGAGACACAGGATGGAAAACCCTGCCACCAGAAATAGCTAAAACCAATGTGGAGACGATGCTAGACATGTCTTAGCACAGACACTCCTTGAATGCTTGGGGATGGAGTAGAAGCACCATGTGAGAACCAAGCAACAGCTTGCCCAGTCTGAGAGCAGGTTTCCAACAACGACGCTTTGCTGAAGCTTCCCAATACATCTCACTGTACAAATTCGGTTGGGAGGGAGCATTTCCCACAGCCCAACTGACACGGGTGAAGACTCGGGAGGGGAGCAAGCTGGTAGCGTTATATCTGTAAAGGGGACCCACCTGCAGAACATGTTGGGACACCTCTCTCCCTGCCCTGGGCACTGTACGCTTCTAAGGCTCCTCCCTCCTTCACAGAGGGATGGAAATCAGAGCCTCCATATCCAGGAGATCTCTGAAGGAGCAATGTGGCCTTTACTGTTTTTGCAAAGTCCAGCCCATTCTGCTCCATATCTGCAGTTGATCCAGTGATGCTGCACACTCTGTGACAGCAGGGACCCAAAAGGTTACAGTTATGAGTATTATATTCCTCTATTATTTCTGAGTGCTGCAAGTATGCCAGGTACTGAAACTCAAGAGAAACCTTCAGTGCTAGGTCTCCAGTTCAGTCTCTCCAGCTTCCACAGTTTGGTAAATAGAAATAATGGATGAGTACATCCAGTGTGAGTCCAGCATTGGGCCAGTCGAGATTTACCTTGATTAATAAAGCAGCCAGATGTTAACTGAGTTGCTCATTTGCATCTAAAGCTGGTAAAATAATTTTAAAATCATATAAAAAAATCTAAAATGTTGAAATGCTTTTTAGTCAGTTAATTAACAATTTTGGTATAAATTATCTTTTTGCTTATTTTTTTTATTTTATAAGTGATTCATTTCCAAAAAAGGAAATGGTTCAGCCAACTCAGCTAAAGGTGAGAGAATGTTTTCAAATACAGAAATACCATTTCTGGAAATGTCTTATTTCAAAGAAGGAAGTAAAAATAAAATACGTTTTGCATTTCAGTATAAAACAAATATTTAGTCCTCCGAAATAATCATTGCAAAGATAAATGGAACTATCTTCTGGACTGCACTGTGTCCAGTCAAAGAGAAAAAGAGTTCATTCTCTCTGAAGATAAATTATGATAAACTAGGAATAAAATGGACTAGGTTCTGCTCTCATTTCATGCCAGTGTGAATCCATTGCCTTTTTATCACTATCCCTTTTTCTCACTCCAGAGAAAAAGGGTGGGTCTGAAACTGTTTCCATCCACAGTTTCCCATGTCAAGCAATTAAGACTTCAGGCACATTCGTGAGGATGAAGGCGGCGATGAAGCAATGGTAATTAAAATGGTTGCCACCCTCAGCAGCTGTAGTTGTGTTACACGGTGTGGGCACCACCTCCACTGTCTTAGCCTCTTCCTGCCTCTGGTCCCTTCACACCTCAAATCTTAGCTTGGTTTGTGAGCAGAGCAGCCAGGCGAAACTCAGACTTATTCACACTGCGACCGTGGGGTCTGGTAGGTCTCACCCACCAAGATGAACGTCATGGCCAGCTGCAGTTGTGCTGTAGTGATGCAGCCCAGCCCTATAAACTCCTTTATCATTTATGCAAAGCAGAGAAAATTACTTCCCTTTTTGAAGCATAAGACTTTCCCCCCCCCGCCCTCCTTCCAAACCCTTCATGTCTTTGGAAGGTCTTGCATTGGCCCCACAGTGGGCCATTCCTCTGCTGCCTCAGTGGGAGTCCAGGCCACTCTCCTCCAAGCTGCTGAGGGCTTTGGTCTTAATCCGGAGCTTGTGAGGTAGGGCAGCATAGGTTCGGCCCTTCAGATGGTCTTCTGAAGGGCAGGGCAGGCTGCATGGGGGTAGAGGAGAAGTTTTGGGCACTCGTTGCTCATCATCTTCATCAGAGGCAGTTGTGGTGCTTTCTTTGCTCACCTCAGCTGGACAGGGAGAAGGGCACAAGAAGCAAGCACTGCCTGACAAAGGCAAATGGAAAGCGTATTTGTCTGGGCAGTGGTAATTGAGGAATGGAGAGCAAACTGTGGATCTGAAGGCTGCACCAAGCTTCTTTGGCTGCTGAAGGCCAGGCGTGTCCATGGGAGCTGGCTTTAAATCACAGCCGAGGCTGTTTCTGGATGGGCCAAAGGTTTTGCAGGAAAAGTCAGCTGGCTCCAGCACCTTCGGCACAAAGCTCTTCGTTGTGAAGAAGCAGGACTCCCCAGCAAAGGGCTCAGCCTCCAGGAGTGGGGAGGCCGCTCTGGGCCCTCTGAAACAAACTCCCAGGAAGTCCTGGAGGGAGGGGCCCTGGTAGGTGCTGGTGTCTGGGCTGATGAGCCCAAAGCGCAGCTTCAGGGACAGCAGCTCTGTCCTGAGGATGGCATTCTCCTCGCTAAGAGCAGCCAACTGGCTCTCCATGGCAAAATCATTGAGGCGCCTCTTCTCCCGTGAGCGCTTGGCCGCCTCGTTGTTCTTGCGCCTCTTCTCCCAGTACATGTTGTCCTTCTTCTCATCTGGCATGAACTCCCGCTTGCGTCGGGAGGGACCGCTCACCTTGCCGTGGAGGAGCTTATCCTTGTTCTGCTGAAGCGCAAGCTCACTGATGGTGCTCAGTGGTGCCATGAAGTTTTCCATGGTCGTGAATACAGCCGGGGTTCTGCCAGAATTAGAACATAAAACTATTACCACTAAAGGTGCTATTAATTAATACCAACAAATAAATTAATATAGCCATGTGATTGTTTTATCTCTGTTGCTATCACACCAGGAACACTGAGTACAGCACTGTACGCACACATAACCAGAGGACAGCTTCCCTCAGCTATTTCTGTCATTTTGGAGCCACGTTTTCAAAATACTGTCAGCACATCAGTGCACTCACATCCCACTGGTGTCTGCAAAGTCCATCAAGGGGTACCAAAAAAATGTGTATGACTGAGCAGAGTTAAAAAGGACATATTTTGCCAACTCAGCGAACAATCACAAACACTTTGCCTAACTAACTTTAATCAGGAGAATAAAAACTGCTCTCACATACTATTAATCTCCCACCGGTCTCTTACCAAGCAAATAAGTCTCATTGCCCCTGTTTTACAGACACATGCAGAAGAACTGATTTCCCTCAGTTACACGCCTTAGTTAGCAGATGAAGCTGGATTACAAATCTACTGCATCTAATCAGTCCCCATTTTTCCCTAAAACCCCTGGTCTCACCCTGGAAAGCTGGATTCAATGAAGTTTGTGATTTTGAAAGGCCTGTAAGCAAATGTGGATGAACACTATGAAAGTGCCATCTAGGAGCTTGCAAGTACCTGCTGAGCAGTAGCATGGCACCAAGTGCTGGCACAGAAGTGTCCTTCTGAAGACAATGACCACGGTACATTCCTGACTACGGTAAGAAGCTAGCAGAGAAGACCAATGATACAAGTCTAACTTGTGAATTAAATTAATAAGGGATCACACTCCAGACATCCCCATCTAAGCTACAAGCTTCCTGTAACACGGCGATCTTCCAGGAAAACCACATCAGCCCTCCTGCCTCTGGGCAGAGTGGGAGGGATTGTACTGAGTGTCTAGAAGTAAGCAGCTGCGTGTGGTCACCTCAGACACCCTCTGTCCTTCACAGCGACCTAGTGAGGGAGCTTAGCATGACATATATCTTACCCTGAAGTAGTCACTTACATTTGATCATGTGAGCTCCCTGGACTGTTGTCTATTGACTGTAAGAAAGCCCAGAGTGACTAATTCTGATTTAGACCTTGCGGGCTTCTTAGGTCTGGTGAGAGGAATCACATCTTGTGAGCCTAACTTAAGTTTTGGGAAACTACTTTGTAGAGTCAAGAGGAGACAGCTTGTTATAACAGCTTTACAGGATGGATGGGGAAGGAGCAGAGAAAAGATCCCACTCAGAAATGCTTCACTGCCAGACTGCTCAGGACCTAGGTCCCATCTAACAGAAAGCTGGGCCAGAGGGAGCAGCCAGCACTGAGCCTGACAAGCCATCACCTGATAAGCCATCACCTCTCAAGGATTACCCTAAAATGGTAAAGAAGGGCATAATTGTTTCACTTTGATTAGCAACTAATGCACTGAAGCTTTGGTATTTGCCACGTTTTGATCCCCACAGCCCTTGCACAAGGCCCTTCACTTTAGCCTCATGACTACGTGACTGTTGGGACCCACAAAGACCAACACACAAATGGTGGTCAAGATGCCCTCCGCATTGTCTGGCTGGTTGCAGTACACTTTATTAGCACTGCAATGCAATCATGGCTCACCACATAGCTAGAATAATAATAGTACCTGTTTACATAATTGCAAAGTGCTTTTTTGAGTCATGGGGACAACATCACCAAGGTTCCTGGCAGGGCTGGTCAGAGTGTTGCGAGGAGGAGGGCTGGCTGACATTTTCAGCTGAAAATGTTTCCCCCCACTCCAAGACAAAAATGTTTCAGGCTGAAAATTGCCCAAACTCAGAGGCAATAAAATCAACATAACATCCAAAAGCCAAGCATTATTCAGTTTTTAGCCAGGAACATTCAGTTTGAGCATTTTTGGCTTTCAAACAGCTATTTAGGAATCAAATTAAATGGACTTATTCAGAGCTACAGGTGAAGTGAGAAGTCAAACTCCTTCAGAAAGCCTGGGCCATATACGTTCGCGCAGATAGGTGCTGTGAGCTTGTGAAAATCTGGCTTGTGACCTTTCTGAAAATCAACACAGCTAATAATCAGCATGACTAATAGCCAACATTCTTGCTAAATCAATTTATTGCATGAGTGACATTAATTACTCTTTTCTTGATGACTGATAACCATCTACAAGCAAAAGGGGAAGATATAGTTCAAAATAATTCAGGGCATCACTTTGGGCAGGGACAGTATGTCCCTCTGAACACCAAGGGCACTAGTTCAATGAAGGACATACAGAAACAGAAATGGTAAAGAACCGTGTTTGGGTGCTCCACTTCCTCTTCATGAGCATTCACATCAACACTAATCAAAAGAGCTCACACATCTGTGGAAAAAACCCAATTTCTAATCATTGTCCAGTTGTAATTTGTGTTTAGAGGTTTTGAAAATTTCCAGTGATCTTCACTTTCAAAATTTCATGTAAAAGACTACATTTGAATGGTCTAGTTTGCCAAGAGTGATTAGTGATTTCTTAAGAATCCAACTCATAAATCATAGAGAGGACAACATTTTGGAAGCAAAGTACTCTCCTTGTTTTCTTGCATAGCTCTTCTAGCACCCTATGCACTTTTATGCACTCTATGAGGCATAAAAGATCACTAGAGGATTTTGAAAATCAAACCATGTGAGAATGTATGTAAAGGAGTTCCATCATGTACACAAAGAGTTACGTACATATCATACAGCAGAAATGTGAACACTGAGCCTAAAAATGCTAATCTTCTGTGGAAGCTATTTGATTAAATATTCTGCAGCTTGCAGATAAAATATCAGCTATTTATTTTTACAGATTTAGAGACATTCAGTATTGGCAGGTTGTCATCAACTGTGATCTCTGCACAATGCAGACCTGCAAAATAGACAAATCCACATCTATTCGCTAACCGAGTTTGCTCAGTGTGACCAGAGTTTTGTTCTGGTTTAAATCAGGACAAGTTCCATGAAAGTATTCTCTGTCCAAATCAGTGTGATTTTGTAATTAAATACATTTGGAATGCGTGTGTTTGAATTTAGCTATAAGTCTTTGAGATCTCAAACAGTATGCAAAGGTTCTGAGAATAACTGAAGACCAAAACAAAGAATGTCCTTTAGCGTGAAGATGTTTGGGGTAATTCCTCCGGCTTTTGATCAAAATTACTTCTGATCTCAAAGCATCAAAGGGAGAATTTCAGTGAGTGTACCTGTGGTTTCTGACAGCGTCAAGAGGCAGAAATACACTATTGTTTCAGGGCTTAATCACTTACCAGGAATTTTTCACGTTAGTATTTGACGTGACTTCTTTGTTGAATGAGTCAAAGATCAACAGGTGGCTTTTTCACTGTGTAAACTCGCATTGGGCAAAGTAGTTTGTTTTCTCCCTGTCCTTCTCTTGCTCCTGGTGCCTGTCATAAGGAGATCCTGTAAGAAGTTTCAAGATTACTGTAATCAACACTCACTGTCCAATAGAGCTGGAAAGTGTGGGAAATAAAAGGAACCCAAACCATATGTTTTTTATACAGAACAAAACAGTTATGATGAACCCGAACTTTTCCTTCCAGCAAGCTCATTTCAGCCCATTGGTTGAACCTTTCCCGCCTTTGTTCAATCCCTCACACTCTAATCCATTGCGCCGAGGCGGGAATTTTCTTCAGACCCCAACTTAATGCTGTGTGAATCGAAGCAGATGGAAGTGAAATAGTGAGAAGTGGGGGTTGAGTCCAGGAGAAGAGGCAGGAGTCAAACCAGAGGGAGGGCACAGTTAGACTTACTTGGAGGTGGGGAAGGTTTGGAAGGAGGTTGGGTGTGAAGTGGGAGGCAGGGGAAGTTCTTATCGGAGGCAGGATCTGGCCTTTTAAGGGCAAGGAATGAAGATTTAGCTGGGCCAATATGTGAAAGCGTCGAGTTTTAGGCCACAGAGTCTAAACTCTACCTGTTATTTATATCTGCAGCCCACAAAGTCACACATATACCCACACGACATTTGTCTTGGGACTCTTCATGAGTGCAGACTCTAGCAATCAAGTGCACAAGGTGATACACAGCTTGCACTCGCAACGATGAGTGGAAACATTAATATTAGTAATAACAGTAGAACCGTTATGGTCAAGTGCATTATGCAACCAATATTTCCTAAGGTGCATTGGTATCCGTTGTTTCTGCGGCTATAAATGTAGAAGATAATTACTAATGTCTTGCCAGAACATTAGCCATGTTCTGTGTTATCTGCATCCTGAACAGAAGAGAAAGCACCAAAACCATTGTAAAATGATGGCATTCCTTCATTTTTCATCTCTGATTTGCACTCAATCTGCTAGTTCTGTTCAAACAGAGCATCTTTCCAAAGCCCTACTTTGCTAGAGAGAGCAGCCTTTGAAATTTTCCAGTCTCTGAGCAGGCAGAAAGCAAGCCACGTTTTTATGTAAAGACTGGTAAATATGTGAAGATATGCAACAAAAACTATCCTTGCCACTTCTACAATGCATCTGATCAGCTGTGAAGGGCTAAACGTGTAATGTCCTAGTTTAATGCCAACGCTAAACCATTTACACCTCTGTGAAAATGAGGACACGTTGTATTGAGGTTTTTGTACATGCACTCTATCTACCTGGTCGAATGATCCTCATTTCTCATAAAACTGCTTTCCTGCCACTAACAGAAGACCACGTTAGGGCTCAGGCTCCAGAGATTTGGTTCAGACCTATCTCCCCTTCTTTCTCTTATCTCCACCCTGAGCAGCAGATCAGAGCAGACTCCGATGAGTTGTACTTTCCAGCAGGTTGTACAAAGCCCTCCAGGAAAAACTTATATCTAACAGGAACTGATTCACTGCAGATCTACAAGAAAATATACACTTTTCTTTAATCAAAACACACTGCCTCATAAAACAGCTGGCGAATCTCACTTTTCTGTGATCGTAAGTCAAGCCCTCAACCCTCAGATTATTCTTTTTCCCAAGGATGTAGTAAAATTAGAATAGATCCTGCAACCAGAACAGCCATAGATTCAGAACAGTTTCTGTAAACAGATGCTAACTCACTATTTCGCAAGAATAAAGAACATGCGCTGGAATTATCAGGCAATAGATTTCAAAGAAACAAAAGGAAGTACATCTTCATCCAACATAAAATTAAAATTTGGAGTTTGTTGCCTCAGGATAATGTAGTAGTAATGTAGTAATCAAAAATAAAAAGGGAATCACAAAAAATATTAGGCCAAAGATCAGGCCAGGTAGACCTTTAAGCCGACCGAGTCTGACCATTCTTATGTCCTAAAATACTGCGTGAATTTGAGTATTAAATAAATTTCCAGCAAATGGGTTATAGATGCCGTAGAACTGAACTATAGTCATGTGTCTTACCTTTTCTTTGGATTAGAAGAGAGGATGAAGTGGATTACATACAAAATTAAATCATTTTAATATGGTGAATATCTATATTTTATTCTTCTTAATTTATGCATTTTTAATGCATGAATCTAAATTTTACTACCTCTCAGTATGAATTCCCTTTCTATAAGTTGCAAACTTTTTCTTACATCTTTGCATGTCTGTTTATTTCCCCCTATTTATATCACAAATTCATATCTACAACCATCAATAATGTTTTTGAGTTTGAAGCCTCGTTTAAAAACACAGCCGAGAGGATTAGTCTCAACTAAAACCACAAGAATGAAGACCCAAGCAGAAATCTACATATATTTTTATTAAAAAGGAAAAAAATCAATGTAATATAGAGTGCAAAGTGACTTGGTGTATCTTCCCTGTGTTAGAGATTTCTTTTCTTTACTCTGAAGTGAAAATGGTTGGTTTTCTGTGGTATTCCCATGACATAGAATCATAGAATATCTCAAGTTGGAAGGCACCCATAATGATCATCGAGTCCAACTCCCTTCTCCTTGCAGGACTACCTAGATCTAAACCATATGACATGCACAGATTTCAGCACATACTGTGTATTTGATTTGCAATATAACTTTAAACAAACAAAGGGAAGAAAGCTTCCAATTATTTTTCATAAAACACATACTTCCATTATGACATTAACTACCCTACAGACAATTTTTGGATCAAACTCTGATTCCCAGCTTCCTTATCACACTCGATTCAGCACCCATATACATAAGAGCCCATCCGTGGAAACATCACTGGAATTTGCCTACCTTAATTAAACTGGGAACAGAATTTAGGATTTAAAGAGTTTATAGCAGCACAAAGTTTGAGCCAAGCTACCCTTGCTTTACGCTAATATAAAGGAGCTTGATAGCTGCCTATTTTTTTACTCTTAAATTATATCATCCTAAACAAAATCAGAACTCAGATATTAATCTCAAGCCACTCTAGTACATCAGTATCTAACCCACAGAAGTTATTCAGAATTTACTCTGATAAAATGAGATAATAAACAGGCCCCAGTGAGCATGGCATGATTTACAACAGAAACTTCTGAAAACTTCTACCAGCAACACTGCGCTGTACAAACACTGCACTGCAAGCACCTTAGTAAACAAGTTTCGATCCTCGCTGCTGCTTCTTCACCTTAGTAGTAAGAAAAAAAAAAAATCTGTGGTTTGGTAGTATCTTACAATACTCTCTAAACCTACTGGCCTATTTAAGATAAAAAGACATCAGTCTAATGACTCATATTCCTGAGTATTTCACATTCATGCTAAAGCAGCGGTTAACAGGTGCTATTGAGGAATAGGTATTTGTATCTCAATGGGAAATAGCACGGTCTATTGATTAAAGCAGGCAGAAAAGGAGAAAACAGAGGAGACCCTAATGACCTGTATGCCTGAACTCCAGGCCAACTACTTCTGTGGCTGCTACTGATGGAAGACTCGCTCTTAGTGGTGTAGCTTTAAACTCAAATTCAAAGCAAAACTGACTCAGAAACAACTACAGTATGCCAAAGTCACAATTTTGCTCTGCGTCTATTTTGAAAACACACAAATGATTGTTGGCTCAGAGCGCCAAATGTTGCTGCAAGTCTGTCAATGTATTGCAGTGCCTTTACAGACAGATTTTCAAAATCAAGCATTTTCACCATCGGGCCAGGTTTTCTAAAGTCTTGTTTCCACCGAAGCTTTGCACTCATTTGGGCACTTGTTTGAAAATCAGATTCCAAGACCCCATAAGGATTCTCTGGAGCGGATCACTTTTGAAACCTGGCCACAACCACAGATGATGAACTCCTGAAAATCAAGTTTTTCTCTACGGAGTCTGAAGGATATATTGAACTTTCTGGTGTACTAAAATTCTAGGCTAAAAGATATTAAATCGCTGTCTCTTCAGCTTAATCACAACAGGTTGGTTGTTAGGGGCTTGGGGCTTGGTAGAATTAGTTTTGCCTTTTGGTCTTGAGGTATGAGACTTCAAACAATGTGAACCTACCCAAAATTACCAAACCACCTGCAGCAGAACTGCTAGGTGTTACAGCTTGTAAGCTGTATAAGCCTTCCTTGATTCCTCAGTTCTTGTGGTCAAAGCCCACACTACTGAGGCTGCATTGCTTATGGTAACTAGCCTCAAAACCAGTTCAGGTATTACTCTATTTGGAACAAACTGACCTCTAAATTTTACTGTGGGTCTACAACAGACCGTGAGACTAGAAATGTATTGCAAACCCCTTAAAACCCCTAAGTTACTAATGGTTCTTTGCAAGCAACAGATTTTTGCATTTCTTGGTCTGCAAATGCCTCAATGCGTGCTGCTGGTGAATAATGAAGTCTTCGCGGTGTTTGCTCCGTTTGGCTTGCCTCTGCACCCAAGACAGCTGACCCCGTCATACCATGGCTCAATGTAAGATACTTCATAAACGTTTATTTTTTTTCTCTGGGAAAGAACTTTAAAGAAATCCTTTTTCTTTCTCTGCTTTATTTCATAGTCTGGGTCGAAAGCATTGACTTTTCAGCAGATTATGCTTGGTGGGGATAGTTTAGTTGAATTCTGAAATACCGGAATCGTAAACTCAAGTGTTTCAGCTGAAAACACAAAATAATTAAGATCTTAGTATTTTCAGATAATTTTTGCTGATTTTTTTTTGAAACAACTAAAACTTTCGTTGGAAATCCAGCTATGTCTGAAGAACGTTCTGGATACTACTGAGTATTTTACAAACAATTTTAGTTGTCTTGTTCCTTCAGTTTCAGCCCCTACTTGGTAGACCCTGTTCCACGAACATATAAAGCACGAATAACTGAATTATTCTTTTTCCCCTTGCCATTTCTTCACTGCACAACACAGGGCAGCACAGAGATATATGAGCTATTTCATTCGGATGCAACGAGGCTGAGACAGACTGGAATTCCCCCAAGCTAAGTAATGCCAGCAAGCTCAATTTGGCAATGCTACCATGACCAGACTACATTTACTACTGAAGCTGGCTTACTGAGAGGATGCATAGTGCACAGATTTGCAGGACCAGACCAGACTGTATCAGATCTGCATCACATCGTTTATAGAAAAGCAGTAAATAACACATAAAACCATTACGCTACACAGCAGCGTAGATGGCAGGTATGAACATGTTAATTCTTCCGCGTGGATATTTTAAGTGGCAGCTTTTGGTCTGCTGCACTAACAGGAACCGGCAAGGTGTGGCTGCATGTACCTTGGGGTAACTCAGCCGTAAGTCTTTTCCAGTCAGCAGATTTTCACTCACACGACTGACGGGAGAAGAAGAGAACTAGCCCAGGAACTCACACGTCTGGCTCCGGGTGAACGAGCAGATGGATGCTCATGCGCAGCGTGCCGCTGGCAGTACGTGCAGCCCTGCATCTGCTCTCCACCTCTCTCTGCCTACCCAGAGGGATGGAAAATTCCATCCGGTTCATACTGAATCTGACAAAAACTGCTGTTGCAGTAGTTTTTTTAAAAGTGAAGATCGATTCACAAAGATAAAGCTCATAATTATCTGAAGGCTACCCCAGAGGTTACGGTGACGCCTCATCATGAGGAAAAGGTGAGAGGCAGTCCAGACCCAAAGGTAAGTCCCTTCCTCTCCGTAGCACAAGAATGTCATTGCAGGTTACAAAATCAATGAGAACTAAGCATGTGTTTAAAATTAAGCAGAGCCTAAGAGCTTTTTCTGAGACAAGGCCACAAATGCTGGCTTAAGCAGGGCTGCCGTCGACATTAGCAAGTCAGTGGCTTTCTGTCTTGGAAATTAGAAGTCAAGAACCACCAGGAAAGAATTGAACACATTTCTAATCTTTCCTAGATGCAATCATCCGTGGTTAGTAGGTCTTGAGGGTACATGAAATCCCTATTTTAAAAACGTAGTGGAATCATTTGCAAATGACAAAATCCCGCGCTCTGCAGAAGCTGCAAAGATACCACTGTAACAATACTTTAAGAGGAAAAGCAGAACAAATCCTGATAAAAACAAGGACCTCTCCCCCATCTGCAAAATCCATTCCCCAGCAAACACCAGTCATCAGGAAAGACAGCCTTCTCCTATATTTGATATTCCCTATTCCTTTCTTCATCTTTTCATATATCTGTTTCAAAACGCCCAATGCAAAATATTTTTTTTCAGCCAGTTAAACTTCCAGGACCTGCTTCATTCCCCATTCTCCTGCTCGTTGTGCAGTCACTTACATCAGCAGTCGCAAATTATTCCTTATATAGAAAACTGAATTAGGCCCTCAGCTTATCGCTGAGCCATAGAGACGCACATACGCAGTAGAGCCCCACAGGGTTTTGCTAACCCACCAGTGCTGTCATCCGGATTCCAGCCCTAAGAAATTATTTTGCTTTAAGCAGACAAACCAAAGTCAAGCTCTCCCACCCTTTCTCCCAGACTTTTCCTGCTCCTAATTCCAGCACAATCACTTTCAGAACGCACGACTGATCATAGCATCCCATTTACAAAAGTTTTTGCAGAACCTAAATAAAACTCATCTCATTGCTTACCCTCCTGTTTAAGAATGAGAAACTGATGATCACAAAATAGAAACCATTCACACTAAGATGTATAGAAATATTTAGCAGTTCAGGAGCGCAGCACCTCAAGGGCCACCAATTTCTGCACACGGCGCCTTTCTCACCGTTTTCTGGCAGGAAGACTCCCATCCTTGTGTTCTTTTGCAGAAGTCCTGTCAAAGGATCCGATGCTCTCTTAAAAGCTTTCCTTTTTTATTTTAAAGGAAGTAAGCCATCGCTACTGGCTTGTCTTGAAGGCTGCCAGGCCTCCTCCACTCATACGTGCGTGCAAAGGGCACTCACTGCAGAATGTGACCACATCTCATTCATTAATTGTTAATATCAAGATTTTCTGTCAGAAGTTTACCTTTCACTCTGCTATCACAGGAAATAAACGAAACTTTTGAAGATTTTACAAGGCAGAGTCATGCATTGGCCACTTCTGCCTGAGCTTCTACAATACACAGAACCGGTGACAGCCCACGTGTACTAAAGATGAAACTCCTAATTTCAGTCCCAAATCATTGAGTTTCTCTGTGCCCAACGCAACAGGGTGTTTATCAGTGCTTTATCAGATTCAAAATACTTACTTCTGGGTAACTAAAGTGAAACGCTTATGTAAATTCACATGGTCCAGTCCTAGAAATAATTTTTCCAGATTCAAACTGATTGCTGCAGTTTCCTTTTGAAATCATCAGAAAAGAAGATAAGGCTCTAAATTAGGACTCAGGTTTTGTCTGAAACTACACTAGAGTCAAATCTGGAGTGCCTCGATTAATGCTGTACAACTCATTCCAGATTTCTGCCAAAGCAGCAAAAATCAGCAGCCAGAGTATAATAGTCTTTACAGAAACCAGCAAAAGACAATGAACTATCTCTTCCATCCTTTGGGTTATTCCTTGCAATATTAATATTCACAGTACACTTTCACTAGATGGAAGCAGTGGGAATTTCTGCCTAAACTGCTTGACTCCACAAGAAAATAAAGATCCTCTTCCTTCTCAAAACACAAAGCCAAATTCTGCTGTTAACTGCATCTTATCTGACTTTCTGCTCTTAACTGCATCTTATCCGACTTATTGCACAGGTTTGAAAAAAGGAGGGAGCTGTGGCCTTGGCACAGATTTCAGCTAGGCACACGTCAGATTACTCACCAAAGCATTTTCACCTGCCAGAGCTCGTAGGTTCTGAGAGATCCCCAGGAACACGGGACCAGTCCTTGACTCCCCGAAGACCGAAACTCAGGGGAGTCAACTCAACTCCCCTAGTTGCCGCGGCCACATTGACATGGTAGCACAGTGAGAGCACACGTCAAACCAATACTACACAATAACCTAGCCAGGAAGCAGAGAACAACACTGCAGCCAGGGGAAACTGTGAGACAAATTACAAGGAGTGAGAAAGGCTAAACAGCAAAAACTGGATTGTGCTCTAGAGGCTTGTGTTTCAGGGAAAAAGTCAGGGCAGGAATCATAAGGATGAGGCCAGGTCCTTGGGTTGTTGCTTGCAGGTGGACATGTTTCAGAATCGCTCAGGCAAAAAATCCTGAAGCTCAATAAGACTTTTGTAATATCTGCTGTTTTCCTGAAAGCCTCTGCTAGCTGAAGTTACCTCATTAGGTAGAGTCTCAGCTTTCAATTAGAGAAAAATGTGTTTAGTTCTTGTAGATGCAGAGGATTAAAACTGTAACATTGAGGAGTCTCAAAACCAAGGCAAATAAATAGAAAGCTTCCCGTCAAAAACAACAACGAAAAAACAACCCCACAAACAAACCAAAACAAAACCAAAAGTTGTTCACATTTTTATTTTACCACTCAATATCACTTGAATTTAGCTTTTAAAAATACGCTGCAAAGAAGACATCTTTTAAAGTTAGAACCGGAAAGTTTTATTAGAATAGTTCATGATTTAAAGTCTCTTTATTAGAGGACTGTAGTTCTGAGACATCTTAAAGGATGCCTGAATTTAAAAAGCAGTCTTTTTAAATGAAGCCTGTTACGTTTGGCAACCAGAAATGTCAGAGTCTGGAGTCATTAGTCTTTTCTGAAATACTGCCTGATGTCTGCAGATTATTCCACTCATACTGGCATGGAAGTCATCCTACAGTTAATTATTGCAATAATTATTTCTGATAAGCAGAGATGCTAGATATGGGATAACTGGCATGTAGTACACTTACGAGCTGCATTTTCTTTCTCTCAACAAATCTTTGAATGTCTCTAAGAAATTTAGCCTGTCATAAGCCACAGCACAGCAAAGTTCAAATTTAGAGCAGTAAAAAATTGACCATACCTAGATATTTCAAAAAAGTTAAGTCTTCTGTTCTGTATGATACAGCAAGAGCATTTGCTGCATGTAGAAAGAGGAGGTTCCAACCTTTGGGTGGGCTCTCACTGCTCGCTTCTTGGTCTGGGACGACCCGAGAAATGTCCTTCTCACAGTTTTTTTTAATCAGCAGAATAGTTATTTACTGTCACACTCTCTAAAAATCAAAAGCAATGCTGGCTATTAATTATTTTCAATATTATAGATTAAAAATAATCTTCTTGTTTAAAATGTCCACACCTCATATATAAACTAGTTTTGGGTAGTGGCTACTTGCATGTTTCAGCTACGCTGACACGACAAGACCAGTGTCCTTCATTCAAAGCTTCATTCTCTCCCACCAGAAAGAACGCAGCAAACTGGAATTTCACATTTTATACTGCTCAGACCTCTATACTCACAATATACTAGATTTTGCATGGGGGTAGCAAAACCTGCTCTCAGGGATCATCATTGTCTTTTGATAGGAGAAGCAAATCTGGTGCCCACGTCCAAATTCTGCCATGTAGGTATTAGCTATACGGAGCAGAAGAAAAGGTTTTGCTGGGAATGTAAAAAATATACAAAAAAATATACAAAATTGTGCTGCTCTCTCTGAAGCTGCAGTTTTGATCTCATTATACTGACTGCATGACTCTTGTCCCTCTATTTATTTATATACCTGAATTCCCTCTTCAAGTGCAAAGTGCAGCTCATGTTGGAATGCCCTACAAGAGTTCTTGCCGTGGCTGAATTGAAGAGCTGCAGAACTGTTTCTATGGGATCAAGAGAAAGCATTTTGGTTTTATCTGAAATTAAATGTTTCAGGATAGTTAACCATTTTCTCTCATAAGGAATTGATCAATTTCAACACGAAAATGATGTTTTGAAATTACATTTTGCGTGGTAAATTTGAAGTCGAAGATGGTTAGAAGCATTTTGAGTCTTCCTAAAAACAGCTTCCCTTTTTTTTTAGTCAAAATTATTTGCCAGTGGAACTCTCAGAAAAACAGGTTTAGGGTCACTAATGTGGTGCTGTTTTTTTGAATGTAGTCTCTTGCAAAAAAATCACTCAGTTGGAATCTGTGAGGTCTAAAATTACCCAAGGGCTGATTTCCTTTCCTGTCTTTGTAGTTCTTAATACACTGTCAAACAATATGGATGCGCGTTATCATATACATTATGTTAATTTAAATTTGCTTAAATAAAGAGTATGCCTTATGAACTGGTTGCTTCTGCTAGACCAATCTGCTGCCTAAAATCTGTCATGACAGAAAATACAACTTGCAAAAGCAATTGAAATAATCTTACTCCCATTCTCAAAAATAACCTGTGAAATTCAGGAGCAGAACACAAAGAATGTAAACAAGATGTGGCATTGTAGCAGTAACAATTTGAGGTCTCTACAACCTATTTTCCAAAAGTATTTAGATATATGTGTGTCTAAACCACACTGAAAATTAATAAGCCCTCTAAATCTGGTGAGCTGAAAATATGAACTGTCTTATGATGCAAGAAATCCCAGAGCCAAAGGGGAATGAAGGTGAGCTGGAGTATCAGGTACGAGGGTTGGGTGGCTGGGAAGAGGCATAGACATAAAAAGGTTCAGAAGCAATAGCATGAACTATTAAAGAAAATTAGAAGAAGTTAGAGCTGGTGCTTTTAAATCCTTCTGTAAACCTCATCAAAGTGCCCTGGTAAATGCTTAGATCCAAGCAGATTTTGCAAATTCGAGTTTTAAGGAAAAAAGTGCATCTGTTAATTTCTCAGCTAAGTAAGTACACGCCACTGGTGTTGAAAGTCAGTGAATGTGAGAGTTCCTCCCACAGTCTTAATTTATTTATCTAGTGACATAACTTTTCAGAGAATTTCATTAAAAATCTTCAGGAAGAGTTTTTTAGCATGCTTTTGATACTAGTTTACTGTTAATATTGTGTCTGGTAGCAATAACAAGAGGCTGTAGCTGGAACTGCATTTTATGTTGCTTATATAAATAACGAAATGATTATGAACAGCAGATTGAGGTTTGGCAGATTTGCAACATCCAGATAGATATACATCTCTGTCATATAAGACTCACTAGCTTTTTCAACAAATTTACACTGTTTCATTAACTTGCATTTTATATCTACAATCTTGACACTTACGTAGAAGGGGAAATTTGGTTAATTCCACAGAATTCAGGATGGCAGTTTCATTTTCTTTTGCATTTCAGCTTTTCTTTTTTTTTTTTTTTTTTTTTTTTTTTTGCGATGACTATAACATATACAAAGAATATTGGGTTTAACATTAGACAAAGAGCAAAGAAAGGGCCATTACTACCGCAGTGACCTGAAAGAGTTTGAATGTACCATGATTTTTGTGTGGTAAGGGATGCACCGCGTGCCCAGGGGAGTCAATTACTCCAAGGCAGCAAGACCTCTTTTCAGGAGTAATTCTCAAGGCCTATTGACAGCACATTCCCAGTTCTCCTGCATTTTAATTAATGGTAACAACATTAAAGAGAAACTCTGGGCATACTTTTGCCCGCAGGGGAGGAAATGCTGTGTTTTGGAGTTCGCTGAAAGCCAGTAGGAGAAGTGGCTTCAAGGCACAGCCTTTGGTTTTGTGCTTACAGACGATGCAGTAGTGTTCAGCCCTGGCTGCAGATAGCCCTGCCACTTCGAAGTGCTTCTAATACCAAAGACTGCCTCTGAAGTGGAGGTTAGTGAATCCTCTAAGTTCATGACTGTGCCGTTTATCACTTTCCTCAATTAATAAAATTAAAATATTTAATGTGTTATTTTCTTCACTGTAAAATTCATTGTTTTGCTGAAGCAAAATAAGGACAGCAAACCTCGGGCAGAAGGAGGGGGATTAAATACACCTTTTCTTCATATAAAAATTTCATGACAGCTGTCAGCTTTAAAATTCAAAACCAGCATTCTTTCATCACAACCTTCAGAAATAACACACAACAATGTTACACCTTCCTCCGGGTATAATAAATATCTATCACCTGCCTTTATATAAATGCTGTGTGCCTTCAGAATAGTTTTCTCTCTGTCTTTTTCTCTCAAACTTGCTACAGAAGGGGAAGTCTGAGAGGGAGAGAGGGAAATGACAACAACCCCTCCCCGTCTTTGAAATTAGATGCAAAAGGGTTTTTAAAGCAAGAGAGGAAAAGGCTTGTCCCCAGAAACTTTGTGAACTGAAGAAACCATGTTACAAGCTGAGCAATGACAGAAAGAAACAAACAGTCCTACGTGGTGTTACTAATTTTTTAACAGTTTTCAACGCCTGGATCATTTGTATTTTCTATCCTGGTTCTCAGTGCTTCTGATACTGTAAGGGACATGGCGAAGGGCATATACAGCAATATCTTCCCTATACAGAGCAAGCAAAGGGAAAGCCAATTTTCTAATGTTGTGTTTTTACACAGACTTTGACATAAAGGATGAGGTGTTCAGAAGAGTTTTGAATCTAGGGACTCCAACACTGCCAAAAACTGGCCAAAAGTCTCACAGGAGAAATTTAGACCAGGGAAGGAGAGGATGAGGAGACAGGGAGATGGAAGCAAAAGGTTTGAAGCACATACAGACCAGCTGGAACAAAACAGGTTGTGTTTTCAGTGCAAGCTCGCTAGATTAGGAAATTCACAGCAGAGTTTGCCACGGTTAAAACATAAAGTTGAGCAAACGCCGATATCATACAGGGACCTCCGTGACAGGAGTTGTTCTTGGCCTAAGCAATCATGCACTCCATACTAACCACCGGTATCACTAAGACCAACTGCCTGTCCTGGCCTCGTCATCTCCGCAAGCGAAGCTTTGTGCAGAGACTTGCAAAGGGCTCCATCCGCTGAGAGGGAGGTCCTTCTGCCAGGGTGGGAGCCGCCGGCAGAAGGTCCTCTCCAAGGAAGCCACCCTTCTACTGTGGCTCCTCCAGAGAGGTGGTGCCGACCCCTCTCTTCAGGGCTGCAAATCCAGCACCTTACATCCACTATGTTATTATCAAGCTCTACTGCTGTGCTGGCAGCCATACAGACACCAGGTGATGCTCTAGAAACAACAAAAATCTGCCCAATGCAGAAAATAAATTACTCCTTAGTCCTAGTCCTTAGCCAGGCACGTGCAAGTGCATGAACATTGGTGTTTCTGATGTGAAAAGGAGACTGAACCAAAGTAAGCACATAGGAAAGAACAGGCAACAAAAATGTCCAACTTGACGACTAGGCAAACATAGTAGAAGCATACAACAAAATCTACAAATATAACCACCTCCATCACTCCCCCCGAGGATGTGAAGAGAAACTAGGAAGATATCAGGCACTGCAATATGGTAAGTGTGTGTGCATCCATGTGTGTGCGCATACAGGTGTCGGTGTGTTGGCAGGCGTGGCAGGCAGGAGTGCTGAATGTCAGAAGTTTAAAGAAAGATAAACTCAGGGACAGCTGGGGGGAAGCACAGAGTGCATAGGGAGAACATATAAGGGAGGGGGAGAGAGAGAGAGAGAAAGGAAGGAGAAAGAAGAAAAAAGGAAAAAGGGAAAGATAAAAGAGAAAAAAAGAAAAATAAGATTAAAAAAGAAAAAAGATGAAAAAAAGATTAAAAAACCAAAAAATATTAAAAAAAGATTAAAAAAGAAAAAAGCCAGCAATTTTCACACCGAAAGTCATTCACTGTTCAGGAAAGCTAGCACGGGTCTAGGGACAAGCCCAGAAATGGTTTTCTGGTAGGGTATTGCTGCCTTCTTTGCCCCACACCACCTGGAAAAGCCCCAACGCCGTGAACCCCCTCTCACCATCCTGGCCAGGACTTACCTTGCGGATTGGATGTGACACCCGGAGTCATCCGGCATTGGATCCACACCCAAGAGCCACCCAGGCAAGGTGAGAGGAAGATGACAAACTCCTCTTCTGCTGAACGCTGCCTCACCGCACACCCACTTGTGACAGCCCAGCACTGAGAAACATGTCAGTGGGTCAGTGAGGATTTTTTTGGGCTTTTTTTTTTTTTTTTTTTGCTTGCTTTTTTGCATAACCAGGTCCCAGGAAAGCTGGAGTCATGTAGTGATTACGTAAGAGGCGGTGACACGCGGTGGCAGAGCAGGCGGCATCACTGGGGGGGGGGGGATCAGGTGGCTCCCGCCAGCAACACAGCTGCTTTCGAGCTTCCCGTTAGCATTTACACCGAAAAAGCGTGTCAGCCTGTCAGCCCCGGCAGTGGCAGCGAGGGCGGTGGCCTCCCTGCCGCGCTTGAAGTTTAAAAAGCTGCTGTAGGTGTTGAGTCACTCAGAAAGCTGGGCGACAGGCGCCTTGCCCAGCCGAGCTGAGGGAGGCACAGGGGAGCTCCGTGGGGCGGTGGGCACTGGTGCGACATGAAGAGGAGGAGGAGGAGGAGGGCTCCATGGCTGCAGCCAGATAAATCTCGCTTTAAATAAGAGGCAGGGCAAGTCAGTACAGCACAAATAAATAGGGAGATTCAAGGCTGCATCCCCTCTGCCTCAAGGGACCCCTGGCAGAGCCCTCCTTCCCTGCCAGCCCCCTGCACCCAGCAGCCGCCCTCTCCCACCACCTCACCCCTTCCTCCACCCTCTCCCACCTCTGAGGTTTGCCCACCCAGACTGCAGCAACAAGGAGCCCCGGAGAAGGGTCTCTCCCTGCCTCAGGCCCTGCATGCTCCATGGAGGCCTTAGCGAGGCGCCTTCCCTCAGGGGAGACACATTTGACGTCCTGATGCAGCCATGCTCGCGGCACCGGCTGGCTCCTTGGGAGCCAGGGGGCCAGTCGCTGCTGAACATGGCAACCCAGCTGCCTGGGCCCATCTTGTTATTTTCTGTCAGAAGCCAGGGCTGGGATTTGCCTTTAAATCCCCAGAAGCTGATAAAATCAGCCGTGCTGGGCCTCCTGCTGCTTGCCCTGTGGGCTGCACCCAGCTGCTGCCCGCTCTGTCAGCCCGCCCAGGGGGAGAGGGGCTCCCTTGCTGAGGTGGCTGCGCCCTCGAGGTATGTGAAGAGTTTTAATATACCTTTTTTTAGAGCATGTTGGAGTATTTATGGCACTCTTCCCTCGCATAAGAACAAGTTTGCACAACACAAAGGTGGCAGTTGAGGAGGCGCTGAGGTCGTGGGGCCTGGTGGGAGGCGAAGGCGTCCCTGCTTCCATCATGAGGGGAAGGTGGAGCCGTTGTTGCGACACTGATGCCTCTTGTGCCTCCTCTGTGACGTGGGAGATGTTACATACTTACGTGCCATGTAAAATCCTCCAAGAGCTGATCTATAGGACCTAAAAATTGTTACCCCTCCAAATGCTGGGACAACTTACTAAGTTTTGTGCAGGAACTCTAAAATCCCTGTGGAGAATACAAGCAAAAACAGTTATCTGGGGGCAGCAGTCAGTGCGATGGACCTGCGGGTGATGCTGGGGACTTGCTCTTTCCCATGGGATGTGGCGTTGATTCCTTGTCTCCCTCCATGGTTCTCCTTCCCACCAATTGTTTTTAGATATGTTTCATTATTGATGAGTGAAGTATTAGCACACAGCAAAATACTGTGCTAAAGACAGCCGCAGTTAATTAATTGATTCTAATCAATTGATTTCTCCCTCTGAATTCTTCAGCGTAGCAGATTACAGCATCCTTCACTGATGTTTCTGCTACTGTTTTAAGCAGGTGCTATATCCCGTGCTCCACAGCTCGTGGGAGGTTTGCTCATTGGTGGTAGTTTAGAATGAACCAGCTTCTTCCCTTGGTGAGGAAATCCAGATACAAGCCAGGCAATAGTTTGCTTTGGATCAGGACTCACCCTGCAACGCGTATCACAAAGAAGGGGTAGATGATGGGCGCAGGTCTGAGGCTTCAGGCAAGTCAGTGGTATCTCTCTATAGATTGAAATTCCAGATCAATAAAGTAAGGATAATCATTGTTTAGATGGCAGATTTTGTTTTGCACGTATGGTACATGCTGCACCTGCCTCGGCAGCGCTAGGATCTTATTTGTGCTTTTGTGTTCTGTTGTAATACAGTGATGAAACTCTGTTGATACAGGCGTGAAACTTTGTGTGCATACCCCGAGGACAGAAAAACAAGGAACTAGCCCTGCTGAGGAGTCAGTGCAGTCCAGAAAAGTAGAAATCACCTTTGTGGTCTGCTGCTCCATTACCTGTTTGTAAACCTGCCAGGAGCCTGTGCCACCTGGTGGACACCAAAGAAGAAACACTGAGCTGCACTGGAGCGAAATAAATGTTTGCTGAAAGCGCAAATACTGCCCTGGGTCCCAGGTGTCCAACCCAGCCCGCTCTGATCCTTTGAGACAGAGTGTAAGAGCAGTGAGGGCTGAGCCTCCCAGCTGGAGGGGTACAAACGGGATTGGAGACATGCTGGTACAAACTCTTAAAAGTAGCGGTGTGGAGAAGGTGGCCCCGTACGCTGTCAGGGTGGACTGTTTCGTAGTAAAAATTAATGTGCCTCTTCCCAGGCAAACGTGCCTGGCCGTATGCGCAAGTCTGTGCTGCTCACCGGCACGCGTTTGCAGTGCGCAGTGGCTTAGCTACCAAAGCCCTCCAACCACAGGAAGGGACAGGAGTCTTACCAGAAGTCCTGTATTGTATGACTGCGTTTGAACCATCCCAGTTGCAGGGAAAATTTTGATTCATTTTGGTTTCACTGATAGCAGTGGGCGTTAGCTTTTACCGAATCTTGCTTTTCAATCAGATGAAGTCAAAATTCCCAGAGTATAGCTTGTTTGCCTTTTTAACCAATATGAATTAAAATTTGCAAAAGCGTTGAAGGAACCAAGGTCTTAGTCTTCTGGGTACACATTTTAAAGTCTCTCTGGATGTTTAGTTTTAGCGTTATTTTATTTTTAAACTGACTTTCCTTTAGCCTTCAGCAGTAAAATTTCAGCAGCCTGAGGGACATGGGCACTTGTATATATGAAGTAGCCATGTCGCCTTAAGTTTGGCTTAAAATTTTTTTTTTTTTTTTTTTCTGGTTCTGACAGGGTGAGTGTGAGCAAGGGAGAGAACAAATCCTTCCTCCCAGGACAGCAGGCCTGGGAAGGGGCTGAGCTGTAGAGGTCACTCTTCTCCCTCATTGCTCCCAAAAGTGGGAATCAAGACACTATTGATGACATTTAGCTTCAGATATCCTCTAAGATTCCTCTTATAGTGAATGGAGAAAAACAGACTTCTGTGGGGCGTGAGTGATCTGATCTATTTTAGATTATTATCTTGAGAAGAAAAAAAAAATAATCTTAGCATCTTTCTCTGCATTGGGCATAAAGGCAGTGTAAGGCAAGTAATCTGGATGAGAGCTACAGTGCTACCAGATTGGTCTGTATTCCTGCTGTAAGATTAGAGTTAGGAATGCCAGTCAGAAACAGCATAATGCCTTTTGTGAGCAGGCTGTTGTGGACGCAAAGCCCCTCAGATTGCCCCAGAACAGGAAAATAAACCCAGGACTCAGCGTTTGTGAGGAAATAATTTGTAGGGTCTGAAGATGTAGACTATCCATTGCTATTCTGTTATCACTGACAAACCTCTTTTTTTCCCAGACCCTCTAAATCATGATCAACCTTCACAGATTTTTTTCAACACTAACATAGCATGCTTCAGGAGCATGTATTCTTGTGAGAAAACCATGAAGCTGATCACAGAAGATCAGCGATCACCTCCAATTCAATATTTTTTTTTAATTGCAACAACACACCAACATTGCCTCAGATCATTGGCAGTACGTATCAACCGCACACATTCAACCCAAGCACGAACCAGTGTGGGTGCTGAATGCTCCCTCATGCACTGCTGGATATGTAACATACATCATGTCACTTCTTTTGAACGTAACTATTGCAGATGAATTTTACTGTGCAGTTCCCAAGGCAACATCCCATTCACAAGTGGGTTTTCCTGAAATAGCCTGTCATGGGAATCTGGTGCCCTCGCATCCCTGTTCTCTGTGGGCTGGGTTCCCCAGCAGGCTTCATTCTTCATTGTGCAACGTGATGTGGTGTGGCGGTTCAGCCAGAAAACACCACAGAGACAGGGCTGCCAGCCCGCCAGGGAGCTGTGCCAAAAGGGGAACGAGGGCGTGCGGCATCTGCACCAGGACTCATTAATGAGCAATGGCCACTGCATATGGATGCAGTTCAAAGCAGAGTAGAACTGAAAATTAATACTTCTGTCAGGCTTGACAGACCAAACAATATTAATTTTAACCATGCTGAGAATAAAATATTTTGCTTCATTTTTTCCAATGGGAAATAATGCTGTGGGGTTATTTTTGTCTTGTGAGAGAGAAATTTTCCCTCAGAAAATGCTGATTTTGCGAGAACTGTTTTTTATCTGTGAAGAAAGGAGATTCTGACCTAAAGATCTCTAGAAGTTAGAGGCAAAATGCTACATGTTTAAAGTGGATTGTTAGTTATGAAAAGAGATAAGAATAAAAGCATTTTTAAGGATATGCGCAATGAACAGGGATTAGCCCATCACATCAGGTTGTAAAAGCAGGCGGTGTTTCTCTAGCGGATTGCCTACATTTCAAATTTTCAGAGATCAGGTAATTTCATCCCATGGCTCCCCTGTCGCAGTCTGTTGTGTGCTGTGGGCATGAAAAGAGCTGTGTGAAATGTTTTGTTCAAAACATGTTTGAACATACAGAAATGTATGTTTTCATCAAGTAGAACTTTTCCACAGCAAATAGCAATTTTCAATTAATACAGAATTTTCATAATAGAAGTTTGAAAACCTCTCTTATTTCTTCTCCCTCTCCCCAGTGGTTTTCAGCTTGGACAATCAAAACATTGCAGTCAAAAGATCCCCAAATAGTTTTTTACTTTTCAGACATGTAGTTTTAAGAATGCCTCCAAAGGTTGTGAAGAAAAACTTCTCAAAAAAGCCAAAACCTTTTTCTGTTTTCTGTTGTCAAAATCATTGCCAGGAACAGAAAATTTATAAGCAACTCTAAATACATAGTCATGGGACTGCTAGATTTTTTTGCTGCAAGGACAACATCTGCCCAGCTTCCCTGGGGGTTCTTTTGTGGCTCCCAGACATGCAGTTCCTCTCTGTTTCTCTTACTAACTCAAGGTAGAGCTGAGCACACTTAGCGCTGTTACAGGAATAGCAGGAAACCTGCAAATGTCATGTTAAGTCTCACCTTTCCTGGTGAGATGCTGTATCTGAACCTCATCTTCAAAACCTCACCTCACCCATGTACCCACATGAGCAACCACAGAGTGTTCCTCCTTTGCGCTCAAGACCATGGGCTTACCTCCCTTTCGGCTTCTTTGCACTCTTCCCCTGAACCCCAGCAAAAAAAATCACTGCTCTGCCAGCACCTTTATTCCAGCTGAGCTGGGCTTTACCTGTACGGACATTTTACTGACTTCAAGAGGAATTACTTGCATGCTGGCAGCAGAGAAGGAGAGGGAGTAGAAAGTGCCACAGCAGCAATTTTAGGGGATAGCTGCCTTCAGTGGTCATTCACCCCAGCTACCAAGAAGAATAGACCCTGTCTACAGCTTCTCATACTGTTCTGCCAATTACTGCAGGGACTTAATAACAAGACACTACACATTTTAGCCTAAATGAAGCAAAAACCTTTATACAAGAGTAAGCTCTGGACCTTGCTGCCACATGAGGTGAGAAAACTCAGCCAGAACCGGAGAAGGATGGGTGGTGATTTGGATTTGGACTGCAAGGGTGGTTGCACTTCGCTGGGTTCTCGCTACTCTGGTCTTGGAGGTTTTTTGAATTAGGATGGATTTTGCTTTTATCACTGCAGTCCTGCGCATTCGGTCGAAGATTTTGGCAGGATTCATCCCTGGGAAGTAGTTGGCCTGAGGGGCTGGAAAGCTCCTTGGTCCCTTCTGTCATGCCTGAGCCATTGTTTAAGAGCTGGCAGCAGCTTCTGGTATTAAAACACTCTGACATCTGTAGTGTCAGCACTGTCATTCTGGGACCAGGGCGTGCCAGCATTTTACCGTTTTGTTGCTAGGCTAAAGAATGATGCTATTCAAACAACTCGGGACGAAATGGGGGCAGCACAAGAGGCATGTGCTTTTCTGACTGCAGCAGGCAGCTCTTGGAGCGAGGCAGAGCAGAGGGAGGATTTTTCACTGGATTATTCATGCCCACAGGACACCCAAAGAGTCCCCTTTGCCATTTCCCAGCAGAGAGGATTTTGTGGGCTTAGTGAGACAAGAGCAAAGGTGCTGCAGGAAGCTTGCAAACTACAGGGAGAGGGACTGAAGTGGCTTCACATGGCGGCTGTGTGTCAAACCCAAGCACAATCAGAAAGATTGCGCTCTTCCTCTTTTTATTCTCTTAGGAAACTCTTCTTCCACCCTCCCTGTACCTGTCCTCACCTTCTTGGCTTTCAGAGACACAGACCATACTTTCTGCTCAGCAGAAATGCACTCGTTACTCTATACTCCAGTAATGACCCTAGGCTGAGCTGAGAATCTGCTCCTTTCATGTACAGATGTCTACTGAGAGAGAGTCACATTCTCAAAAGCCTACTTAAGGGTAGATGTTTAAAGGAACAGATACTTTAAGATCCTCTTGATGTGGGAGCTGAGGCCTGAAGTTTCATTTATGGTTGCAATTCTCCCCTTGAAGTCGAAGCACAAAATTAGAGCATCCCATCTAAATAAATGAGCATTTCTGTGCCGTTACCGAAGTTTGTACACGTGTGTGCTCATGCTGACATGGAGTAGAAATGTCATTGCATGCTTTATGGCCAGCGAAAATGAGAACCATCAGAATGGTTGCATGGAGAATGGTCAAACATCCTAGGCAAAGGAGTTTGATGATAAACATCCAAAAATCAGTATTTGTGACACTTCTTACTAGGGGCAAATTAAAACAGGCATTCATTGTGATAGCTATATATATGTGGGATAACAGCCCTTCGAAACGGCACCAATGAGACTGAACAGAATGGGGCAGGGAAAAAAAATTCAGACAGAGGAAGCAGTTATTCAGGGTCACGTACCAGAAAACTGTGGAGTAAAACCAGTCTTTGACTTCCTTTCCTCTCTAATAGCAAAGGCTGGATTTTCAAAGGAAGCCAACTGCCAAAATGACATTCATAAACTTTTTGTTCATCATAAACAAAACTTGTGAGTGTGGGTGCAGAGCTGTTCTGCAAACCTTTTCCCTATGTTTGTGGCTGAAAGTGTTGCTGTTCTGAAAACCGGCCCCATCTGTGTAGGAGGTAATGTACAAAAAGCTGTCCCTGAGCATTTCCAATAAGACAGCTATATGGGAGAAAGGATGCTGCTGTGGTTAAGGTATAAACCTGGCATGTAGTAATTTCGATGCATTATGTGATCTAAATCAAGTAAGTTAGTCTCTGTTTGACTTAGTTCCCGTCTTGCTATTGTTTGATCTACCCGATTTCCCAGAATCTCTACCTGTTGACTTGCATATTTAGATTCATAAAACTGCAATAAAAATAAAAACAATAAGCTTACAAACAGTAAGTTTACTTGTTCGGTTCCTTGAGAAATACAACTCCCATAGCCCAATGTTTGGGCATGTACACAATCCAGTACTGGAGTCTATAAAAGAAGAACCTGGGTGGATAAGAGGATTTTTGTAAGATTACTTTGTGGATTTTTAAATGAAAATAGTATAAAAACTATTTCCAATCAGTGATATCTTCCCATGCTTCACTTAAATCTTTCCTGCACTTCTCATTTTAATAGCCTATTGAAATTCTCGATTATTTTTCTACATTGCTGTGATGTTAGTGCTGCAACACGGAGGCCAAATTCTGCTTCCACTTGCAGCAAAGAGGAATTAAGATTTGCTCGAGATCTTGAGCTAGTTGGAAAGTGGGGACCTGAACCTGGAGCTCTGACTGCTCTCTCAGGCAGGGCTGTGGCAACGGTGAGTGACTGCACGAATGTCCCCTCTGTATGTTGACAAGTGCGTGCCAGCGTTTGTCCACTTCTGAACTAGGATTTGTATCATTTAGCACTTCTTCTAAATGCAAAGCAGCTGAGTTTACCCACTTGTATATTTTACTGCTACATCACCAATAATTGTATTGAAATATGCTGCCTCATCCTGTGCAGCAGCTTGTCACTATAATAAATGGGAAATACAGACTTTTCATTACTTGCATCAGGGCAGTTTATCAATCAGTTCATGCAGCTCAATAGAGTAAACAGGGTTTTTAAAAATGAACAGGTTGGGAAGGGGATGGGTGTATGTGGGGAAAGAAATGGGTTTTCTCATAATACTTAAATCACAGGCACCAGGGAGAGCCCAGGAGTTCACATTCACTGTAGTTACGAGGTTGAAAGGACTAGGAGGTTTCCACTCTGGGTAGATAATAGCTAGTGTACGAACAATGCGACCAAAAGTACAGCCTTTGTTATTGTGTGCATAAAAACACAGACCTGCACACGAGTGTCCTTGTGTTCATGTGTATATAGGCACACACACAAAACGTTCTCTACACGTGCCAGGGCAAAAACATGCCTGACAATTTCTGCACATGCACAAAGTGCCACAGAGATGTTATTCTGCAGTTGGGTCAAAAACAAAGTGCAGAAAGGGAAAATGAAGATTAGACATTTTCTGACTGTAAGTCATGTTGTCCTTTGGAAACTGCTCAAAAGGAACATTTACATCCTCCTTCCATTGACTCTCTGGGAAGAATGATCTCCGCAAATTCCCATCACTTAATTCCCTCTTCATTTGAACTCTACCTATGAAATCTATTTTCCCCTACATTGGTCTTCTAGAGCCTGTGACCGTGCTAAGGCATCCTGATCCTGATGACAGAGGTAGAACTATGGATGCTGTGTCCTTCTTCTCCATCAGTGTGAGCTCCCTTTTCCATCCTGTCAAGCTGGCTTTCTCCATCCTCTTCTGAGCTCTGACCCCTGCATAGAGGAGGGCAAAACAGGTGGGGTATGGGAAGCAAATGGGGCTCCTTTCAGAGAAGCAAGGTTGAAAATCCCTAAATCATAGTGAAAAGAGCAGGAGTTCTTGATTAGGGGAAGCTAAAATAAAGTAGGGTAATTGATTTAGAAAACCTAATTAAGAAAACCTAGAGGGGAGATTTTTGTTCATTTCTGAAGTCACATTAACAGAGATGAAACAGATGATTTTACATGAATTGGAAGATTAAAGATGGCAAAGTGGAATAAAATATCACCTTTAAAATGTGGTTCCTATAGTTCATACTTGCCTCAGAATATAATCTAAAATTTTCACTGTGCGAAAGTCTTAACTGCCCTTTGCTAAATTCCTAGCCCTCTCCGAGAGTAGATTGTTCTGAGTATTTTATATTATATCACAAAAAGACCTCCTTACTTTCCACTTTCTGTATCTGAGCCCATGTAATTATTTCTGCTCCTACTTAGTAACTTCTCTGACCCTTCTCCACCTTTGCTATGTCTTTGCAGCTCCTCCCAGTGTAAGTATATTTGTGATTTTTCTGAATATGCCAAAACAGCACTGGAGGTGTTAAAACAGGCTGCCCTAAATATCAAGTCTTAGGCTTCTGTACAGTTTCTTTCTCTTTGCTGATTCTTTGCTGCTTTACGTTTGGGAAAATGGATGCTGTACTAGGTGAACTGCTAGCATGATTCAATATCTGTCTTCCTGTGTCTGTTTTTTAACCCATTTATGGTCCATAAAACACTTTTTCCATCCTTGTTTCTCTTCATAACAGTTGAAGCACAAACACACAAAACATACCGCTTTCCCCTTTTCCACTGATTGTATGATATGTTTTATCTTTTATTAATCATTGCAATTTTTTTCCATATCAGTACTTTCATTTTGCTTTGTTAAAGTGTTTGACTATCTACTAGTTAAATTTTCTATTATAACGGCTGGAGCAAGACAGTATATTTTGTGATTATCTTATTTATTGCCACAAAGATCTTGAGTTCTTTTTTGAAAGTATGGCTTGCATAGGTGCCAAAAAGATCACACTATCACTTTCACCATAGCATCTGTGTAATATAAGCACCTGCACAGAAGTGGGACTAAAATGTCCTGGTTTATGAAGCCTTTAAACAATGTGGTTGTATACACATTTGGAAGCATGCTGGTGAAAGTTGTAACATAATCAAACAGTTGCAGTGACGCAAATATTACACTCAAACCTGGTGTCAGAGTTGATAAAGGACCAAGTTTGTGATCCTTGCTTTACACCATTAATTAAGCCAGTTTGCTTATTAATCTTTCCTGTTAGAGGAGAAAGCAACAATGCTGCTTCCCACTCTGGAAATTAGAGCCTGCCCTTGCTAGCATTTCCCACGTAGGCACTTGCTATGCTTCTTACTTGCAAATAAACCCATTACTTTCTGTAAGATTTGCTACAGTGGAACATCCTGTGTTAAAACTGCAAATGAGTAGGGCATTGCCATGTAACAAAGAAGCAAATTTGCAAAGGATTAGGTTAACTGTATATTTCTGGAAAGTACTGCTCTGGGGAACAAAAAAGGCAGAGAGATATCTAAAAGGCAGAGATGGATGTCCACATACTTCTCCAGGCCGAGACAGGATTTCCTATTCACTTTAGGCCCAGGGCTCTTGACTGTTTGACACGACAGCCTATTTCCCAAAATTCACTGACACATGGCCAAAATCAATTTCTTAAGTTTGTCCAGGATGACACGGCACACTGATGCTGTAGGTCTGGGGAGGGAGCTGGTTCTCCATTACCTGTTACACCACATCCCTATTTACATCATGCCGAAGGATGTGGCAACCGTTATATCTCTGACACGACCGTGCTTTACACCCACATTATACTCATTTGCCCTGGGAGTAAATGACTTGGGTTGGATGGAAATTTTCCTACAGAAGAGTTTTCCATCTGAAAATGCTGATTAGACTGAATTGAAATGTTCTGTGGAAAGGTTTTGATTCCGTCAAAGCTTTCAGTGGAAACAAAGCAAGCCTTGGCCAGGCTGTCTGATGGGCAAGCCTGCCTCCACTCCTGCCAGCTTACCCATCTGCCTACTTGTCCCTGGACTTTCTGGCTCTGTGGCTACAAGCTTTCCCAGCTGACTGGCCCATGGAGGCCAAGACACCAGTTAGGTACCAGCTTTCACAGCTCCCTCCCTGTATGGGGGCAGCCCTGTGACCAGATGCTCTCTGGCTCCCAGATTTGGATGTTTTATTTTTAAAATCTCTTTTGATTCCTTCGTCGTAATTTTTCATCCCACTGAAATTGTCCATGGTTTACTTTGCCATTCAATTCAGAGTTACTCTTATTATAGTTGTGTCCTGGTTTCAGCTGGGATAGAGTTAATTTTCTTCCTAGTGGCTGGTATAGTGCTATGTTTTGGATTTAGTGTGAGAATAGTGTTGATAACACACTGATGTTTTGGTTATTGCTAAGTAGTGTTTCTACCAGTCAAGAACTTTTCAGTTTCCCATGCTCTGCCCAGTGCACAAGGAGCTGGGAGGGGGCACAGCCAGGACAGTGACCCAGACTGGCCCAAGGGCTGTTCCATACCCTATGGCGTCAGGCTCAGTATATAAAGCTGGGGGAAGAAGAAGGAAGGGGGGATGTTCGGAGTGATGGCGTTTGTCTTCCCAAGTCACCGTTATGCGTGATGGAGCCCTGCTTTCCTGGCGATGGCTGAGCACCCGCCTGCCGATGGGAAGGAGGGAATGAATTCCTTGTTTTGCTTTGCTTGCATGCGCAGCTTTTGCTTTACGTATTAAACTGTCATTATCTCAACCCACGAGTTTTCTCACTTTTACTCTTCCGATTCTCTCCCCCATCCCACCGGGGGGGAGTGAGTGAGCGGCTGGGTGGGGCTGAGTTGCCGGCTGGGGTTAAACCACAACAAGTTGTCAGTAGTGCATGTTTTATGCAGCAGAAGGTGGTGTCCATTCATCTGTCTTGGTAACATGATTTCCAGCTCCAGAAGCAAGCTCTGAAAATAAAGCAGGGGGAGATGTTTTCTTCCCCATTTTACCCTGTCTGCTCACAACTGCCACCTACAGTACATCCCCTAATACTTTGGTCTCTTCTGTCCTTCCCACATAACCCTGCTCTGTGCTTCTGCTCTGTTGCCAGTGGAAGTTCAGATGTGCACAGGGAGGCTGGTGCTTCTCATCCTCAGGGGGAGAAATATTTGAACCTCACCACAATGCTGAGAAGTCTTCCCAAGAGAGGGACTGAGTTTCTGTGGATTAGTCAAATTCCAGCCCCAGAGAGCATAACGAAGAATTTGCTGTTCTGTGGCCCATACATAATCAGCAAGGAGGGCAAGGTGCTGACTCCTGCCAGCTTCTGACTATGAGTGGAGGCAGCTGCCTACCCTGTGTTTGACCTGTGTTCAAGCCTGATGACACTACTGACCTGCTGCGGGCCTGTCCAGGGGAGAAGGCAGCCCATGGGTCTTGGCTGTGAGAGACACCAGACTCATGGAGAAGCAACAATCACTGGCCAGCAGCAGTGGTTTCTGTCTCTCTGTTCATACTGGTGAGTGCCAGCCTGCCTCACTCACTCCTCCTTGCCACGGTCCATCTGCCACCTTCTGATGGCGGGATGCAGGTCCTGAGCAGAGCAGCAGAGAAGAGCAGCCATACCTGGCTCTGCCTCACCTGGGAAGGGACAGTCAGCAGCCTCTCAGCTGAGCTCCTCTCAGCTCCTGCAGGACTCTCAGCCCCAGCCTTAGCTCAGGGAGGTGCTGGTAGGTGTTTTACAGACAGGGAGCCTTTGTGGGCCTGCGCTCCAATCTAAACTGGGAACGGCCACCCAGCAATTGAGAAATGGGTTTGAGTAACGTTGTCACTTGCCACTCCATCCTTCTGCACGTCAGAGGCACCGCAACTGGTGCAGCACACCAGCTAGCTCTCCCCTGACCAAAAGGGCTCTGCAGCCAAGCTTAGGGCTTCAACAGTGAGGGCAAGGACCACAAGTCAAGCTCAGCCTCAGGCCAAACGTGCTGCATTGTCGTAGCCTTGCCTTTCCTTCCTGCATTGTGCCAAGCCCGCCACTGTTTCTGAATCTGCAAAGGATATATTCAGGTTTTGATGCAAGATGCAGGTGGGCTCCCAACAGCAAAAATCCACAGACTTCAGACAGACTGCGAGACCACCGGCTGCCTTCTCTTGAGGACAGTTGGACTTAAAATCGCTCTGCAGACAAGCGCATATATGTACAAGCTTTAGGAGCAGCACAGCCAAGCTCTGAACGATGGCAGTGTTTGGGAGGACACAAAACAGCCACATTGATTAGTTTATTGAAGAATGCTGTGAGTAATAGCAGTAGTGCAGCTGCTGGGCCTGCAGCCGTGGTTTCGTTCTGGAGAAGCAGTCCCTGCACAGCCCTGCATGAGCTGAGGCCCCTTGGGAGCGAGGTGCAGAAGGACTCTGCTGGAGGGTAGAACCTTGCAGGGCATGTGCTCAGGCTTCGATCTACAAGGGGAAGCACATACAAAGAGCCCTCCAGCCCATGAAGGCCAGAACACAAGTTCCTTCAGCCGCAGCAGGGCTCTCTGCAGCTACGCTTTGCCGGTGGAAGGAAACTGCTCTCGTTTCTCTGCCAGCTCCGTCACCTTTTTGGGAGACTGCTGCCCTCACTGGCCTCTGCACAGCTGGGATATGCTGAATGTACCTACAGAGACTGTCCAGACAACCCTATATTTTACCCTCTTTCAACATTTCTGACAAAATCTGATTTAAAAAAAGGACAGAAATGGATCAAATGCCATTTTAGTTTGTAAAGTTTCTTTCTGGAGCTGTTTTTTCGTTTGCTGCCCAGACAATGTTGCAGACAGCCTAATGCCCCAGCCAGGCTACCAAAGAAGAAAAGCAAACCCTTTACAGCAACAGCAACAACAAACTGGTTGGTTACTTAATAGATGAATTTAATAGTAAAATATATTTACTGAAGGAGTGGGTTATTTAACCTTTCAACACCGAGTAACTCTGGACTGTGAAGTCTTTGCTCTGTGAGAGGCTGCTTCACCCTGTCCCAGAGCTGCAAGTGGAAGGATGGGCTGGAGGTCACGGGCAGGGAGGGCCAGTGAGTTGAGGAGATAGGGAGGACGGGACATAAGGGGACCTCTGATCAAGAGCCAAATTGCTGGGTATCCGCAATTCCTCCAGGCTTTATGAACAAGGCTCTGAAACTGCCGTCTTACCAGAGCAGAAGCCTTGAAGAGGCAGTGGGAAAACCAGCCACCGTACCTCGATTTGCCTGTGCAAATCAAACAGAGCAACATCTTACATTGATCAAAGTTGATCGCTTAAGGCCACAAAAACTGACACAGAGAATTAGCTGCTGAAACCACCTGTCACTGCTTGTGCTGTTTGCTGACAACTAGGGACAAAAATAGCCTCTCTTCATGACACGGTGTCTGTCTGATGCCTCTCTGCATCGCCTTGCTCGCTGCAGGGCCTGACTCTGTACTGTGGCTCCGGCTGGTCACTCAGGCAGACAGGGGCCCCGTGCCTGTCCTCACGCTGCAAGCGTGCTCCTCTCCTCAAATGGGATCGTGTGAGGTCAGAAGAGATGAGCAATGCTGAGTTTCCTACTGCTCCCCAACAGCCTCTCAGCCAGTACCAGCACCTCTCTTATTTTCCAAGATTTCTGTTGCTGATCAAAAAAACCACTTGTGAAGACATGTTTACAGTTTCCTCTGCCAGCACAGAGCTTTCTATCTGATGGGTAAAACCAAGGTAACATTAAAAAAACTAGAGACAAAAGAAGAAAGGGCCTTTTGGCTCAGTCTAAGTCTCACCTGGTCTACCAGATTTCTTGGTGGCAAAATAAGTAATTTCCTTCTGCTGTGAAAAGAGAGTTTCTTTTCCTCAGGACTTGGATACTTGTTAATATCTAAACCAGCTCCATCACTTGCTCTCCTCTTGTCAGTGAAGACCATCTAATTTTGCACTTAGGTTTGTATCTTCCAGTGCCTTGCACATCCTTTTTTCTTCATGTGCAACGGGTTGATGGTAAAAGCCTCTACAATAAGACTTGGCTAATTCTGGGCCACTGCTGAGTGATGCATGTGATGGCACTCTGTGCTGGGGCATCATTTGGCTTGTTCAGCTTCTCTGAACCATGAAGGCCTTTGAACATAAATGAAGACATCATCTGGAGATGAAAATATGAAAACAGATGAAGATGGATGGGAGCTTTTCTTCCAGGCCCCTGCGCAACCACAGACAAGTCGTATCCTTGCCTTGTCTCACTTCCCTCTGCTGTCGTTAAAATCAAGCTGATCCCCTATCATGGAGGGAGAGAAGTGGACAGTGTAGGATCAGTGATTCATCTGACTTTTATGAAGAAGTCTGTGATTTTGAGGTGTATTTTATCAGGGCAGGACCAAAGCATTCTGTGACTTCACGGTTGCCAGACCTTTCGTAACAAGAAGGGTGAGGACAGTGAGTAGGTCTGTGCCCTGCCCTTGCAGTGTCTCCAAGTTGCCAACAGCTGGAGCCATCCAGCAGGACAGAGATCCTGAAAATGCAAACCTGCCTTTTCCCCAAAGACAGAGCAGGTCTTCGTGCTGCAGTAGCTCATCTCAGCAAGGGTGCATGGAGACAGCTGCCGTGGAGCCTGCCAGTGCTCTTCTCTCGGGCTGGTCCCCTCTCTCTGCCTAGTGCTTCTAGTTCTGCCTTCTTTGCTATTCAGAAATACCTAAGGCCCAGAAAGCAGCCAAAACTGAGCAGCTTAACTGCTGACCAAGCTCATGGGAGAGAGGACAGCCCAGCAGCAAAGCAGGAGTCCCCCTGGCAGCGCTGAGCCGTGCCCTGAGCAACCTCACAGGCAGCACTTCTTGGGGAGAGAGGGGAAAATATCCAGTGCTAAGCTTTGAAAATGTACTTTTGCAATGGTTCAGTAAATTACTTAGGGGTATGATATAGAGGTCAGTGAGCAGAGAGCTGTGTTAGTCACGTAGCTGCTGTGCTGCTGAACAAAATGAAAGTGCCTAGATAGCTGAAAGAGATAGAAAGGTCAGTATGTGCTTGTGATATCGCAGTGCAATTGATAAATAGGCATGTACTGGTGATAAGATAGGCTTATTGGTGATAAGATAGGCTGGAATGAGATAGATGCGCATCGGTGATATGATGGAGTGTTACACAGTGTTGATCAGATGTGATTACCGATACTTTATCGTGCCTCATATTATCTCTGCAGGTGCTTAGTTATAATACGAAATTCATCTTTTCCCTTGCAAGATGGAGAGCATAAGAATCAGAAGAGCTTTAAAGATTCAGGTAAAACAGAGGGAAATGGGGGGAGTGGAGAGAAGGAGGTAAGGAGAGGTCAGCAAGAAAAGAGAGGATTTGAGGAAGTTTGTGGGAGAGCAGAAGCAACCATAGAGCACTGAGCTCCGAGTCTGTGCTAACTCTGTGCCTATGCCTTTATCTTATCAGTGACACAGCTCTTGCTTGAACACCCAGTGCCTCCGTGATCAGTCAGCAAAGTGTTTCAATATTTGGCGAGGAGAGAGGACAGAGCTGAATATACCCATACTGTGGATGGGGAAGAGGAGGGACTGTGCCGGTCTGCAGGACCGTTGCACTGTGGGACCCAGAGATGTGTCTTACAGAGGGGGCTGAGCCCCTTCTGCGATGGCAGACTGGGGATGCCCAGGAGGGAGGCAGTGCCTGAAGTCAAAGGAGATTCCCCTCGGGGGTGACTGTCAGACCTTGTGCACGCCAAAAGCAGGAGTCACAAAGACGCAGGAGTCACAGGGCTCTGTGACTTCAGGTCCTGGTTGTCTCACTCCCTTTTTTCCCCACAGCAACTCCTGATATTTTGCGATGCTCTTGGAACAGCCAGAGCAACATCCACAGCCTAGATGGCTTTCCAGAGGAGAAGCCCCTGCCCCTCACTCTAGTGGCATGATCTGGAGGGATTTACATTCTCTCTGTCAGGGTGTGTGCACACACACACGCTTGAAATTCTCTCCAACTAAACCAGAAGCTCCTCTGGGGATATGACTTCTCTGGTACTTTCCTTCCCCATTTGAAAAAATACCAGCAACAAGCTAGCTGAAAATTTAAAATGAGAAATCATTTCAAACCGGAAAATGGATTTGTTTAGAAAGAAAAGTCTAAACAAAATGTTTTGGCAGTGGTTTTCAAGCAGTAAGCACATCAAACCTTCTCTTTCCCAGCAAAATATCTGCTTTCTCCGGGAGGAAAACATGACACAGGAGATTTTTTTTTTGTTTTTTGTCTCTGCTACTAACTCACTGAACAAACAGGAACAAGCCACTTTCCCCTCTGATACCTCTGTTTTCCCCTCTAATGGTAGGGATAATATGTCCGTAGTTCTCAAGCATACAGGACAGTTAGAGAGAGAAAATGCCTTGGCGTGTAAATAGTTGGTATCGCCAGAGGCTGTAGTCTAAGCAAGGAGAGGGGAACACTTGTTTTTCATCAGACCTAAGTTCTCTGAGTGCTTAAACGGGCTGCACAGAGCAGATCAAATCCACCTTCAGATCAAATCCACCTCACATTAAGGTTTTTTTAGATAAGGGCTGTGCCCTGGCCTGGGCTGTAGGTGTTTATTTTACCTCCAGGACAAGGTAGTCTGTGTGAGCTACTGTGTGGCTTTCGGATACCAGAAGATGGTGAGAGATAAGCTTTTCTATTCACTCTATCTCAGGGCTCTGATCTTCTGCTTCCCCCACTTCCCCAGGCTTCGCAGCCACCCTGCTCTCTGCAACAGTGCAGACCACAGTCCCCCCAACATGGGTAATCCAGGGGCAGGGGTAGACCGGTACAAGCCTTAACAGGTGGGTTTTCACAGTGGACTCAGCTGAGCTGCTGTATATGCCATTAGCTGCAACAAAGCTGCAAGAAAGCTCCAGCTCTGCGGTGAAGCCAGCCCAAGGGTGACCAGGTTGGTGACTCTGCAGGGTTACGGAGAGCATCAAGGAGGGAAACCCTGGCCTAGTGGAGGGAAATTACAATTATTTTCTCGTTAGCTTGAAGCAGTTGCAAACATTTATGGTAGTTCAATAGTCTGAGTAATAGGTATGTTAAAAAATATAGAATACTTTATTTACAGGGTGACCAGTTTTCAGGCTTGAAAAGCAAAATGTTCATTTCAGTAGCACAGAGGAGCCACATGGGACCCAGGAGGTGAGCAATGGGTCCTGGGAATTCAGTTGTTTCAGGAGTTATAACCAGCTTGGAGGGCTGTAGCCATGCAGGGGGCATGTACACCATGCTCTGCGCTGAACAGGCACATGACAGTGCCCTGGGGTGTAAGAGCTGTGGCTGGCAGGGTGCGAACAGGACAAAGCAGTGGCACACTGCAGCTCTGCCCCACTGCTCCTCCCCGTCTGTGCTGGGAGCGAGCAGCACACCAGCTGCTTCTTGCCCTAAGCCAAGGGGAAGGGGACTTGATGGCTCCCTGTCCTGTGTCCTGCCCCCTGCAAACCTCACCAGAAATGTGTACTTGGTGGTTTCCCGTGAAAGAATTGTTTTTTAAGGGATCTGGAAAAATCCAGGTCTGCTGGAGACAACATAGTTCATCCTTAGTGAGCCTGGTAGGCATTAAGCTCTGAGGTCCTGGGATAGTTTTGGAAGTGGGTAAGAAGGAACTATAATACTGTCTGTACTGTCCTGTGCTGGGTCAGGCTGGAGGTGTAAGTCGTGGCTGGCTGTTTGGAGACACGAGGCACGGCTGAGTGCCCTTGTCTGCTGTGACAGCATCGTCGCCCAGGTTCTTAGTTCTGGAACTACTTGAGAAACAAAACCGGCATTTGAGAGATTAAAGCAAAAATTCGCAAAGAGCCTTTCCAGGTCCCATGTGGGAAGGGCATGTGTTGAGTAGAGAGCGAAACTCAAGGAAGAGTTGCTTTTGACTTGTCCTCTGTCTCTGGCCCATTTTCTGTCTTGGCAGCAATACTGTAGTAGTAGGAGCGGATTGTGTTTTCCACAGAAATAAATCCTGGACGCTCTTCCCATCTGCAAGGGCAGAAAGGAACAAATAGAGTCAACAGAAGGACAAAAGTGGACTGATGCAATGAGAAGATACCAAGCACAGAAGAACTTGGGGAAGAACAGGAGCCCAGTTGTACCAGGGCTTAGGAGGGCAGCTGAGACTTTTCTGGGATGGAAAGGGGCAAAGGCGCAGAGGCTCTGACATCTTCCAGGGTTGGTACAGGCAAATGGAGGGGTATGATAATAAAGAAATTGGAGCATCATTCATCATAGACCGTGGAATGAAGCCAGGGCAGGAGACACCGTTTGCTTTCTGTTGCCACCATCCAGACAGTGTGTGCTCTTCTCATGGGCCTGCCACCCAGCAAAGAGTTGAACTAGTGAAAGCCTTACCTGTAGGTCCAGCATTGCTGCATGAGGGCATAAATCTCTGCCGGGCAGTCTGTGGGGCAGTCCATGCGCTTCCCTTGCTCTATGAAGCTGATGACCTCTGGCCCTTTCATTTTCTAGGATAGGATCAAATGGGAAAATGCTTTAATGTTTTTGGAGCTGGCAACAGGATTAAAGAGGCAGATTAGAGCTGGGCCTGGGGTAATGCTTTGGATCCATGCACCACACACCCCGTACAGTCACTGTTTTCAACCCTGGCACTCAGCAGTGGTGTCTCGCATTGTGGCCAGCCCAGCCTGCAGATCCCATCCCAAGCCTGAGCAGACCAGTGGCTGAGCAACCGATTTTTCAGCTCTGCAAGTGAGCAGAAGGGTCAAAGAGAAGGTCTGCTTAGATTCAAGCCCAGATTAATTTGTTTGTTTTCTGTTTCTTCTCCCTTAAATGAACACAAAGCTGCAGGATCCAAACAACCTAATTTGTGCCTTTTGTGAAGTGGAAGCGAGCCTGTCTCCTTTCCCCTCTGTTCAACAGTGGGAAGAGCACCCGCTCAAGGAAACAGAAATTGTAGTTTCAGTGTGTGTCAGCCTGTTACAGAGTGAGAGACGAGACTGTGGCATCCATCCGCGATGGACCCAGCTCTGCCTCACCTTGTACGGTTTCTGCCCGTAGCTGAAGGCCTCCCACATGGTCACGCCATAGCTCCATACATCACTCTTGCTGGAGAACTTGTGATAGAGGATGCACTCTGGGGCATACCATTTCAAGGGCCACTTTCCTGCTGTCCTGGCCTGTAGCAAAGCAAAGAGAAACATTTCCACTCTGAGACACAGACTGCTCTGAGTTGAACTGGAATTCTGCTTTGCTAAATATTTGTGTCAAACGCAATCCCACGCTGCTGAAAAAATCCCCTTGCCCTGGGCTGGGAGCTCAAGGCCCTGAGCCCCAAGCCCCGGCCCAGGCCCTGCTGTCTCACTGGCCCTGCTCAGCCATCCCTGGGTGCAGGATGCTGTCCCGCAGTGCAACCCTCCTCCTGTACCCCAGCCCCAGGGGCTGGTGCACACTGCTGGGAAGATCAGCCCTGGCTCACTCTTCATCACCTTCTCGTCCCTGCTCTCTGCTCTGGCTCCTCTCCTGGCTCCTCCCTCCTGTCATCCCACTGCACTGCATCCCCCTCGCTGCCTCTGCATCCGTCTGAATTTCCTCCTTGCCACACGGAGCTTTGCAAAGCCCGTTTTAATGTGGCCGCAGTGAGGCCAGCCAGAGTGCAGCAGGGGTCCTAGGAAGAGTCCAGACCCCCTGCCTCTGGGGGTCTCAGCCCCCCAGTTAGGAGTGCTCCTGCTAGATACCGGGATGCTTCGCTGTGCTTACACTTACCTTGTAGTAGCTGTCATCAGCACCAAGAGCCTTGGAGAGTCCAAAGTCACTGATCTTGGCATAATGCTGGTTGACCAGCAAGACATTTCTGGCTGCCAGGTCCCTGTGGACAAAGTTTTTTTCCTCCAAGTACTTCATCCCCATGGATACTTGGTGCATCAGCTCCACAATATTGCTGACTGTAATCTCGTCTCTGGGGAAGATGAAAGGACAATGCAGTAATAAAGGATCTGCCATTACTCTGCACACCACAGTCACCTCCAAGCTTTCTAGCTGCAAGAGAGAATGAATGTGGACATCTCCGCTCCAGAAGCATCAGTCCCTATTACCTCACATGAAAAGACATCTCTTTCTGCTATCAGCTTCCCTCCACCTACAAAGCCAGGCTCCCCTGGCAGAAGGGAGTTTGATGAGAAGTGCAGAAAATCAGCCAGCCACATTTTATTCAGTACTCACTTCTTGGAAGACAAGAACTTGTTGAGTGGCCCTCCAGAAGCCATCTCCATCACGAGCATCAGGGACTCTGCCTCGCAGACCCCAATCATGCGGACAATGTAGGGGTTGTCCAGCTGATGCATGATCTGGGCTTCCTTCATCATTTCATCCTTCACTGTTTTCTCATTGTTGCTCTTCAGCACCTTTATGGCCACATCTATCTGCTTCCTGCACAGGGCGCAAGAGGAACACACATGGGATGAATTAAACAGCAGCTGAACTCACGTATCACAGCCAGGAATGCAAACCACTTCTCATGTGATACTGTTTGATCTCTCAACGGCAATCTCAGTAGCCTGTTTTGGTGAAGCCCTGCACAATACTGGTATCCCAGGCCTGCTAGAAGGCCAAAGAGAAAAGGATCACCTCACCCTTATAAGTGTAGGCCAGTATTTGCCATGTGTAGACCTGAAGGCGCATCATCTCACACAGCGAGATCTGCATCATCATTGCCATTTTTCAAGGGGGAAACTCAGGCACAAAGTGGGCAAAAGCCATCTTTGTGGACTCAACCAATGACAGAGGATCACACGTCTCTTCAGTCTCACTCCTTTGCCCTGACATGGACCAAGATGACCTCAGAAGCATGGACTTGCTCCTCTGAGCCCAGCAGATGCCTTCAGAAGTGGCAGTCTTATGCCCGGGACTGTGCAGTGCAGATTACACTCTCAGGGCAAGGAGGCTGCCACTGAAAGTCTGTGGAAAGTCATCACTGACCTTCCAGAGTATCTCTTACACCTCCACCCCATTATTGCTTTAGGGTCCATCTAGCTAGAAACAGGATAGCTGGGGACACGTCTGAGCTCAGCCTGGAGCATCCTCCTCCCGCTTCCTCAGCATCTTTCAGGGCAGCACTCACTTTCTCATTTTGTAGACTCCTTTCTTGACGCAGCCAAAGTTTCCTGCCCCCAGTTCCACTTCATCAATCATCAGGTGGTCCCTCTTCAGGAAAAGCTTCTTATCCTTCAGTTCTTCGGGGTCACTGTATGGGCTCTCGTAGACACTGGTGTCCATGGGTAGCAGGCGTGACTTTCCTCCACCTTCCCAAGAGATACAGTTTTTAATAGCTGTAAACAACATATCCTTCCCCATCCCTCTCTCTCTCACTGGTTGGGGAGGTTTTCTCTAGTCTCTTGGTCAATTCTCCTTCAAGCTCCCAGCATTCAAGCCTCCCTCCTGGGCATCTCCCTTCCTTTCACAACCCACGGTCTCTCCTGTCACAGCTGCTGAAGAAGCCAGGATGGGGTGAGGTGTTTGAGCATTCCCACTCCAGACATCAGACCCTGCAGGACCGGGGCACGTGCATGACTTCACCCCACTGAAATGTAACTGAATACACGGAGTATTTAGTAGGCAGGATGGAAAATGGGGAATGGGCCAGGGCTTGATTTACTGGGTATGATGGGGAATGGGACAGGGCTTGATTTATTGGGTGCTGGGTGTGGGCAAACAGTTTTGCCCTGAAATGGGTGCGATGCTTCTGGGTGCCTTTGTAAGAAAGGGGCTTTGTAGCACTGCTCTTTGACCAGAAGGTGAAACAGATGTGTCAGGTAACCCCCATGGTTCCTGTGGCATCCCCAGGTCCTCTCTCCTCCTATTAAGAGGAGAAGGCTTTCAAAGATGCTCACCTACAGGCTCTGGCGTGTATCCATCTGCATTGAGAGGCCCAAGGTTTCTCTGGAAAAGAAATGAGGATAAAGTGGAGAATGCAGCCAGGGGAAAGTGCTTCAGTCTGAAATGGGAGAGGAGAGGGACGGGGAGCCTCTGCAGCCCACAGAGCCCCAGCTGGTGACTTCCTTTAAAAGGCCTTGAGGCGGGCACAAGAAATTGCAGTGGTATCACCCCTTCCAGTCCTGGCTGGCAGGTACCCCCACTGCAGCTGCACAGCAGGGATCAGACCCTGGGGGGATTCACTGCCATGGAGCCTGAGTGCAGCATTGCCTTCAGTAACCCAGCCTGTGGGCTGTGCAGGGTGAGGACCCTGTGTTTACCCAAGCAGCAAGGGGCATGCACACAGGGATGCATTTTGCTCTCTGCCCCCTCTGCTTTCCCTATCCCAAAGTGACAAGTCTCCTGCAGCAGCGGGGGCCATCCCAGCCAAGTCTTTGCAGCTTGTTTTGAGGCAGAGAGCGAAGGGAAGCCCAGAGGCAGCTCAGCTTGCAGCCAGCACACCTGCCTGCCTGAAGAGTGGCCCCGGTGAGCACACACGGACTCTGTAAACAGCCACCGTCCCAAATGCAGACAACAACAAAGCGGTATGGTACGCATTTGTCCAGCACAGCTTTGAACGCCAGTGCTGCTTGCAGCGAAGTGGCTGCAACATGAAAGCCCACCGCAGATTGTGAAAGCTCTCTGAGAAGATGGGTGAATGCTCCGGCCTTTCTTTAGCCTCCACTGGGCTCTGGGATGGGCTGCTTGCATAGCCCAAACTAGCTGGTTTCAACACTGCTCGGCACTCAGAGCAGTGACTGAGCCCAGACGTACCCCGAGGCCAGGGATGCAGAGGGAGCACAAAGACCTGGCGGGAGGCCAGCGGCCAGCAGCAAGGCTGAGTGTTCCCAGAATCCAACCACGTCTTCCTCGCTCCTGCCTGGCAAGGAGGGCAGGGGGGAGAGAGCTCCCCAAGGACAGGCCCACATGTTGCAAGGAGTGGAGTATGAATGGAAACCATTTTCAGCTCTAATGGTAGCTGTGCCCAGCTATTCCTCGTCCCCATCCAAGCTGGAAAGGGGACAACATTGCAGCTGGGCTTAATATATTGCATTTGAATGATTGCCTTTTAAAGAAGAGCAGAGTTTGATCAGCAAGCCTGAAACACAATAACATTAAACTACTGAGGTGCCAACAAACAGATCCTCCCCAAAACTTACGCTCACAGAGGGGTGGGTTGGTGGAGCCGGTGCTGCAGACGCTGTGGAATCAGGAGAGAGAAGTTGTTATTAAGAGCTTGCCTATGCCCCAAGCACCGTCGGAGCATCAGTCCTTGAGGGACTGTATGGATGGCTGGGCCTGATCCCCTCCCCTACAAAGGCCCGTTTCCCCAGCTTTAGCCAAAAAAGATGTGGAAACGGGCCTGGATGTGGGCGTTATTCCCAGAGCAGCCTTCAGGGGAGGTGCAGGCCCACTGGAGGGCCCTACAGTCTCCATTGGTCCCATGGACTGGCTGAGCTGTACCCCAGAGCCCCTGCCTAGGAGAGCGGGGGTCCCATGGGCAGGCTCTGAAGTGACGTTTGTGATACTTGGGCCAGGACAAAGGGACCTATGGTTTTGAGTGTTCAGCTCAAGAGACCCACCAGGAGCCAGACTTGCAGGACATGTTGTTTCCTGCTGCCTAAAAAGCAAGTCACTTTTCAGAAGCTGTCTGTTTGGCACCAGAAGTCCCTAATCCATTTGGAGCACTGATTCGCCCCATCTGCTCCTGTCTTTGGGCCACCCTAAGCCAGGCCTGGAGAGTGGCCACTTTCAGCAGACAATATGATGTGAGACTTGCCCAGTTTGCCAGAGGAGCAGAGACCTCACCGTTCCCTCCAGACTGCCAGGGTCTGAGCAAGGTTGGACACGATAAAGGAAACTTGGGTTGGCGCTGCTCAAACTGGCCCCACTCGGTGGTAAACCAAGGCCAAGGATGGCACCGAGAGACATCAGCTCACCTGGCATGTTGGGGTTGGGGCAGGTTTCCCTCAGGTAGAAAATCAGCCCGTCCGGTTTGAGTTTTAGGTACTCCACCAACTGGGAAAGGAATCAGAGGAAAAAGAGATTATTGCAAGGAGAAAATAATATCTTTTTTTTTTTTGCAGGCAACTTGTGTGGCTTATGGTAATGATTTCTTTCAGATTTATGGCAGACAGGGACTCAACTATTTCTTTCTCTCCTCTCCTATCTGTGCACTCAGAGATCTGCTAAAACAAGCGCTTGCATACCTGGATATCTGCCAGAGCTGGGAAGAACTTGGGAAGTTAGATAAGGACCACAGAAAGACAAAAGGAAAATCTCCAGTAGGAGAGCTGGGTAGGGCATTTTCAGTGTAATGTTATTTTTGTCCCAGCCAGAAAGATTTTTAAATTGTGTTGTGTTTCATAAAGCCTGAGAGAAACCTTTTGCTTTCCCAGAGGAACCCCAGGGTTAGCTCTGTGGATCCCGGGCAGTTTTTCACTGCAGCAACCACTGGTTCAAGCACAATGGGGACTTGACTCTGGCTGGAGACAACCAGACCAGCCCCTGGCCACCAGACCGCAGGGAAGACGAGGCTTTCTCTTCCCCTCCTGTCTGGCTCAGATTTCATCTGCAATTGGGAGCCTGGCACGGTTCTGTTTCCATAAAAATGCCCCAAAGTATTTGTTTTCAATCAAATTCAGAGTGAAAACAGTCCTGGGAATTTAAAAAATTCAGCAAAACAGAGTTACCGTCCCCCCGCCAGCCCTGCCCAGGAGGAAGCGCTAGTATCCGTCCCCTGGAGCCGGTCCAGGTTGTGTGCCACGGGGCAGAGCTGGGCTCCGGAGGGACATGCGACTCCCCAGCAGTGCCAAAAGCTGCTGGGCCATGTGTCACATTCCCTAAAAACCCTGCCCCACCCTCATGAGGACTGCTGGGGCATCACAGCCATCTCCACTTCCCAAAGCCCCTGACTCTCAGGGGTGATAGGATGTGTCTCCTGGCACTCGGATCTTCTGTCATGTAAAGATTTTGGCAGCTGGCTCGAGACTTCTGGCCTCCCGTACTCTTTGCACAGAAGTCAGTCACTTGGAAAATAAATTGGCAATCTGCACGCAACAGTTTTGCTGGTCCAGGAGCAGTGTGGAGGATGCGCGAGAGGGACAGCCTGGGATGAGCAAACTCATCAGGGCTTGCTGCAGGCAGAGGTCCGAGGTGCACGCTGTGGCTGAATGTGTGATACTTGCCGATGGGGTGCAAGTGTAATTAGCATAACCATCTCAAGTATCCTGGCTTAAAGCTAGAAATTAAAAGCACTGATCCTCTTGTGTACTTGGAAAGGCACTACACTGGTGTAAAGCATGAAGGCAGAGGTAAAGCCAGCACTATTTCAGAGCTGCTGTGATATCCCAGACTTAGATCTACTTAGCTAGGAGTGCACAGAAATTAATACAATGAGGTGAGCTGATAGACAGCCAGACCCAGAGAACATAAGGGTTTTCTGGAAGGGGCTACAACCACCCATGTACAGTCCTAAGGCCTTTAAAGCTCCACATGACCTTTCCTGTCCCTCAAGGCATGGGCAGCTATAAGAAGGGAAAAGTGCCTTCGCTGTATTAGGACAGCAGTGGTCAGCATCCCACAGTACAGTACCTGCCAGAGCGTGTCGAACTTGGTCCCCTCGGGGATGGAGTACTTGCCGGACTTGTCCTGGTCTATCCGATAGTGATACACTGTTTTGCCGTAGACGAGGGAGAGGGCATAGGCACCATTCTCCTTCCTTTCTCTCAGCCTGGTAGGAAGGAGAACTATTAAAAGCAACTCTAGGTTTTGCCCTGCAAATTATCATGGCTGCAGCGGTGGTGGGTGGCTGGGTGAGCATCCCACCGTGGAATTGCCACCTTCCTGACACCCCTCTGTGGAGGCTGAGGAGGGACCCTTCACCTTCAGTCTCTTGTCCCTCTCCTCCACCCTCTGCAGCTAATTCTTTCTTTCCCTCACTCATTCAGGAGATAATTAAATGAAGGGCTGCCTTCTGCGGCAGAGATGCAGAGCAAATGCTTTCTCCTGTATTTTATTGGCCATACATTGTCTACATGTCAGTGTTAAATGTGTTCACCCACTAAACCCTGTATCTCATATCATCTGGTGCATTAACAAGCGTACGCTGTGGAGATATGTAAACATGAGAAATAAATAAAGCTCAAGATTGGCCCTTCATGGAGGCCAGACACTGTCTGGACAACAATATGTTTGGGGTGTCAGACCTTGTCTTTGAAAGATCTGTAACCACAGTCTGACCATCTTCAGCTAAACCTCCTCTCAGGAACTGTCACATGAAACAGATAACTACAGGGTAGTGGAGGTGGGGAAATGGTAAAAAGTAGAGGGGTCACAGCGTCTGCCAGGGTTTTGCATACTCACAGGAACTTCCCATCAGGTTGTGACCCAGAGTAGAGCCTCCGCTCAGCTTCATCCCGGGCGATGTTGCCATGGTACCAGGACATCCTCTCATGGGCTGTGGTGGCGATGAGCTTCTCCACCTGTGGAGCCTGGCTTATGATGGCCTGTTCGAGTGCATCGCCCTGGAAGAGAGTGAGAAATGAGGCCTCCTGCCACTCTGCTGCATTGTTGCATGGCTTCAGCACAGTTTTGGGCAGATGACACGGGAAACTTGGAAGGTTTTGTAACTGAAGTGCCTGTGGCCTTAATCATGCGTACACCAATAGTGAGTTGAATTCTGTTCTGCTGCAGAGCAGGATTCCTTGCTTATTTAAACTGGTCCCATCCCTCGAATCCAGCTGAAGTCCATTGACTTGCTGGTGAGGGAAGAGAGAAGGTATCATATTCATATGGGGGATCTTGACGTCAGGCTTGCAGGGTGTCTTTCAGCCTTGCATTCCTGGGAGAGCAGGACCTCTTTCTGGTGCCTCTGCCTTCCTGGCTGCTCACTGTCCCCAAACACTACAACTTGTCAAGAGCAGTGCAGTCTGGAAATCATGTGGGAGAGCCTAAATTAATTTTACTGGCCCCACATATTTTATAAACAACTGTAGTTTTTCGTTTGCCAGTAGGTGGCAATGTCCTTTGTGTTATCTACCAGTGTCCACAGATCAGCTTCAAGGAGAAACTCCATAGACAGCTCATTCTGTAAAGCACCTTTGGTCTAAAACAGGCCAAATTTAGAGATCTCTCATGGGAAGGCTCCATAAAGAGAATGCCTGAGCTATCTTGCTGAGAGGACTTGGAAGTGTCTGAGTAGCCACTCTCGAGGTGACAGCAGGTAGAAGGAAATTAATTACGTGGCTGCCAGTGTGACCACTTACAGCGTTTTGCCTTATTCATATATTATATATATTCCAGTCTGCAATAAAATGCAGGAGCCTGTCTGTAGCTATTTTTAAATTTAAATAACAGACAGACCTGATCCAGTACCCAGTACCTCAGTCTCATGGGCAAAACCTCCACTGACTTCAAAGAGCGAGGAAAACCTGAGCGAGAATTTAAGTCTGGTTTCATTACATCTTCAGCACAGTGTTATGGAGGCACAGACACCTCACATGGAGAGTGATGGTCTAACTGCAGGGAGCGTCCCGTGTGCTGCAGAGGAGCAAATGGCGCATGGGGAAATGCTTGCAAAGTGGGCAGAGAGCTCCAACGCCCTGCAGAGCAGACACAACACAAGCTGTTCAGAGGAAGAGTCTGAAGGCTTGGGAAGATGTTTAGACCTGTTTCTGAAGAAGAAACTGGAAAAGGAGAGATTTAAGACTGCTCTTAGTGCCAGCAGCCTCCGAGGAGAAGGACCTGGCTTTACCGTGCTGTAAGAGGGGGATGACAGCGACAGAGGAGGTCAGGGCGGCAAGCGGCAATAAGCCCCCAGGGAGCACTCCTTGCCCAGTCCCACACCAGCTTCGGCAATGGCCAGTACCTCGAGTTTCCATGTCTGTCGGACATATTCGCGCACCATATTGTCCCTCATGCTGTCGAAGACACCGGGCTGGGGTTCCACACCACTGGGGCGGTTGCAGGGCTTGCGGAGGGTGCAGCAGAGCCCGTCGGCATCCTTGGAGTAAAACTCACAGAGCTCCTCCGGCCCACAGTGCGCTTTGCCCCCCGCAATGGCATAGGTACCGTTCATCTGGCGCTCAATGGCGTAATGGTAAAACTGCAGGTTGCAGACCATGGAGAGCACATACCCCCCGAGACTGCGCAGGCATTGCCGCAGCAGAAACAGGCCATCCGACATCCCCGCCAACTTGAGGTACTCCTCTGCTTCTGACCTGGCAATGCTGCCGTAGTAAAAGGGCAGGTGAGCAGCAGCATCTGGCATCTCTGCACGCTTACCGGGACTGCTTGGCTCAGCTCACACGCTGCTGGTGCGCAATCTGGAAGAAAGAAGCAAAGTTCTTCACTGACACATAATTTTGCAAAAAGGTTTAATTGGAATTCAGACTTGTCTGCCTAGAGGTTCTTCAGCCCTCAGCTGACGATCTGTAGTGTCATTTCAAACATCGCATGGGGAGTAGCAGTCGGTGCATGCATATCCCCAGCCAGAGAATTCCAAGGTGATTCCTCTGTCCTGCCCTGAATGCAGCTAGAAAGTGTAAGTAAAAATCCATCTGATCTTGATTTAAAGATTTCAAGCAATAGAGAATGAACTGAATCCTCAGTGAATTGTTCCAATGGTTAATTACCGTCCCTATTAAAAATGTGCTTCTTACCTCCATCCCGAAGCTTTTAGCTTTGACTTCCTACCATTTTCTCTCCAGCCCTGTTCACAATAAAAGGAAATTCTTTTGCCTCTCTGAATAAATTAGTTTTGCCATGAGGGCCTATAAGGCCAAAAATCTTAAACGGAATAAGATTAAAACATGAGATGGATATTAAATGTCAAAAAAACATTTAGATACACAATTGCACCAAACACAGCAAAAGGAGATAAAGATAAACCCAAGTGCTTCTGGGCAGACATTAACCATCAGTTGACAGACCAAGAAGAAACCTTCCTCTAATTGTCTTCTGAAAAGTTTATGGATTTTTTCCCACGATGCCCGACTCTGGCTGGTTTCTGAATTTGGCCGATACTCTGATCCCGTTTGGCAGTTCCTATTTCTACATTGTGCACATGCTCCAAAGAAGGCCGGAGCTCAGATGCGGCCAGCCATCACCGCAAAGTGAGTTTAATCCCACCGTCTCTGTTGAGCTGCAACGTGCAAGCGTTAATGGAGCCCCCGGTTCAGAACAGCCTAAACCCAGAAATGAACCTACCGCCGTGCTGCTGCAGCACCAGTTCGTGGTGGGAATCCAGCAAGAAATGGCACTTTGTTGACTGCGTCACTGCAGAGCCCCTTCTGTCAAAGACCTATAGGTCTTGTATCAAATCATCTAAAATCCCACCCACAAAGAGAAGCCAATTTCCGGTGATTAATGGAAACTGTCTCATATTCAAAGGGTCTCATTTGTTCCCTGGAGCCTGATCTTCGATTTTGTCATTGCACAGATGCTGACCCCAAAAAGATGAGAGTGTTTTTCTCCATTTGCATTTCCCGCAAATGCGTCACTCGCGTTCAGAGTAAAGAAAACACTGGCTCTTTGGCCAGCACGATGGGTATTTGCCCTGATTCTTCCCAATGTAGCTCTCATTTCTGAATATGATGGGAGAAGTCGCTGCCCAATGGGCTGGGCCCACTGGGCTATTCCAGAAGTGGCCTGTGCTCTCAGGCAGTGGCTGGAGCTGTGCCCGGGCTGGTGGTCAGCCCTGCTCCGTCTCACCCAGCCTGCCACAGCCCGCCCAGCAGCATAGCGATGGGGCTGCCTCCTGCCAGACGCTGGGACTGCTGGAGCTGGGAAGGGGCTGGCTGGATACGTGCTTTGTATGCGCAGGAACGGGATGGGGGTCAGGAGGAAACCGCTCAGGAGAAACCGTTCTGCTGTGTGCACCCTGCTCTGCTCAGCCTACAACAGCAAAGACCCACGGGGAGCTGGATTTATGGCAACCAGACTCTTCTCTACCTATTTGTTTGTTGTCTTCATTAAGCCCAGAAATGGCCCTGATGAGAACAGGAAGGGAGAGCAGGCTCCGCCGAGGAGGAGTTTCAGCCGAGGCAGGAAACCACAACAGGAAGCCGTCAGTGGCGTTTGCAGCTTGGGTACGGGACTAGCGTAAACTGTACCAGGCGCAGCACAAATAAGCCTGAGTTGTGAAGCCCCTTTCATCAAATTCATCAAATGAAGCAAAGCGGGGTCTTGGCAGACCTGCCAGTCTGGGACACAGAAGGCAAATGAAAACACCCTGTAGCTCAAACCCTAACTGGAGTCAGCGCTTGGAACTAAAGCAAACGTCCTGATCCCTTGATGCCTCCAGTTATCAAAGCAGCCCAGACACTGGACAGGCGTATCACCCAGGTTCAGCTCCTGAGACGAGATGACTGCCAGGTCTTCCCGACCTCAGCCCGGTCCCAGGGGAGGGCAGGTCCCAGGAAGGTGGGCTGAAGGATGTGAGCAGCCAGGATGGCAGCTCTTGGTTTTAACTGCAGAGTCAGGCTCATGAGTCACGTTCACGAGTCAAGGAAGAGGAAGCACTGAGTGGGCAGTGGAAGGTCAATGGCCTTCTTCATGTACTGCTAATTTCCACTAGCTACCTGGGATAAACAGTGTTTAGGTGCAAGGACACTGCGCCCAAACATGCTGATTCCCTTTTCTGGAAAGTCCAGAACCAGAACATCACAGCAAATGGAACATGTTTGAGAATTGTTCAGACAGGTGAAAATGAGATGGCAGAAGCCATTGATCACCACCGAGCTCCCACAAAGTTTCCAGCTGCCTACACAGGCGGTTCTGTTATAAACAGACTGTTTTTCTTCTCCAAGCACAGGGCTGCAAGTCAAGAAGGCCTCATGGAGATATGAGAGAGAACCCAGGGATCAGAGGCTGGTTCAGGCTATGCCACCCATTTCATACAAGCCTTGCTGCCACAGATGAACACTATTAGAAAATTACCCTTATTAGAAAAAACTTATAAGTCCCATGACATGAGAAAAAGTCCCCCTGAAGTCTGACAGCAGATTTGAACAGGATGATTTATAGCCTCTCTAAAACTCTTGCTTTTAAAAAGTTTGTCCTACCATCCTGGCTCTTTCTGTTGCCCATACACCAGCCCAGGGTCTTCTGGCCGTAGCTAAACTCCTTTTCCAAACTACAGCTCTGTTCCTCAGCACTGCCTCTGGGTGGACCTGAGCAACCCCGATACCACCTCAACAGACCTGCACAAACCTCACACAACTTTGTTTTCCCGCGCTGTAAAATGCAGACGAAAATGAGAACAGATTTCACGGATTGCTTTTATGAACATAACAAACTAGTGCCTGGAAGAAGCTGTGCAAGGGACACTACTATTAATTTCAAGTAACAGGACCTGATTTTTCCAGCACCTGCTTAATCTCTGTCCCTTGGGCTGCAGCGACCCAAATGCCAGGTGTTCCTGCTGACTTCAGGTGCTCCCCCAGGTTAGAAACAGCACTCAGGGAGAACAGCCGTAAAAAACAGGGCTCCTGTGATAATGGCCATGTTTGCAAGTTGGTGTTACGATGTGAAGATGCACTGAAAAAAGTAACACCCACGTAAAAAGTAGTCGGATCTGTGTACCATGACACACAGGAAAGCCAGGCAGGAAGCTATTGAGATGTCAGTCAATCAAATCTATATATAGCTGGCCACTTGCTTTTACTTAGATCAGACAAGAACCATCAGGAACTGGTTTGATTTTATAATTTCTCAGAACAGCAGAACCACTTTGTGTGAATCCGGAGCCAGTCCCCGAGAGCAGCGGGGTGCACTGATGAAGCCGGAGGAGGCACTGGCAAACTTTAGCATGCTGTTAGGACCATATTTTCTGTATCATAGTCCTGGCAGCAATAATCCCTTATAACACAGCCCTGGCTGGCTGGGCTGTCCCTTTAAGGCGGCTGGGTCAGCCTGGGGTAGAGGATGGACCTGCCCAGGGGAGAGCAGGGAGGGCTGGAGGGTGGGAAGCATGCGATGGGGAACCAGCCTGCAGGGGTATAAAAGGGGGTCGGGGGGGGCTTGTGTGCTTTGGAGGTTGTGGTAGGAGCTGCTGCTGAGGTTTGTCTTGGCAATGTGGGGAGGGTGTTTTTAACAATTCTCTGAAAGGTGTTTAACTGGGAGTGGGGGGAAGAGGTAACTGAAAATAAGATCTGCCATGGTAAATGTGCCTGTGGCATTGCTGAAAGGTCAGGTCAGCCTGTCTGATGGGAACTGGGGTCTCTAAGCTCCTCTGTGGGTCACTTCTGCTGCCCCCCCCGGGCTGGGGGTGTTGGTGGGGGGTTTGAGCTGTGGCACAGGCAGCTGGGGGGTTGCTGATGGGCAGGGGGAGCAGCCCAGCCTTAGGGGCTTGCCTGCCCTGCAGGCAGGAGCACTGCATGGGTGGGTGTGGGGCATCAGTTCTCTCCTGAGCTCCTAACTGGCCTGTGCTGCCTTCTTGTCTCCTCCTGGTGTGAACTGGCCTCTTTGACCACCTCATGGGAAGGAAATCTCCTGGTGCCTTGCCTAGACCCACCTGCAGTTAATGAAAGAATAAATGTGCTTTCTTATGGTGCTGTTTACAGCCCCTTCTTTTCAGTGCTTTAGGAAAGCTCTGAGTAAAGGTTTGTACCCTGGATCATTTCAACCCCCCTGTTGTTTACTGAGCTCTCCAGGAGTGGCTGCAGGAGCTCTGCTGGTCCCCACGGAGGGGCAGCTGGCTGGAGGTGTGCGGCTGAGCCTGAGGAGCAGGGGCTGTGGCAGAGCAAAGGTGTAGGCAGGATTTAGAGGTGGGAGCAGGGTGAGGTGCAGAGAGGGATGGCAGAAAGCAGAGCGAGCTTCAAGCAGCAGCTGCTTCCTTCTATACCTGCGGAGGTAACGGGCATGTACAGGGACCTTCTGGCTTCCCCAGAGCAGCTATCCCCCATCCCTTCCCCTGGATTCCCTTCTGTTGTGCCTGATTTGATCTGAGAACTAGATTTACAGCGGAGAGCCTGGTCAAAGATGTGAAGGGCTGAAAAATGTCTACAGCGTACAAGTTCCCTTTCTAAGTCATTCTTCCCAGGAGCAGCTGGCACTGTGCAAGAGGATGAACTGAAGAGCTGATTCCTGGAGCTCAGGCACATGTTTTTTTTAAGTCTTAAATAAAAGACTTGAAATTACTTTGATTCAACTTGAAATGCTCCTGAGTTTAAAGAAAAACCTGAAAACCTGAACATTGGATTGGCTTGACTACACTCTTCTAATTGTTCTTGATTAATGTTTAATTCTTATTTATGTACTCCATGGCAGCTCTTCCCAAGATTTCCTCATGAGCACTTACATTCCTGGCTATAACTGCTTTCCTAACCTCCCTGCTGACTACTCATTAAAACCTCAGCTACCCAACCATTTATTAACACTTGAATTATGTGTGAGTGGGAGTTTATGAAAGTGTGAGCCCATTTATGTTTGTGCTCATAGTGTGCCTTCTGCTTGCATGTCAAGATAATAATCTTTTCTACTTCTCAGTGAGTATTACTGACTCAGTCCTGCCTGAAATGGTTGTGTTTACGCAGAAAAACCTGCCTGACTTCCACTAAGGACCTTGTCTGCTCTTGCTGTCCTTGAAGCAAGCAGGTAAGTCCAAACTGCCCCTCCACTGCCTGTGGGTCCCAGGCCAGGTGCAGAAAAGTTTCCTATACCTCCTACCCTTTGAAGTGGAGCATGAGAGCCATTTGGCCCCAGGGACAGTCCACACTCCTTGGAAGGAAAAATGTTAAATTCCACAGCCGCACTTGCAAAGCCCAAGGAGGGACCTGGTGCTCCTGTGATGCACCCAGTGTGAAGGCTCCTAAACAGTGGCAGGACTGTACCAGAGACAGGCTTTGAGAAAAGCTGGTACCGTGGAGATCAGTACCCCTCTTCCCCCTTCTAAATCCTTGGCCAGAGACCTAGTGCCACCCCATCACAGTATTACTGGAGATCAAAAACAAATAGAGGCAATGGCTCTGCTCAGATGCTTGTGGTCTTGGTCTTATGGCACATGTATGCTAGAAGCAGCCAGTGCTGACCCAGTGGCAGGGCTACTGCGTGGCTGGTGTTCTGTGCCTCCCTCCATCCAGGATCTGAGCTAGGCAGGCTGCCTTGGGTCCCCTCAGCTCTGTTAAAACGTTTATTCCCACAAGCCAGTGCTCTTGCTTGCGGTTAGTGTTTGAGGGGTCAGTGCATGAGCACGCTGCTCACAGCCCTTCCTGCAGAGCCAGCCTGACACTTGTATCTGTGCCCAGAGGCTCCAGAGTTGCCATGTGTCACCTCTGCTCCCAACTTGCAGCTCTCAGATCATTCCTTCTTGCTGCTCTGTTTTGACTTGGCCACTCTGAACCTGCCCAAGCGGGCGAGGGTGCTCATCCTTCTCCAAAAGGGAGAAACGGTGCAATAGAGCATGGAAAATTGATGACATGCTTGTTTGGTGCAGTCAGATGGCAATAAAGGCCTGAGCTCATTCATATCCTGCTGGGGACTTGTTTTCCTTCTGTGGTTATTTGTCAAATGCTAATGAGCGGAAGCAATTTGCTCCTCTAGCTTTGAGAGCAGGAGACGGGGAGGGGGCTGGGGAGGGAGAAGGCCACCTGCATGGGGCCTGGTGGGTATAACTATCTGCCTCTTTTGTTCAAGCTGTTGTTTTAACGGCTGGGATTGCCTCGTTCCCGGAAAGCAGTTTTCTGGTGTTACCCTGCTTCCTCTGAGTTTTTCCACTGATGCCTGCAATGCAGCTGCCTCAGGGGCAGCATGAGGCAGGGCTCAGTGCCTCCCCGCCGGAGACCGGGCAGATATTTCTGCAGTGCCGTAGCAGGGGAGTCAAACAGGCAGAGTGCAGTCCCCTGAGCCAAAGCACAGTGAGAATATTGCAGTAGGAAATACCGATGGGTCTCTGAAACACGCACATGGTGCGTTACTACTTCTGGATTAACAGAGGTGAATTGTATGCGTGAACTTGTTTCCTATTTACATGTGGTCATGCCCATGGTGCATCATATGCTCTTTCTAGCAGAGTGCACCTGTCTCTTACTAAAACCTTGTTCTCTGGTTGTACACTGCTTGGGGAGTGTGGGTGGAAAGACAGCCAACCATGTGGATCTCGGTATGCTCCTCAACACCCAAGGAGTGCGGCACAGAGCAGTGCCCTTAGTCTGCTTTGCAACTGGGTGATCACTAGCCACAGAGCTGACTCTAGTTCTGCCACTAACTATAGGAGTTTGGGCTAAATACTTGGCTCTTTCCCTAAGAAAAGAGGTATTGGTTCTTTATATAGTGCTTTTCTTCCATGAAAAGATCCCTCAGCCAGTGTTTATCCTAGGTAGGAGATCCTGGCAGACACTGAAAAAATCAGAATGTAAAGAACCATGTTTTTCTTAAAATGCTGCAATGAGGGGCACAGAAAATTTAACTGAATGTGGTTCTTTGTTTAAACTCAAGCTGACATTAACATTTCGGGAATATCCAGTGATGCAGACAGGCACAAGTACCCTGACCCCTGCATCCCACACAGAGAAGAGGAGAGCTTTGCGGTAGGCGTCAGTGGCTGGGTTAGTGCAGGAACAGAAACCTGAGTTTTGGTGCCACACGCAGCTGCCCTTAGAGCTGCCCCTACTACTGGTTTGTAGTAGTATCTTCTCACAAGCCAAATGTCCCTGGTGAGCAGCTTCCCTCTCAGGGCAGCTCTGGAATAGGTGGGGTGCTGGGGTCCACGAGCAGGGTGACGCTGCTGTGTGATGGGGTAAAGCAAAGTCACTGTGTTGAGCGCAAGCTGCCTTAGGACATCTGTTGCATGTGGATTTAGTTTGGAAGGCTGTGAAAACACCCTGCTGATCCTTTGTAGAGCCACTGAAAACACTCCTGGCTCCAGACCCATTGATCCTGAACAGCTTTTAATTAGGGTCTAATGTACATAGTTAAACACCACAGTACATGCAGTTTCCTGCCTGGCATCCCCAGTGCTCTTGTGGTCTGATAACTCAGCTATTGGTCATTGCGTCTAAACAAATGATGGCAAGATGTTTGTCCTGGGGATGAGTAAGCACAGAGCTTGTCCCTGCCACCAAGGTGGAGCTGGTGTTGGTACACCATCGGGATCCTCTGGGTTTTGGGTCTAGCAGATGGTTTCATGGAGCCAATGACAGAAAACTGCAGTTACTTATGCTTAAGTTGGAGGAGGAGGGCTCTGATTTTTTTGCTTGCTCCTACCTGGCTTCCCTGCCTTGTGACGGGCTTTTGCTGAAATAACAACTTAGCACACAACATCGCGGGCCTAGAGATTGACTCCTGCCAGTACAGAGCATTTGGGCGGTGGCAAGCTGCAGAAAGATTAAATGAGAGATTTATGTGAGGGATTGATGGTGAGCCTGTGGCTTGAGTCCGTTCTTGGCACTACTACGAGTAGCGCAGCCCTCAGCAGGGTGCAGTAAAGGTGACACAGAGGGCTTTGAGCCGCATCAGTGCGAGAGCACGGGCTGTGATCAGTCTTACTGGAAATAAATTTATTGTGTCCTGCACTGGCGTGGGTCCTTCTGATGGTGCCGAGCGGGTACCTTCTTTGGAAGAACTGAAACCTGGTGAGCAGGTTCGATGCCGCTCTGAGCAATGCTCCTTCTCACCTCTGCCCGCCTCCCTGCTCTGGGTGGTGAAGTGGCTGACAAGTCTATTTCCAACCGCAAAATGCTGGTGCTTGTTACATAAACATCTGCATTTATGCTTTGCCTTTGCCATTTAAAAATAAATGTAATAGCTGAGCTTAAAGTTTAGCAGCATTTATTTTTTGCAATGCCTAGAGACTCCCTGAAAGATCACAGCCACTGCCTAGGAGTGTGCAGTCTTTGCCCCGAAAAGCCCAGGAAGAAGAAAAGGCAGGGGGAGGAGGAGGAGATAGAGGCAAATTGAGGAGAGGAGGACTCGTGTGTGCAGTTGTGATCAGGTCAGGTATAGAGCTCCAACATCTTGTTCCTTGGCTCCTGGTGTACAAGGCTCTGCAGCCACTGGGCTATGATGCCTTCCTGATGGGGTGCTGACTTTTTGTGCTGTACTTGACAGGGTGCTGTGTTATCGGGTCTGCTGGGGAGGGAGAGGAGCTGTCTGGAGGTAACATGGAGGGGGCTCACCCACCTGCTGGCCAACCTTCAGTTAAGAGTTCCTCTTAAATGCTTCATATGAGTTAAAACTTGATTCAGTGAAAATGCATTGCATTTGACTTGTAGGCTAGTGCTTTGTTGCTGGTCGGGTTTCAGGCCTTTAATCATTTGGCCTTAATTCAGCCTGGAGAGGAAACAGTTACTGTGTTTCCGTCATTAACATCTCCCTACTGAGCACAGACTCTCTGCTTTGGTCATCGGGCTGTTTCATATGGCGGATATTGTCAGACATAGATTGGTCTGTCTAAAGCTACCTTGCTTTTCCTCTGTCTACTATACAAGATGTAATTTTAAGGTATTCTCACTCTGGACAATATCTCTATGCAGATGTGGCACTTTATAAGCTTATTCTGGTTTATAATCCTCCTCTGAAGCCATCCCCGGAGCTTTGCAAGTCCCCCTCAGAGAGGAGGAGGATGGGGGTGGGAAGCAGACAGTTGCCATTCAAGCCAGTGCTGAGCTGGGTTGTACTGGTGTTGTGTCAGTGCCATGTGTTGGTACCTGAGCTTTGTCCCGGACAGAGGCTTCCATGTGCCCTGAGCTGCCCCGTAACTGTACACAGCCACTGGATAGGGGGCTCTGCTTGGGGGCACGTCGGGTGTACGTTACAGCTCACACGTACGGAGCCGGCATTGCTGCAGTGGCTCTCCGAACGTCTCTGAAGCAAACGTTAGAGATGGTTCACCCTCATCTTCCAATGCAGCTACCCCCAATATGGGACATGGCAGCTTTTGTGCTCCGCAGTGCTGGCACAGGAGTGCCTGAAACAGGGAGACAACCTTCTCTAGGACTACTAGAGGGGATGTAGGCAGGCAGAGTACAAATATCCAACTCAAAAGTTGGCTGAGACACCAAAGCATCTTCTCTGTGCTTGCACTAAGTGCCATGGGCTCTAATGGTCATGAGTCACTGGGTTTCTCAATCTCGCTTTGAAAGCCCAGGCGAAGGGGTCTAGCAGCAGATCCAAACATGACAAAATGAATGTGTTGGGCACCTGGTGTTTGCCACCGGCGCTGCAGCCGTAGCGCTTGCTTTTATGAACAAAATATTACTGCAAGTAGAGTGGATGAAAGCTGCTGCCAGGTGGGGAAGAGGCTGGCAGAACACTGGGTGCACTCATTGCTTCTCAGACACGCAAAGATGAGTTTTGTTTACATGGAACAGACCAAAGCATAGTTCCTGCAGTTTAAAAGTAAAAACATTAAAAAAAAACAAACCACCCACCCATGTGGTTCAGTACCGGTGGCGAACATGATCCCACCACCTTGGTGTTATTGAGATTACTTATTTCAGTAGGTGATTTGATACTAGAAATGTTGGAAACATGGCAAGTTCAGGAGAGAGCAATGAAAGCGATGAAGGGCCTGACTGGACTGATTAATGAGTACAGCTCTTAGGGATGGAGTACGCACATTAGTTGTTGACCAAGCACGACGGGAAAATTTGAGAGCAAGGTAGAAGCGCGTGATCATCTTTCAGAGAGGAAAAGCTGTTTTGGATGCACCAATAAGATGATATGGGGATAAAGGAGAAGATATTCATCAGTGGAAAGTAAGGCTGGTTATCAAGGAACATTTCCTAAGAAGAAGATCCATCAGGATGTGGAACAGGGGAAATCGTGGAAGTCCCATTGCTAGTCACTTAACACTGGATCAGAAAATGTACTGTAGGGAACAATCCTCCACAGTCAGGAAGAAACTGGGATGAGCTAATAGGACTTTCCCATATCTAATTTCTGCAATTCTGAGTTCCATTAGGGAAAATAATACTTTCAATTTCTTTCTCTGGCCAATGTAATTTCCAGTTCAGCCAATGTTCTGTGGAAAACTGAAAAACACTGAATACAGAAGCATTTTGCTTCCGCTGTTGACATTTTTGGTGGTCTTTTGTTGAACATCAGGGTCTGAAATGAGAATGAAGTCCTCTCCTTGCTTGCAAACTAGAGTTACATGCACAGTGGTAAATATTCTCCTGCACATTTTTATAATGTGGCTCAGTGATCAGCTACATGATGACTAAGGTGAAAAAATAGCTCATTCTCCAGGGTCTGGGAAGTTCTTGGCTTTTGTCCTTTCTGTGCTGTCAACAGGAGGTTGCGTTAATCAATATCTACCTGTGCTCAGTCTGTTCTTCTTACCATGGGCAAAATGCACCATCTCACTTAACTTTTCCACCAAGCAAAACTATCTTTGGGCTAACGTTCCAGCTGAACGTCCTGTTGCAAGCACCCATCCCCTTTTCTCTCTTGGATGCAAGACACTAAAACGAGCAGCAGAGGGTTAACGCCATCTTAGAGAAAACCTTCTGGTCACGTAGCTTCTGCTTCACCCTCCTGCAGCCTCCCCTTGTCAGCTGGGTGTGTGAGATGCCAATAACCCAGGAAAATAAATTCCCCAAGGAGAACATCGTGGCCCAAGGAACGGGGCTTTGTGCTGCAGAGCCCTCTGGGCTGCTGGACTGCATCCAGCCGTGGTGGGACAGGCTGGATGTTCCCGCCTGGCAGTTGTTTGGGCACTGCTAGCAGAATTGTTGTTGCTCTCGTAGCCCGCTTCATAGCGGGTGTGTCTCAGCAGCAACAATTAGTTGCAAATAGGCTTTTCTTCAGCGCTCTCAGCAGAGACCGAGTGGAAATCCTTCCAGGTCCCAGGGAAGCCAGGGCATCGGCAGCTGCGCAGGGCATGTCCTGCCCTGTGTGCGCCCAGCTGAGTTCCCAGAAGTGCCCGGTGCTGTTTAACCCTGCCCTTGTAACATGATTTCAGAGAGATGCAGGCAGCACTGAAAGCCCCTGAAAATTTTGCCTGTGCCTCCGGCATGCGTTGCCACATTTGGCTGTGGCTGTAGGGCTTTTCTCTCGACTATTGTCTGTTCCTGCATCAAAATTATGTTTCTTGGGGCAGTATTGCTGGCTCCTTTCCCAGCTCAGCCACAGCACTGGAGTCTGTGCTGAGTACCCGTCTGCACAGTTTGACTCTGGCAGGACCCTCACCGAGACCCCTCTGTCCTTTATCACTTGATATGACACTGGCTACAGGACCTTGAATATCTGATGTAGGATTTGGGGAGGACGTTTATTCCACTGGTTTGTAGAAATATGCATAGTCTCCCACTCTTCCCTAGGGCTGTGTTAACTTAATAAAGTAAGGAAGGCTCTCGTCATATAATATTTATGCTGGGTACTCCTACCTCTGCTGCCTTAGCTCTGTGCATGAACGATTATAATCTCAGATAAGAAATGAGGGGCAAACCATATGTGTGTGTCTTCACAAGTAATCTTCAGGATCTGTACAAACATCTCACGGGAAAAGGGTCATTGCTTTCACTTAAAAAAATAAATAAATCTTGCTAACTTTCCACCTGCCCTGCAGATTTTAACAATTTGTTGGGTTCCAGTGTGATCTGCTCCAGAGCCACACACTGGGAGTTTTCTAGTGAGATGGAGAAGAGGCAGCTAGGAGCAGGATAGCAGATGGGCAAGGAAAAAACTGAATAATCTGTTCTTCACTGCCCCAACCTATTGTAACTTTGTTACTTAATAGGCTTCTGCTGAGGGATTATTTAGAGGCTTTTCAGAAGCACGAATAAGTTTGGGTTTTTTGGGGGTTTTTTTGTTTTTTTTTTTTTAAAGACTTTAAGGGTTTAAAATACTCAGCTGGCTTCAGTCTCCTTTTTGGCCAAAATGAGAGAGAACCTGGGCAAAATGCGGTTGTGTTAGGCATCTCAGATGCAGAAGGACTTTTTCTGAGATTTGAGCTCAGGATTTGAGTCAATGACTGAGAGATGGTGGGTCTGGTATCTCTTCCAGCTTTGTCATCTGCTTTTCTGTCCAATTAATTGTTGACAGGCAGCATCAACTCTAAGTGCTTGGGGAGAGTGACTTTTTTTGATGAAATCCTCATGAAATAAGGTTTGAGACTGTTCACTAATTATTAACCAGGTGCTCGAATACTCATAGTTAGTGGTTAACGTAACGCCAGAAATGGCAGCTCAGTTGTTTTGCTGCTCAGTCATTTCTGCTTTGCAGTTTTGCAGCTCATCCCAGTGCTGCCTGATCCAGGACCCTTCTAGCAGCCCCGGGCAGAATCCAGTGCATCCCATCGACTCCATCCCGCTGCAGCGCTAGTGGAGATCTGAGTAGCCCTGCCAACGCTCCCAGCAGATGAACTGGGAGCGTTCACTGAGCATTGGAAGGCTCAGTGTTCTGCTTCGGGCTTTTAACTCTTGCAACAGAGGATTTTCTCAGTATGTGTCCAGGCAGGCTTTAAAATAGCTCTTGTCTTCTTTGCAACCTTGCTGTGCTTCCGTGCTCTCAACTGGAACACCTGGCAGGTAGCGAGCAATTCTAAGAGTCGGGACTGTTCCCTGTCCCTTCAAAGGCTTTACCCCAGGTTTCGTCCAGGGTGAGGAGAACTTTGATCCTTGAAAATGTGCTGATGGTGAATGTGCTCTGCACCCATGTGCCACCTTTCAGTTCTTCTATATTTCTAGGCAGCTGAGGGATGATATTGATGATCCCTCTCCTGCAGATGAGGAAGCTGACGGAGGCAGAAGAGCTCATGCCACGGTAATGCCGTGGGCTGGAGTTCTCCCAAGTAACACGCTTGCTTTCGCATTATGCTGCCTATCACAGTAAGCACATTGCATCTCTGGATGATCTAGGGTGGGCCTTGGAAAAAGAGTCAGTTTGTCATCTTTATGCATGCTTTATTATGGCCAATGAGGCTCAGAACTGAAGTTTCTTGTGATGTTTTAAAATCCCGTGGATTTTTCAGAAAAATACAGCATTATCTGAAACTTCTTACCTCATTTATTGTGCCAGGCCCCTAAATCTGTTTGAGTTATTAACTTGCTGCAAAAATTGTGTATTGTCTCATCCCCCCAGGAGCACCTGGGATATGAACCGATTGCTTTCTGATGTACTTTAGGATCATTCAGAATAAAAAGACCTATGTATATGTCCCAAGGTACAAGTAAGAGGTCTTGCCTAAAGTTTCAAGTTCTATAGCATTCATACTCTGTGGCTTATGTGCATCTGTCCCTGCTAAAGTAATTCTGTCATCAGCTGAGAGAAGTTTATAAACCCTCCTGCCATCCCTTCAGGTCCAGATTATCTGTGCAGTTGCTAATAGCTTCAGTCCCGTGAGGGCAGATTTTTGCATGCCCAGGTGTAGTGTCCAAATACCGGGTTGCTGCAAAGGATCCCTGTGTTCTGATGCCCCTGCAGAAGGTCCTGGGTGAATCGGCTGCTCAGCTCATGCAGGGTCCGGCTAATGGCACGGAGAAGTGTTTAGTAGCTGTGGTTGCCTTTAACACCTATTGCCTGCAAAGATACTGCATTAGTATTGCGCTGGGTGACCGCAGCCAGAAGTTTCCAGTCCGTAAGCCAGCTCACGTATCTCTGCACGGTGAACATAATGCAGGGGCAGCCATTGATCAGCAGAACTGCAGAAAGTCAGGCGCCCCGATCCTGTTGGAAGCCAAAGGCTGTTACGCAGGCTGTCTTAAGAGGCTTCAGTCCTCTGTGACTTACGAAACTAGGTCTTTGGCTAAGCTGCCCTGATATGAACTGGGAGACGATGGCAATTAGCAACCCTGTTCCTTTCAACAGTCAGAAGCAGTTTGAGGTCACGCTTCACCGGGGTCTTCTGAAAAGGCTCTGTTAGGTGATGAATTTAAGGGCCCCACACTTGCTCTTTGGCACTTGCTACTCACTAAAGTAGCCACAGGTAAGTGGAGATGGTTCTTGTATTGGCACGGGCATGTTTAACATCCCAGGAAATATCTTCCCAGCTCTGTAGAAAATGGCCAGAGCAGTGGTGAGCTATGCTGTGTCTGACTGGAGCCAAGGGCACTGCACTGGCAGAGCTGGCAGCTCCCGGCTTTAAGGTTATAAACTAGGCAAATAAAGTGGAAAGACAGCTCAGAGCCTAAGAGTCATCTGCAACTCGACAGCAAAGTTTATTAAGCATCTGTTGTTCTGTTTGGAGTTTTAAAAGACAAAAGATGAATCTGATCTTGAAATCTAATCCGCAACAAGGAGGGGAATTCTGCAAGATCTAGCTTAGCTTCCAAAACCGCAGGTGTAAAATACTGTCCTGATGGTTAGTGACGGTCTTGATAGGTCTTCATCGGAGCGGGAGCGCAAACTTTGCCTTATCGCTGCTGTTCAGGATTTCTTTGAACATTATTGCAAAGCAGAGTGAGACTATTCCTTTACTGGTGTATGTTATGAGGATTAAACATAAACTTCAGACTGCGCAGGATTACAGAGTGGTCATAGGAAATTCCTGAAGAGGAAAATGAATACAACTGGAGGCAGGGGAAGCTAAAGACTTGGACTTCACCAGTTCTGTTCTTCTTGGAAAAGCTTATTAGCTCTGAAGGATGTGTTTGCATGTGACCAGCATGCATTTGGGCAAAGCGTACGACCTGCAAGTGGCAGTGGAAGTTTGCGTTCACAATCAGTCATTTCCTATGTGAAAAAGTCTGTTCTGAGTGTTGAAATGCTCCACTACCAGGCAGCTTGCTATCTCTGTTTTCCAAGTATAAAACTGGGGCACAGAGAAATAATGGGCTAGATCTGCACAGGGCTTTTTGTTTATTTTAAATAATAACAGCAAAGGATTTTTGTTCCAACTATTTGAATAGGATTTAGGGAAGTAGAGTTATCTAAGTTATCTCAGTTCATGCTTTATCCTTACTATCTCCCTTACAGTGGCTGTAACTTTGTTTGCTGGCTCTGTATGGAGTCTGTAGAAAGCTGCCCATGTTCTGCATGGCCCCTGGTATCAGTCTTGTGTTCTGGGCTCTCTCCAGCCTGGCCCCGGTCTCTGCTGTGCCCATTCAATTCCATACCCAGCAGGGCCTTTCCTGGCACCTCAGGGGGTATTACAAGACTAAGTAAGCACGTTCAGTGATCAAAACTGTGTTTAAAAATGCATATCCCTGCACTGGTGAGGAAATGACCAAATGAGTATTATACTTTAACTCATAACCTAGTCTGTTTGATATAGCCCATCTAATGCTACCATATGAGTTACCAAAGATTCCTGGGAAAGCAAGTGCTAAACTAAGTGTGTGGGGCTTTAAATTACTTGGTAACAGCTATCTCTACTTTTGTGCATTTGCAGCCCTCCAGGTTAATTTTCTGCATTGCCCCTTGGTAGTGCCTGCCCTACTAACAGCTGCTTCACGTATCTTTCTGTTCCCAGTCATGTTGCTGAACTCAAACCCACACAATTCTTAGAGGTGGGGAAAAAAATCATCTCAGTGGCATCCTTTGCCATTGGCATCTCTGCTTTTGTGCTGCCGGTCCCACCTGCTCGGGGTTTGTGTGAGTCAAAGCTTGGCTTAACTGACACGTGTTGTCTTTTCTGACCACATTGGCCCTCCCAGACTTTTGCTGTTCAAGCCAAGTTTTATGTAGCTGGTTGAGTGGGCTTAGGTTATGTACAGAGCCGGGTGCTTCAAAGGTTTTCTGCTCTTTGTGAAGCTGGTTGCCTTACGGGGCCGTACAGAGAGTGTGGCATAATCATCGCTATCTGAGAAACTCTTTCTGGTTAAGGTCTTAATGGGAATTAACTTTTAAAGTCATTAAACACCAACATGCATCTATGTGTGGATTCTGAATACTGCTGTGGCATCATCCATGTTTGTTTAGGAAATCCTACTCCCAGGAGCATCAGCAAGCTTTCCAGAGACTTGAGTCCCTTTTCTCAAGAGGAAAAAGGATGATGAAAGGTTGAAAATACAAAAATCGTAAACACATCAGAAAACATAACCTTGTAGATCAGTTTGTTCATCCCCCTGCCAGCGAAGGAGCCTTCTGCCTGATCCTTTCTCCAGTCCCCTCTCCAGTTCTGCCCATGTGATGGGTTTCCCTTGCGTCCTCGTGGTGTTTATTCCACAGTCTAACAGATCTGCCCATTAGGAAATGTTTTCTGAGGTATAATCTCAACTTTCCTTTGTTCTAGTTTATTCCATACACCACGGACTGTGCTTGAATTGATGGGACTTGGAACTGTGCCTGTTTTCACAGAAAAGTGCAGAGCAATAACAGACGAGATGACAAAGAAATTAAAGGAAGTAAATGTGAGTTTGCCCGAGGCCTCTGTTTTTGAGTATACTTGGTGTTGCATTTGTCAGTAGGAAACCTCTGAAGTCCTTCTCAAGTATTTGGAGCATTATTCAGCAGGTGCCAAGTATCCTAAGTCTTCCCACATTGCCACTGAGGCTCGCAGGCAGTTTAAAGACAAACTTCCAGAGGAGACAAGTTTTGATGTCATGTCCAGAGGTAAAGGGAAGAGAATGGCTGGCCCTGAATATTGGACTACAAGTCATCATTTCAGCATCTTCTGACCTATCTAAATACCCGGCAACTTCAAAAAGAGTAGGATGCCCCCTAACTTACACCAGTTTTTTTCCTGAACCAATGGGGTAATCGGTAGAAAAGCTAGAGCGGTTGCAGGATGAATTAATCGGGGCCTACTAATGCCAACATTTCATAGGATCTCCCCTCCCGCCACTAAACCCCCGATGCTACCACAGTGTGAAGAAAGGTACGAGACAAGAAAGAAAGCAGCCATGTCGTGTAACAGCTACCGAAGCTACCAACAGCAAAAAAAGTGCGTCTTACCTGGTTTGCAGATGGGCAGGATGTCTTGTTGGGGCTTCGTTACAGCAATTTTGAAGAAAGAAAGGAAAGAAGAGGGAAAACGTTCTTCGGCAAGTGAGAAATGTCTTGATTTTGGAAGATGAGAAGGGAACGGGCCACACTATCCAGCGAGCTGTCTGGCGTTCGCTAACCTCCGTTTGCTGGTTTCTTTGAAATGTGACCTATTTCCTTGTTGCACAGGAAAGGAAAGAAGAGAAAATAAAAGCTGTGTAGTTCTGAAGAGTGAAAAAGCTCTGAGACCTTCTCAGTGCCAGGGCATGGGTCTCCTATGGAAGAAAACAAATCAGAGGAAGGTGGTGAAGAGCACCAACATTTAAACAAACGTGTTGGGGGAAGACATTGCCTGGAGAGCAAAGCTTTCTTCTTGCCCATTGAACAGATGTTCATGGGGAAGTAAGCCTTTTTGCACAAGTATCTCTGCCATGCCATAGCGTGTCCCGTGGAAGTCACGAGGGGGTAAGGAGAGCTTAGTTTCTTTGGCTTTGCCACATCCAGGCTAGAGGCTACTGAGTAAGGCCTTCTGTGTAGGGCTGCTTTGGAGTGACCATTTGCGATGGTCAAGACCAAGGCTCAGTAACCCAAGAAGCCTCTCCTAGACTGTTTTTCCTGCTCTGCTTTCTGATTAGTTCTTTGTAGTGCCAAAATGGCCATAACACTAACAGCTGGGCTGGGAACCATCCAACACCAGTCCCACCAAACGGTGCTTATTTTTGGCAGGGTTTTCAGCTGCTCCTCAGGGACACGTCTCCCTTTCCAGAAGGGAAAAGTTTCCATGTTTCATCACGAGCCACGGCAAACAGGTTACTGCTACTTGACAGCTCATTAGCCTGGAAGAGATGGGTAAAGGGTCAGTGTTCAGTGCCAGCTTTTGGTGACTGGGGAGAAAGGCTACAGTGCCGTGACTTCTTTCTGCTGAATGCAAAGAGGTGCCCCAGTGAGGTGGATGGGCAATCCTGAAGTGTTTTGCTGTTGCAGGCAGAAGACTCTGTACTGTAAAAGTTGGGACTAGAGCCCTGATCACGGCAGGTTGAGCTTGCTGATGTTCAAGACTGACTGGAATAAAAACATAGAGGAATAGGGTTAGATACGCAAAATGCAAGCTATCCTTGAGCATTACTCAACTGTATGGAATTTCATTGCCAAATCTCCCTTGAGGAGCCCTTTGTTTACCTTTTGACATGGAGCTGTACATGATGTTTACTCAGAAATCCATATTACAGGTTTTTCCAAGGACAAGGTGAGATCCTCAGATAGAAGGGATGAGTCACTTAGGCAGCTTACAACGGTGAAAATGCAGCATCCCAACACACCCAACCTTGCAGTGCGAGCCGAGAGCTCTCAATCCTGAGCCCTCAGCAAGGCTCACCTGCACATTTGTCCTTTGCCCAAAATCCCCACAAAGTTTAGGCAATGTACAATGATCTTGATAATCACTGACCACTGCGCTTTCAAAGCTAGTGGTGGCTCTTTCAAGCTGGAATTACAAGTTTGGGAGACACCGACCCAATTTTATCTAACATCTGGGATTAATTAAACTGAGTTTTACTGTTGGGCAATTAGTTTGCATGTCTCTACACTAGTGGAGAAACAAAAACATTTGTTTGCAGCTGGTTTCACTTGCAGGTTCTCAATCTGCAGTATTTGGGCTACAAACAAAGCAGAGTAGTTTGTTTATTGCAGCAGTACCTAAAAGACTGAATGGAGCGTTGTTGTGTTAGGTACTGTACAACCATAAAAAGGGTTAGTCAGTGGCTAAGTAGCTAGTCCCAACGTGGACTTGGGGCCAGACTGTGATGTAGAGCCAGTGCTGGGAACTTTGCCCAGGCCCTGCAGTTTAGACGCAGCAAGAGAGAGTTTTTTTTATGTTGTGTACAAAATGGTTATACAAAATTAACCCGTCAGGCCTCAGCATCTTTCCCTATGTGTTTTAATGGCTACCAGGACAGAGTTTGCAGCCTTATAAGCCTTAAAATGACCACTGGCCTCAGTGTCGTGCAAGCTGGTGCTGCAGCTGGGCATGCTGGATACATCTGGGCATCGGCCAGCACCACTGAGAAGTGACGGTGCCAAGTTTGCCTGGAAGTGTTGCCCTTTGTGCTTCCCCAGGGTTCGGTGTATCATCCCTGCAGGGTTTCTACCAGCCTGGTGCTGAGCCTGGACCTCGCAAGATCTGAGCGCGCAGCCTCTGCCACGTGTAGCCACAGGAGGGTGCAGTGTCACCGGGCTGCTGAGCTTCGGGGACTGGGTCCTGGTGCTGTGCTGAGCACAGGGCTCCCCTCCATCCCAGGAGCGAGTGAAGGTGCAGGGGAGCCGGAGGGAGAGGATTTCAAGCATCTCCTGGAAGTGCATCATCGTCGTCTCCTCCTAGAAAGAGAGGAAGCGTCCGGCTGGCACTGTTTGATGTTGGAGATGAATTGTAGTGGCTGTCGGTTGCCTGTGAAACCCTTTTTTTTTTTTTCAGGCAGAGTCCAATACCCTCTGCCTCTTTTCTGTGAGTATCTGGTCCCTTTACCTTTCTCCATTTTCTGGGCTTTTGTGTAGGTGATGGGGGCCTTGGCTTGGGAAGGTGTGTGCAGCGCCAAGGTGGCTCCATCACCCCTTCAGAGACAGGTCCAGACTGGAGCAAGCCCTGGTTTTTGAGTTGAGTTTGCATGGCCTGGTACGAGTATGAGCGGATCCTCAGAGCAGTACTGCTTTTGGGTACAGGGCTGGGGGGGGTTGGTCCCAAGCACACAGATTGTGTGTCAGGAGTGTCTAGCACTATATTTACCATCTAGGAGGGACTAGAGACCCTGCACATCAGGGAAAAGCAAGCTTCCTTGGGAAGGGAGAGGGACAGGCAGCACCGAGCCGCTCACTGCTGAGCAGGGAAGATGGGCATCTGCAGCCTCTGTCCCTCTTCGTTACGCACCGAGTGTGTTTGAAGACAAGCTGCAGCAGACAGAAAGCCCCTGGCATGGCACTGGGCCATGCTTTCAGCAATTAGTTTTTCCCTGGCCAGAAGCAGCATCATTCAATTAAACCCGAAATACTTTGTTTAGTTGATCTCTTATGTATGTGCTTTGGGGGCTCAGACAATGGCTAGCACGGCCTGGGGAGGAAGGAAACTGCTCTTTCCACCCAGCCAGGGAACCAGCCAAAAATCCAGCCCAGCAATTGCAATCCCTTTGAACTCAGTTTTCAAATGGAGAGCCAGGCCTTTCCAGTCCAAATGCCTGTACAGAGTTGCCCTTGTGCTTGCGTTGGGATGCCCCGGGGTCTGGGGCAGCACTGGGAGTGGAGCCGGGGGCTGTGAACTCCCACCGTCAGGCATCTCCTTCTGGGAGCAGAGGATGTTTTTCCCTGTTTTTTCAGGGCTGTTAGGATGAGCATGCCTAGCAGGCAATACAGATTACTTCGAGACCAGCGGAGGCTCAGGAGGTCCCTCCCAGGCATCTCCTGCTCAGGTCGCACTGCTGCACCATCTGAGGAGTGGAGGTCAGTAAGGATTTGCACAAATTCATGGAAGAAAATGAGTTATGGCTGTTAAATGCAAAGATACAGCTCCTGGCCTAGGTTCAGCCTTGCACTTCACTTACTGATAGAGGGTGTAGGAGGATATACCGCAAAAAGTACCACAGCTTCTTGCTTTTTTCTTAATCCCTTTCCTTAAGCAGCCCATGGCCAGCATCCGATTAGGACGTAGGGCTGGCCAGGCCTTTGTGGTTTTTCCTTTCTCCATCCCCATCTAATGGTCAGATGGTTACAGACTAGTGCTGGGTCAGCCTGGGTGGCACCCAGGAGCATCGCCAAGAGCCCTGGCTGCTCAGGCCTGCCCCAGGGCCGGATCCTGTGGATTTGGCAACGTACCTACCTAGAAGGGCCACGGCAGGACACGCAGTCTGGAGGGGCTGGCTGTCCTGCAGGCTCGGCATCCACACCACACTTCACAGGGCTGCAAACCCTCCAGAGCCCCCTCTTGCAATCTGCTCCTGGGCAGAGAGGGTCTCATGTCCAGAGAGCTTGGTCTAAGACTTAGGTTACATCTTCCCCTGGCAACTTTTCACCCCCTTACTCTTCATTCAAGTTCTCTTCTACTAAAAGCCTCCTTGGGGACGATTTTGGGGTCTCTCTGTCCCCATTGATGGGTTCAGGGTAGAGGTCCGCTGCCTGGTGCTGCCATCCTTTCCCTGTGTCCTTCCTCAGGGCTTCTCTCTGTATCCAGAGAAAAGCAGGGCAGCGCATGGCAATTTGGAAGGGCTCGTTTTTATGGTATTTGCAGAATTGCCAGGTAATTCTCTCTTTACCACGGCTCACATATTCAGTTTTCTAATCTCAAAGACGACTTCAGAAGGAAGAAGGAAATGAGCTCCTGCCCTTTATTGTTGCTTATTGTTTTATGTGTCCTGAGAGGGCTTTGTTTTTAAACAAGCAGTATTTTATTATTTGTAATGTTTGTTCTTTACTTTAGAAATGCATTGTCCTCTGTAGGACACTCCACGGTGGCAGCAGAACAAGAGAAATTATGGCATCACAAGAGCCAGCAGGGCGAAAATGATGTAACTCGGGAGGGGACTTCTTAAAACATTAGCAAATTCTTGAGGGCTTTTTTAAATTTAAAGCCAATACCTAGCATTACCGTAGAGCACAGCTGCCTTTGTTAAGGCCATTTCATCAGACATGCACTGGCTTTTTAAAAGCATTTTGAAAGCTATGGTTAAAATGAAGGATGGGAGTGTTGTTCGTTGTTGGGGAAAAAAAACAAAACCCAAAAATCCTGGCTTGCTTTATCTGTTTTGTCTGCCGTCTGCCACCGTCAGCATGACCTCTTTGCTTTATTGCTTTTATTGGGGTGTTTTATCGGCCAGGGAGCTGCCTGCATCGCCTCTGGGCTCTGCTCACAGCCGGGGCTGCCCAGGGAAGATCGCTGCTTGCTCCTTTGCAGAAAGGCTTAGCTGATTAGTTTTATACTGTTGCAGGCAAGACCTGCCTTCTGCACTGATGTCAGCAGTCAGGGCGGGACTTTTACAGCCTTGTGGGTTTGGGGATTTTTTTTTTTTTTTTTTGGATAATCCTGGCAAAATTCCTGAGCAAAGTTTTTTTTTTTTTTTCTTTTTTTTTCTTTTTTTTTTTTTTTGAGCAGCCCCTATACATGCTGCCTCTGAGCCGCTCTCTTATTACTGCTCACTTCCTGAAAGGAGACTTTTTAGCAAAGCCTCTAGCTCCAGCGCTGCCTGAGTCTGACAGAAGAAGGTTATTGAGGAAGGCGACATAAACCCTCAGCCTGGAAACTTTCTGACACGCGCAGGACTGAGGGGGAGAGAGAAGCCTTTGGCTGCTGCTGGGAAAAAGAAAAAAAAAAAGAAAAAGAAGCTCAAGGAATTAAAAGGGGAAAAAGAAGAAAGAAGGGAAAACACTAGAAAAGGTAAAACACTCTTTAAAATAATTTTTCCAGCGAAAACTCTTTGAGGTTGGAGTGGGGTGGTCTGGGGTGGAGGGAATGCGAATGTTCTTTGAAATCAGAACCGTCTCCCTGGAGAAGGAATGAGCCCGAAGAGCATTGCACGCTGGAAAAACATTTATGAGAATGAAAACCATGTTCACCCTTCTCCAACATTCAGAGTTTCCATAAAAACGCAGGGTTGTGTTTCAAAGTGTCTGCAGACAGCAGGAGTCAGGCATCTGCACTCGCGCGCTGTCTCCCTCGCCTCCCCCATCCCCACGCTTTTTTTTATTGCATTAAGCCATCTGATCGCATGTTTGCTGCTCTAAAATATAATTCTCTTATGCAGAGCTGCTGTGGGCGAAACTCTCAATTACAGAAAGCAACAGCTATAATCCCTACTGCAGAATTATACATTCCTTGCTGTCTTCATTCCTGAGAATAAACACATATTGCGCTCCCTCTTTCGCTGCCTCTCTCCATCTTCAGGAGCTGCCAATGCCTCTTTTCCTCCTGTATGATGTGGTCAGAGGATTATAAACCGTCTGCCCTGAAAAAGTTGCAATGTCATTAACTTCGTGTGCATCACCAGGCATTTGACCCCGTTGCACTAGCGATATATTTCTTTGCTTTGATTATGTTTTAAAGGTTTTTTTAAAAAGATCAATCCCTCAGAACATGTTATTTTAAACATCAAAGTAAATATTAGTGATGGTGAAATGCCAGAAGATTATCTCATTAGAGCTGAAGAAGCTGTGCTATAAATAGAAAGGAGTTTATAAAATAACCTTGGCAAATATCTTCCAGAGGGGAAGAATCAAACCAAGTGGGAAGCGCGGAGCCGCGCTGGTCAGAGCCGCGCTCCGGGGCAGGTACCCTGCTTCGGCGCCAGCCGCGGCTGTGCGGCAAAATTTAAAATTTCAAAACGGAGGCTCGTTTTGGGGGACTTTTCTGGTCAAGCGTATGCAGGGATGTAAACCTCAGGGGGCGTTTGTTTTCCTGTTTCAGTCCATGCCAATACCTATATTGGCTGCAGATAGCTCAGCCGCACCAGAGATCTGTTTCTTATTCTGTTCATTAATATTCTTGTTAGCAGAGCTCACGTGGTGACAGCGTGCGCTCCAGTGCATGATGGGTGATAGCAGGAAGATTTTTGAAGTCTTTGTTCATTTCTGGTCTCCCCCCATGCTGCGGATGGTAGAAGGGGAGATGCTTTGTCAGGCGCCCAGGTAATTCCCCAGCCGGCACAGGGGTGTTCCCTCTGCTCTGCTTGCCATAGCCTTGCCCAGACTAGTCTGAAATGCCTCCGTCAGTGAGGCTTCCTCCAGTTCTTGGGAGGTTGTTCCAGTGTCATGAAGTTTCTCCATATATGGAACGTGCCGAGTGCTCTGGTTGCTCCATCCTTGGCTTCCCGTTGTTCCTGCGTCGCCCCACGGCAGCACCCTCTCCTTTCCTTCTCCTCCTTAGATCCCTAAAACCCCCAGCGCTCGTCAGTGCGTCTCCAGTTGCATTCCCCAAGCAGCTGCTTGTTGGGTGGAATGGGAAAGGTCCTGTCATCTCCTGTAAATCATGCTTTTCCCCGATAAGACTCAGGGGCTGAACTGTTTCATTTGGCAGAGGAAGACCCCGATAAGCTGCGACTGAGCTGATGGGGTGAAGCGTAGCCCTAAGGGAAGGTATTGCCTGCTCAACATAAACAGTGTCTGCTAGTCATGCGAGAGGCCTTTTAAGTACCAACATGCAAACCTGTAACGTGAGAGGCTCTGTTATCGCTGATGGCTCAAGGCCACCCAGAGACTGTTGCGGGGAGGAATAAGTGTGCTTATCACCACGCGAAGCCCTGGTCCAGAGACAGCGTGGGCTCAGCTGCCCAGAGGAGCCGCTCCGTGGAGGGCTTTTCAGCGCAGGTTGCATCAGGCCCACCCAGGGGATGATTCTGTTCGAGCACTTATCTAAAGCTTATCTGAAACCCCCAACTCCAAAAACCACTTTTCTTGCCAAGTTTCCAGCAATTAGTTCATTCTAAGCCAGAAACACCACAGGATGTGTTTGTCACGTCCTGTCCTGCCTAGATCTCAAGTTAACACAAATGAACTTAAAACAAACAGAATTTAGACCAAATTTGTCAAGTTTTCAGAAACAATTCACTAGTGATTTGGATGATGTCAGCTCAGATGTGCTGAAGATATGCAAGTCAAAAAGATCTTTGCTTGACCCCACCACCATAGGAAATGTTTGCAGGGCGAGTAGTTACAAACATTTCCTAGGAATCTGTAAGCAGGTCAAATCTCATGCAGTGACTGGGGAGTGCGAAACATGGAAAACCACCAGCCTGGATACAGACTCATTTTTCAACACTGAAGGAGGTTTTAAAGGGACACCATCAAAGCAAATTTTCCCATCTTGGTTACTGTGAGTGCCTTCAATTAAGTCTGCAACCAATTCAAAAATTGGGAGATTCTCCACTGAGAAACTGCCAAAATATTTTAGCTCCATCTGACTTCAGTGGAGCAATGTCAGTGGCACGTGTGAAGTGCAGGGTCTCCATCCGGCTGCTCCACTGCTGCTACTCTCTTATCTTCTGCATTCTCCCAGGCTGGGAAAAGAATACTTGGAGTATGCCATGTCTGACTATTCAGCATCTTTACACTGCTGTTTATCATCCCAACCCACCGTTACTGCTATTGTGTTTCCTACTCTTCCATCGTAGCTTAATTTTTAAAGGGAAAATGAGTTAAAATGAATCTATTCCTGTGCAGTTCTGCAAATCCTTCTGAACTCAAACATTCATAAAATGTTGGTTCCAGCTGAGCTGAACTCATGGATGAAATCCTGGCCTCCCGCTGTGAGAGTTGTGGCATTGACCTCAACAGGACCAAGACTTCACCCCAAAGTGGCTTCAGTCAAAACCACACTGCAAACGATGAGTTCAGAGCTATCGGGGTTAGTGGCTCTTCATTCCCTGGCCATGAAGGAAGGCAGCTCCTCCACGGCTGGGCACAGAGAAATGTACTCGCTGGCCTTAGGGCTGCAGCTTACTTGTTAGGAAGCCACACATGCTTGTGAGTCGGCATATTTTCTGTTGCACCCTGCCATACCCCATCAAATCCAAACCATCTGGGCCATATGTTTCCCTGAACAGAGAACCTGCAGGGAGGGGAAAAAGGGCCCATAAACTCTCTGCACAGCAGATCTCACGGAGTTCGCTTAAGGGAGCCGGAGCCTGGAAACGATCTGCAGATCTTCCAGATCTGTAAGGGCTGGATGAAGTCCATAGCCCGATGCGGTCTGCAAGAATTCATCCTGCTGCAGAGCTCCCCGGCATGTTCCTCCGTGGTAATGTGTCTTGGGTTCTGTGGGTGCTCGCTGTCATGGTCATGCTGCCTTGCACAAAGGGGGCCCCAGGGTGATTGCATGGGGGGGGTGCCCATGCTCTTGCACAGACTGCTTGCCTTGGTTTGCCCTGCTGTGAAACGAAGCCAGTAGCATTCACCTGCTTGCAGGGAGACTTTGAAAGGCAAGGAGGCTACGGGGACGGCGGCAGAAGCTAGGCTGTGTGTTTGCATTATCGTGCTCTCAGTGCCCTGGGAGGCTGGGCGCTGCCTGCACGTCTGCAGAGCGGGGGGCTCAGTCCCAAGGCACTGGAAGCGCACAGCCAAGCAGGCAGCGAGGCGGGTAGAGCAGATCAGGACGAGCCACCTCTCTGGTCAGCCAGGGCTCCTCTCCCTTTCTCTGTGTCACCATGATGGAGCCGCTTCTCTGAAAGGACATGTTTCTGATTTCCTGGAAGGACAGCGTGGTCCAAACTGACTTTGCTGCTTTAGGGTCCCGCTCCACAGCTCACTGCGTTTCCTCCAAACCACTTCTGTATGTGACCCCCTGAGGTTTTGTGATCCAAACCTCATCTCATGTCAAAGTTAACCCTGTTCTGAGAGTGGGATGGGACCAGAGATCCCCTCGAGTCCCTTCCAACCTCAGTTATTCTTTAATTTAGTCTGGGCAGGACCCAGTCAACAACGGGTGCTGGAGACAGGCAATGCTGTGGATCCCTTCCTCTGTCCGGGACTGTGCTGTTGCTGGGTTCAGCGTTAGTTGTGCTGTGGGGATGCTGTGCCATGGTGGTGGTAGAAGGAGCTGCTGATCTCTGTGCTCGCTGCAGGTCCTATGGTGCTTCTCACAGCCCTTCTGGGTAACAGGAGTCACCTCAGATGCTCTTCTTGGGAAGCTCGGTGGGGCTCTCTTGTCTCTTCAGCTTCAGCATAAGAGACTCTGCTGCACCATGGATGTACGTGCTATGGCAGGCGATGAGAAGGGCTGTTGTGGGGCTCTGCCCTCTAGCATAGCACTTCCAGTCTGATGACCAGACACGTCTTTGTCGGAGGGTCCCAGCACAGGTACAGCACTACAGATGTGTGGGGTGTGGCCCTGCCCTAAGGCCACGTTGATGAAGGAGTCAAATTTAGGGTGCCACACTTGGCGTGTGGGCTGTGACAAGTCTTTGTGAGGTATATAACATGTATAAAACATGCTACTGCCTCAACTGGGACAAACAGCACATCCCTTTCTCAGACCAGTTCCCTCTGGAGAGAGCCGGTGGCGGCTGTGCAGGTGAGTGGAGCTCAGTCTTGGCACAGGAGGGTGTTTGTCTTTATGCAACCCCAGGGCTCGGTGCCTTGTGTTGCTGTGTTGTGTAAGCACCAAGAGAGCTGCGGCGGGAGCCAGCTCCGCCGGGATGCAGATGGCTGTGCCGGGCTGTTGCAGTGGCCGCGTCTGCTTCCCTGCCTGCTCAGAGGTGTGAGCACTCCTGGCCATTCTGAGGGCCTGGGGCAGTCTCCTGGCATCCCGAGCGCAGCAGAGCCATGTTGCTTGCTCCATGGTGGTGCAGGGAGAGCAGTAGGAGCTCGGGGAGGGAGTTGCTTGTGTGGAGGCCCAGGAGATCTGGATTCTCTCTTGGCTGCACTGAACCCCGCAGAGAGAAGGGGTAGTTTTATGAAAGCAGAAGGCAGTCACGCAGACATGGAGATGCCAGATATAAAAACAGCATTTGTGCATGGCATATCCAGAGGTATCGGTGGTGCATGATGGCATGCAGAGAGGCATGTGAGTACCGAACACAGACGTGCCTGCAGGTAGTGTGTATGTACGTACGGATACCGTGTATCCTCATGCATAGCCACACACAAACAGCTGCATTCAAGGTCTGTGTGCATGTGGACGACACGTGCGTACTTACATGCATGGTGCATGTGTGTAGTTGGCAGGGACACCGTATGGTAGGCGAGATGCACTTTCTTTTAACGACTGCTCTGTCGTCTTTTTAATTCTGCTGTTTTGTGCATGGCTGAAGCCAGCAAGGAGAGCGGTGGCAGGGGGCCAGCAAGTCTGGGTCACATGGAGCGGCTCCAAACTATTGCATAAGTCCCGTCTGAAAGTGGACCTGCTTGGTGGAGTCATCTCCTTAAAGCAAAAGAAGTCCAAGGCTGGAAGCATTGGTTGCTCGGTAGCCACCTTAGATCTGGCTGAAGTTGGCTGGTCTAGCAGCTAGATTTGGGCTCAGCCCTGGGGCTCGCACTGCCCCGTGCAGAACACCCCTCCCTGATGATGATAGGACCTGGCACTTCTCTCATGCTTTCCTGTTGAGGACCTCCGAGCATTTTACCACACTTGGAGAAATGCAATGACCCCAGCTTTCCAGATAGGGCCAGATCCTTATATAACAAAGAGATAGTATTTCCAGAAAGCAAAGCAGTCGGTGTCAGAGAGAGGTCGGTGCTCCCAGCTCTCCGCTCGTGTGCCCTCGCTTTGTCATGCGTTTCTTTTGCCCCTTTGCTGGTGAAATTAAAGATCCCGCTGGATTTTGGAGAGGAGCAAGGGGGTAATTCAGTCCTTTCCTCACTTAGATTGCGCTGAATAGACTTGACTGTAAAACAATTCCCGTGTTTTTTAAAAAAAAAAAAAAATACTCCCACACAGTACTGGAGTGAGCCCAAACCCCTGTGAAGCTTGCTTGTACAAAGGGATAGAGGGTGTGCCCGGCTAGAGCACAGCAGGGCCCGGCGTGGAGTGCAGCAGCGAGCCTAGGCGAGGGAGCTGGTGGTCCGAAGGCAGCGAGGGTGTTCCCCTGCTCACCCAGGCTCGTACCGGGGTGCTGGCAGGGGGACGGAGACCCGGGCTCAGACCCCTCGCCTCTCGGGTTCAGACTGGCAGCATGTCTGGATTTCCCACATTGCTGGTGAGCACCTTTGGACGGGGTTGAATCTTACTTTAACAGTGTGAAAGCAGCATTTCTCCTCCAGGCAAACTAAATCTGACCCTGCAGTCACTGGGATGGGTGTCTGCAAAGAACCGCTCTTAGGGTGAGACGGAAGAGCCCTTACAAGCAAGGTGGGCTGCAGCGGGTGTCGTAGGTCCCCTCTCAGCCTGGTGGATGCCAGCAAGAAAGGGAAAGGCAAAAGCCCTTCTCCTTACTCCAGCGTGGGCTTGATAACTGGAGCAACCAGAGGGATGGCGAGGGGATCCTAAAGGGTTGCTGTAGAGCAGTGTAGGCAGTAACCACCCCATGGCTGGAGGCTGCTGTTTTCTGGTGAACAGTGATAACTACGTGTTTCTAATTCTTTGCTTGCCGTGCCCCCAGAGAGGCCAGGCTTGGAGCAGCAAAGCAGATTAAGGTTCAAGCTCTTGTTTTCAGTTCTGCAGACCTGTGACTTTAACCCATTTTTCGCATTCTGCAGCCGATGCTCCTAGCAGCAAGCTGCTGATGAGTTAATGCTGATTTTTCTGTTTTTAACCCATAACGCTACACTAGAGCTGAGAAATGACTTCCCAGTGGAAGTCCTGTCATGCTGGCAGGATGACTGCAAAAAGACTTCTGCCATCTGCAACTCAGCATGTTTTCAACTTAGCAGTCCAGCCAAATATTTTGTTGGGAATATCAGGACGGTCTCTCGCTGAAAGCCGGGGAGGTCTCAGGAAGCTTTGCATCCACTCGCGTGCTCGCCACCCGCCTGGCCTCTCACCCCCTGCCGCAGGAGGTGCAGTGTGTCCTCAGGAACGTGCAGGAACCTGCCGGGAGCTGGGGTGGTGACTGCACACGCATGAAACGCCCGGCACCCCAGGGGAGCGTGGCGGGCCAGCAGCCCCGGGCCGGCAGCGAGCACACAGCTGCATCAGCAACCCAGCGCCTGGAGGGAGGGACCTGCCTATTGCCGTACCCTGGGGTGCACAGAGTCGAGGTGATGAGAAGGAGGGACGTAGAAACGGTGAGAAGTGATCTGGGAGCGGTTTCAAGGAAAGGAGGCAGGAGTGTCGTCGGTGGCTTTCCTCATCCCCCACTGCCCTTCCCTTCCCCTCCTGCAAACAGCAAGGAGAGGCCAGAGGCACTGGTGGAGATGGGAGAGCTGGCGGTACAGAGCGGCTGGGTGCAGTGGGGGAGAGCAAGGAGATGTCCCCTTTGGCCACGAACTGCAAACAGGTCCTGTCCATGCCTGGCTGTAAGGGCTGAACTCTGATTTCTTGCTACGGTAGTGACTGGCCGACATTGCCCGCTCCTTCGATCTGGACCAAGAAGCCTGGTAAATTAGGCATGCAGATCGGCTACATGGAAGTCCATGTTCGATGGGCTTGGTTGAAAGTGCGAGAAAATTACTAATTTTCCGTGAAGACTCTGGTTTTGGTATGTGGGGATTTTTTTATATCTGGCTGGAGAATCTGACTGTGTGTTTTCTTATGCCGAAAAGGCTGGCCTGGGTCACTGGGGGTGGCTTTCTGCTAGGTGCCTTCGGATGCATGCTGGAGACCTTGATGCCTGGGGTGGCCACTGGTGCGTGCAGCTCTCTGCGAGGCTGACCACACAAAGGTGCAATGAGGACATTGAGTTGTGCCTGGAGCCCCGGGCAGGGCTTCTTTTGGCCACTGCCCGGCAGAGCTCACCAGGGCTTTTGCTTTTAAGACGTCCCAGTCCCCAGTTAAACGATTTCCTCAGCCCTCAGGGTTTTTGTGAGCCCCCCTGTGCGCTCGCTCTTGCAGGGAGGTGGAGATGAGGCTGGTGGTCTCAGTGTCGCCTTGCTCTGATGGCACTCGTCCGTGCAGCAACAGGCACATGGCAGTTTTCTGAGGGTCCCCTGAGCAGAGCAGTATGGGCTGAAATGGGGACAGTCCCTGAGACCACGCAAAGGATTTGTCCTTTCGCCTTGCAGCAGTATTTGGGAAGTAGATTTCAGCCGAGGGTTTACAGCCAAAACTTGTGGGCCTCCATGAAGCAGTGACAGCAGGTAAGAAGAGGGCTGTTTTTTCAGAGAACGTGGCAATTTTAGGATTGGCATCCATGAGCTACAAGCACTGTGAGATTTGCTGCGTGGCTGCAGTGGGCAGCTGTGATAACAGCCAGTAGGTAACAGCCCGCTGTGCAGAGCAGGGGTCCGTGCAGGTGGTGGGCAAGCCTGAGAAATCTGGTGATGCTGCTGCCAAGCACCTCTCCATGGCACTGGCATGGCCTGGGAGCCACACATCCCAGCACCCTGCAGTCCCTGCTGTATTTAGCTCGGTTTTCAAAGAAAATAAGGCCCATGGAGCAAGCCGTGTGTTTGCAGCTCTTCCCCTCGATGATAACTTTGAACAATTTCAAGTTGGAGTGGATGGAGGAGCAGAAATCTCTATGGCGCTGTGCTTGCAGGGGCTGTGCATCATGGCCATGTAGTTGCCCTCCTGCAGGGTTAAAGTCCCGCTCATCCCTTGGCGGGGTCAGGAGATAGCTGGGGCCGAAGCTGGCCAAGCTGTGGGACGTGGTGTTGTGATAACCCTGGTGTGGTTGGGAAGTGCCAGTACCCCGTTTTACAGAAGAAAGAAGTAGTAACCATCAGGGCCGGTGACTTTCATTGATTTTTTTTAACACCGTCGCTAATAGCACAGCCCAGAAACACTCTTCGGGGTGAAGCGGCGCGGCCGCAGGGCGCTGCTCTCGCTGCTCACGGGCGCTGCGCGTCGGGAAGATGTCAGTGGAAGGGCTGGGGGCTAGGGGGGTGCACTGCGAGTATTTCCTCCCACCGGGGAAAGCTGGAAGCAGAAATCTGTGTTTGTATTTATTTCTCTCTCAAAAAAGGGAAAAGGACACCTGAGCTCATAATTTGCAAAAGTTGGATGAGAAACCTGGAAGCTGCCGGGCCCTGCATCTTTAAAAGCAGTTAAATTCCTCTTCTCTGCACTAGGAGGCACCTTGAACCTTCCTCTTGGCCCCGAGCAGAGCCCATCTGCTTCCTATTACCTTCCCATAAAGCTGCCTCCCTGGCCAAAAAAGCCGGGCTTTCAGGGAATTCTGTCTGCAGCCCCGATGTTGAAATTAGTAACAGTTGTCATCTGTTTTTCTTTTTTTCCTCTTCTCTTTGCTTTATTCCAGCTTGAATTTTAACCCCCCTCCCCAGCTCTCCCGCTTCTCGCGGGTTTTTGGTGTGGGAAGAGGCGACCTCGAAGCCGCCACCGGCCCCGGTGGCATCGGCCCCCGCTCCCCTCATCCCCGCCGCCGCCTTGCGCGGGCGGCCCGGCCCGGCCCACGGGTTCACGGGGCGAAAGCCACCTTGGCGCGGGGAGCGGGGAGCGTCAGCCGCTCGCGGGGCGCCTGCCAAGGACAACGAATTCCTCGGGAAGGAGCAAATCAGAACCGGCCCAAGCGAGGGAGGCACGAGACCGGAGAGGTCACCCTGTGCCCCTGGCCTCCCCGCGGCCCCTCCATCCTGGCCCACGAGACCCCAGCGTCCCGCCGCCCCCAGCATGGGCCTGGGCTCCTCGGGCTTGTCCGTGCCTGCCGGTCGCTGCTGCTCAGAAAGCAAAATCTGAAAACTGAGGTTATGGAAAACTTTATATGTATTGAAGCAGCCGTGGAGCCCGCGCTGCTCCAGCTCTCTCCTTCTTGTTACGGGTCCTTCTCTTGCAGGAGACGGGCTCATCGGGGTCTCGGAAGCGAAGCGCCGCTGGGAAGGGGCCATGTTTTCCTTGCCATGTGTGTAGAGGAATCAAAGCCGGGCCCTGCCCCCAGCTCAGCTTACGGGAATTTTGCAGCTGTAATTCCTGACATGTGCTGCTCCAAACATGCCTCCATCCCCCAAGGTCAGGGCCGCGGGGTCTCCGCGCCTGCAGCTCCCTCCCAGCCCCTGCTCCGGGGGATGCCGAGGAGCTGGGGCTGAAGGGGAAGAGCAGAGGGGAGACGAGGGCACCAGTCGCGACTGCCACGGCTCAGGGTCGCGGAGGAAGGACAGGAAATAATGACAGCCTTGAGGAAGCAGGTTCAACAGCTGGAAAACAAGAAAAATTAGTAGTGTGAAGCCCAGGAGAAAATATACTTCAGCTGAGCAGCTTTCTGTCCGCAGACCTTGGAGCCGTGACAGGATTTAAAAGCTGGAATCTCGAGCTTTAATAGATGCTGAAAAATGCTGACTTAGGAGAGGGCCGCAGCACGCCCGGCTTTCGTTTCGCCTTCTCCCTTTTCCAGTTCACTTCCCGCAGCCCCGCAGGGAGCAGGCACAGAGCAGCTCGCAGCAGCCGCAGTGCTTGGCCGTGCATTGCTGCAGCCCCAGCTCTGCCCTCTCTGCGCCGCAGGCGGGGGGTGACGCTACAAAGGATGCTGTCACCAGGTGGACATGGCCTCGTGGACCTGCAGTGCTGATCTCAGCATCCTCCTGTCGTGGTGGAAGAGGGCAGAAGAAGTCCTGCCAACCCTCTTGCCTCCACTGCCTGCTTCCCTTTACCTGTTGCTAGTGAGTGGAGCAGCCCAAGACAAGATTTAGACAGTTTTTCCCCAGTAAGGCAGCTTATTCTCACGGTTGCTGATTGCGTGCGCACTCTTCGAGGCTGCTGTCATGGGTGTTGTGTCCAGGCTTTGCAGAAACCAACCTGGCAGGTGGCACCAGATGTGACTGAGGAGACCATCCCAAGGCCTCACTGACGGTCTTTGGCCATTTTTAACTGTAAATAAACAGTTAAAAATCTTAATATTTAAAATGAAAAACTCCAAATTGTGATTTAAAGACACATATTAATCCTCCCGGCGGTTCTGTCTGGTAAGGAAAAAATAATTTACTTATTTAGATTAATTATTGGGGCAGGAATCATCTCTCTGGTTTCTTCTTGTACCTCGCCTCTGTAGTCTCTGGTGATGGGTGTTATTCCAAGCCCCCGTAGCACAAATAACATTAACTGTGTAGTAAAGATGGGAAAACAGAAGTAGAAATAAATTGCAGACTCCCCTGGGAACATGAGGTGAAGGGGAGAGCGTGGCAGACCCAAGGAGGAACCAGGCTCTCCTGCCCTGCGCTCTAGCCAGTAGTTAGTCTTTGCTATTTAAAACACACAAGAGCAGAGTGAGGCAAGGGTTAATGATGTTATTCCAAGTGTTTCCTTACTGGGATGAGGACCACACACATGCCATGGCTATTGACACCTTTGCAAAGAGCACCATCCTCCCGTCTCCAGCCCAGCCTTATCTTCCCAGCAGCTCAGGAGCATCCGTCCTGCCTCTCCCCGCACCGTCTGCTGCTGTGCAAGTTGTGGCTGCACCACCGGTCTGAAGGCAGACTTCAGTATGTATTTATCTGTTGCCTTTGCAGGAACTTTTGCATTTTGCTGCGGGGCTGCTCTCGAGCAGAGCATCGCTGTTCAGATATTTGGGATTCTCCGGGCGGTAGTTAGGTATGTGCCATATTCATTGCATACGTCATCTAATCGCTGGATAGAAACAAAAACCACAGGCTTTATGCAACTCTCCAGCACTATGTGAGTTTCGTATAATTGCCTCAGTCTGAGTGGAAATTATCTGCAAGCCAAAAATCTTTCACTGAAGCAATTAGCAAATCATTTTAAATAACAAATACAATTGGAATCTCATGATCCATTTGTGGATAGAGCTGAGGGTAAGGGTGAGTTCACTGAATGGGTCCTTTGTTTTCAATCACTTTTTTAGGTTCAGCCAATACGCTCTGGGAGCAAGTGCGCTTCTCTCAGTGCAGTGACGGTCATTAAAGTGTATTTTAAAGCCAGGGGAACTGGAGTAGAAAGGATTTCTTGGTTGCTGCTCACTACCACCCCACTAATGCTTTTATTCCATGCTTTCCTTTAAGGGATCAGGTAACTGAGACCAGGTCACTGTTCGGTCTGCGCTTCCTTGCGGGCATTGCCACAGGACAAAGGGTTCCCATTTATTCTGAGCTCCTTTCCTCCGGTATAAGGTACATAACAGACCTTTAGTGCCACTGTCAGAGTAGTGCAGAGGCTGCGCTGGGAGCAGGGTTCACCCCTGGGAGAGCACCCGCCTGTGCAGTGTCCCTGTAGCAGGATAATGTGGCTTTCCGATGCTGTGAACTGATGTGGTTAATTGCATTTGCGTTTGCTTCCCATCCTTTTCTCCCCTTCCTTTCTCTTTCTTTGCATCTCACTCTTCCCTTCTCTAAGATCAGGCTTTCCTTGTTCACCCTGCACACCGTTTTCTCCCTCGTGTCCTTCTCCATCCTTTGTTTCCCCTCTGCCCGTCTCTCCCGTTGACTCATCCCCACCCTCTCCTCCGCAGGGGCAATGCCACCGAGAGCCTGCTGTTCGAATTAGCCCATGCTGACCCCGCTGCGCTGGCTCGGGCACAGCACGCTGCAAAGACACCGTCGGCCTCACTGCTTTTGGGAGAGCACGGAGCGGCCGAGGATGCCTGCGGAGGGACCGAGGACTCCTGTCTCTACATAAGCGGTGGCCGAGGGAGAGACATGTTGGGACAGCGCCCTTTCGGCTGGCACATTACTCCCTGCACTGAGACAAGCATCGCTAACCATGGCAATAGCTTGGAGGCTTCTCATGTGGACTGTCATCTTCACTGCAGCTGTGTGCAACTTTCCCGGTTACACATTCCAGTCGCAAGGTAGGGATCTCTGTGGGGAGGGGAGCTGGATCCACCCACCTCCACTGGCAGAAACCCTAATGATGACCCCGGGGGAGGTTATTATGGTAATGTTGTGCTGGGGAGTGGGTGGAGACACCCCGAACTCTGTTCTGCTTGCTGTGCTGCAGCAAAGCTCCTCCTGCTGAATTTGCAGGTGTTTTCCGTTGACCTCCGAGGAAAGGATGTGTTTTGCTCTCGGATGTTACGCTCCTTGACTTTTTGTAGGATTCAGAGCAGTAGGGTCTGTGTAAGATGAGAGCCACGTACAGGCTTAGAAAGCAAAGGGGATGTGGTAGCAATAGAGGAAGCTCCCCTTCCACTCGGGTGGAGTGGCGCATCCTCGGATGAATAGAGGCTTTGTTACGAGGGTTGTGTGTGCGCAGCCAGCCGGTGCGCTTGTGAGCCGTCCTCTGCGTGTGCGGGGATGGAGGTCTCTGCTGGATCATACAAATACAGCTGAGTCTGGACAGATGTGTGCTGCTGGAGGAGCAGTTTTAGTTTGTGCACACGTTTCTGTAAGTGCTACCATTAGTAAACGCTCAAACCTGCTCAGGTGTGAGCACTTTGTACCTGTCTTGTATGTCTGTGTGTTTCTAATGGTCTTGTGTTTAAATACAGAGCCGCACATGCAAGTGAGTGCAAGGAAAGTAGAACGTGGGTCTCTTGTACATAGATTTGTGCCTTTGTACATGATTTTATTCCAGGTTAGGAGTGAAGGGGCTGGAAAGTGAGGTGGACTGCCTCATACCCAGCCTAGAGTATAAATACAGCACTGATATTAAGCAATTTAACTACCTTGTTTTATCTGCCCATGCTGTATTTCTGCACGTTCTTAAAAGGCAATATGAACACTCCCATTAGGCACCAGAGGTAAGAAGAAAGGGCTCTCAAGTTAGACGTTTATCTGTGCAAGGTGTTAAAACCTCAGTAGCGTACTTAGGCAGCCATAATCCTGAAATACCACGTGTGCCCAGATTAATTGCAGTAGGACCAAAGCCGGCGACGTACCCTGGCTCTTGAGTAGTGCAATGTCATCGGGCTGTAGTTAGGATGGCTGTGGGTTGTCTTGTGAAGCAGAACTGGAAAGAGGAACATAGGCAACCGAAAGCCACGTGCTGTCCTGGGTCTGAACACCGTCTCGTTGCTAAACATGGGGCACTGCCGTACTGCAGCTTGTGCTGGGTGAAAGGAGAGACAGTCAGACACAGAGCTGCGTGCTGTGCAGGCGCTGTGCAACGTGCAAGGTTACACAGGCAGATTTTCTTGAATCTGAAACAAACAGAGTTTCTGGTCCTTTTCGCCAAAGCCTCTGGCAATGCCTGGGGTGACTGTTCTGGGCTTCCCGCATCCGTCAGTTCACACCTCTCTCCATCTGCAGCACCGCGTTCGCAGCGCAGCGACGCTCTGACGAGGACTTCGCTGCCAGATTGCCTCCATCCTGACTCACAGCAGCTCAGATCCTCCCTCGCTCACGAGTCCCCGCACCGTTTGCTAATACGCCTCAGTCTAAACCCGAGGGCTCACCAAAATTAGTTAATGCGTTTGTGCTCTCCTAGATACTGGCTTCCCCTGAGCAGATCTGGGGGATGAGTCTGAGCCCGTGATGTTGCTGGGAGCATGGTGCTGTGGGAGCACCACGCGGGGGATTGCAGCCTGTCCCCTCCCCAGTCCCTGTCCAGTCCCGAGGGTCAGGCTTCCCCATGGGCCCCTCTTGCTGTCAGAGCGCTTTTTTTGGCTCCCTGCATCCGGAACGGTTGGCGTCAGGCTATTGATGTTGCTCAACACTTCTCTTCACCACGCTGCTGAGATAGTAAGTACATAATCCTCACAACACCCTTTCAAGAGGGTGAAATGCTGTTATCTCCTCTTAGCAGTTGGAGGCACGGAGAATAAAGAGCAGTGTTTTCAACAAGCCACTGATTTTGACCAAGTAACTTGCTCCAGTTAGCAGTGGAGCAGGATTCACGTGCCCCGTGTGCACGACTCCACATCAGTGTATTTATTTCATGCAGGAAAAAGATTAAGGTATCATAGTCATAAGCTGTAATTATCTTTGTGGGAAATAGCAGTCCAGCATTGAAGGCCTCTTCAAGCCAGCAGAGACGTAATGAGATTCAGATGTAACGTGTACACTCAGGCTGCCGTTTTTAACAGTGCAGGGAACAGCAGCTGAAACAATGGACCAAGGATTCAGCACATGCCCACCATTGCTGAATGGTTTTTAATCAAAAGGAAATTTTCTGCCAGTGCCTTAGTTTAACCATAGTGATAGATTAGATGTTCTCTGTTTTATAGAACGTTAGGTGAGGCTAACCTCACTGCTCCCGGCTCACATGTAAACCGATGGACCCTTGGAGGATGTAGTGAGACAGACACAATGCTAGGGGCAGCCTGAAGCCATGGGATCCCATAGCATTTTCCATAGCCGTCCCTTAGGAATCGTGCCTGGGCTGCAGCTGGGGCTCCTCTTTGCTCTGGTGACAAGACCAGAGCAAACATCTGCTTCCTTTTCATCCTTTAAGCAGCTCTGTAATGAGAGAGGCAATGGTAAGCATACAAGGAGGGAACAAATTCCTCCCTCCTCCACTTTCACCTTCCCTCTCTTCTTCTTTTTGTTCAGCTTAGCCCTCTACCTCCCCTGTCCCCTTTCCCTTCCTCTGCTGTCCAGGCCCCTGGAGATGTGTGCTCCCTTTCCACCAAAAATGGGGCAGCGAGGTACCTCTCCCTACACTCCATCTTTCCTGCTCCCCCGCTTTCTCCCTTGCCCTGTCCTGGGAGGTCTGTGGTCCTCCAAGGGTGCCCAGTGTCCCACACAGCCATGGGCAGGTTTTCCTGGAGAAAGGCTTTTTATAGCATCTCTTCCGAAGCAGTTTGACAGCTCTCTGGAAACACCAGGCTGCTTATCACCAGTGCAAACCCTTCTGATACAGGGGGTGCAGTACTGCACGTTTCAGGCCAAGATCTATTAATACAGCGCGAAGTGGCTGAGAGGGCAGAGGGAACATGATGGCTTTTCTGGGAGGAAGGAAGGAAGGAAGGGTCAAACAGTGCCACTCTTGCTGTTGGGAGCTCCTAGTATGGTCTGTAATATGGGGAGAATGACCAAGGCAGAGATGAGCAAATGAGGGAATAAGGGAACATCTGTGATGTTGGGTGGAACACACAGGGTTAGGAAGTAAAAGAGGTCCTAATCTCTTAGAGCCTAATCTAATCTTTTACATTTTTAGAGGAGAGGAAGGAGCCAGCTGTAACACTGGACGAGGACACTGGCTTCTTCCTTGTGTTGAAAGTCTCTGTTATTTTTTTCCCATTTGTGTCATCCCCATTCTAAAGCATCACTTCTTAAAACATTCATGTGGTGCAGGGCACTGCTCTTAGATCTTTGTTCCTGTGCCTCAGTTTCCAGAGTGACGTCCCTGAGAGGATGCATGGTGACTGGCACTACAGCAAAAGCAGGTTCTCGCACACAACCTCACCCCAGGCTCTGGGCACGTTTTATCCTCCTGGACGTACCTTGCAGGTCGGGATCAGAGACCGCAGCCCAGGGTCCCAGGCCCTTCCTAGCCACTGCATGCACAAACCTCCTTCCGAATCGCTATTTTGCAAGCCCATGTGGACTGCAGAGAGGGAAAAAGAAAAACAAGACACTTCCGATAGCAAATTTTTCCAAGCCTGAGGTCATAGCTTAAGTGCAAATAGTCACTCTTGTTTGCCTGGCTGCATTGCACGCGAGGCGGTGTGATGCAGGAGAAGCTGGAGCACAGGAAGTTAAAAAAATAATAATTATTTCTGGCTTCTTGAGGCAAGGGAGAGATGCCAGAAGTGCTTATGGTTTGGAAGGATGGGAGCTAACCCCTAAACCCAGCTGGTGGGAAGGACTGTCCCATTACCAGTGGCCAAGGAAACCACTCTGTCAGGCTCCCACACTGGAAAACACACTAGAGGAAAAGGAAACTTTCCAGTGCTGCCATGTGGTAAAAGTGTAATTTGGAGTCCAAATTTATGATGGCTGGGAAGGCTTTGAAGATGGGTGCTGTGGAGCCAGGCGAAATGCAGCCACCCTGGAGCAGCGTGGCCTCTCCCGTTTGCTTAGGAAACAACTACAAATAGGATGCAGAAAGCACAGTAAGAATATTCCAGAGTGAAAAGAGGGCAAATCCTCTCCCACTCCATGAGGAAGCCTCCAGCCATGAGGTTCAGAAGAACATGCTGTGATGGAGTGAGCTATCCTGTCCAGCGCCTGATTTTTTACATCTTCCCATGAAGCCTCTGGTACCGAGGGCTGTCAGAGACAGCTGGACCTCCAGTCAGATCCAGTCTGGCCGTCCCCGTGACATTTTGCTTGGAAAATGAGAAATTTCTGTAGAGGTTGCAGAGTGCCAATTTCTTTGACAGCCAAAAGCGTTGCGTTACTGTGTGAGTGCAGGCAGACATTTTGAACACTGACCTTGTCAGACCACATTTCCTAAGTGGTACGAGACAGGCTCAAAAACTCAAGTGCCCCAAGAGAAGGTGCTAAGCCAGGCTGATAATGATAAAGAGCACCAAGCTGGTGAGCGAGGAAGGCAGGATGGTGTCATAGATAGAGACCTGCCTGAGGAATCAGGATGTCTGCCTTCTGTTCTTGCTGCCTTTTCAGCACAGCTGGGAAATTCTGGTTACCCTCTTTCTTATTTTGATCGCAAGATTGGCATTGCAAGGACATTGTCTTTGTGCCTCATAGGAGGATGCCCAGTACCTAATGCAGCTGTGATCGGGGAGGCTGGTCTGGTGCTGCTGTTATGCGAGTTACCAAAGCAGAGTTAGTGAAGTTATGTTCTGAAGAACCCCACGGTTCCTTAGCAAGACTTTCTTCTCCTGAGATATTGTCGCCCCAAGGCTCGTCCTGGCTTGTTTTGAAGAGACCTTATTGCTAGCTTTGTTACTCAGAGGATCCAGGTTAAAATAACCCTCCAAACCACAGGATTGGAGGATCCAGCACAACCTGGAGTCCCTCTGTCCAGTGGAGATGGAGAGATGGGGGGTAGTCCAGGTCCAGATCCAGAATTTGGGTGTCCTGAATGGCCCCTTGGACCAGTCTGTTTCTCCCCATCACCTGCAGAGGAAGAAGATTAGGCTCCATAGGCTCAAGGCCTATTTATACCCCAAGGCTCTGTAGGCTGAAGGCCTTTGGGAATACCCCAAGGGTCCTGCAGCCTGGACAGATCAGACCCTCCGTGTCAGGGCCCTGTCCTGTGTCCAGGACCAGCTCAGCTGGGCTTAGGTGCAGCCGACTCCCTGCTGAAGTCGCTGGGTGTTTTATTCTGACTCTCTTTGCACAATGTCATTCCTCCTGTGTTTGCTTTCCCTTCCCAGAGGAGTTCCTCTCCAGCCTCGATCACTATGAAATTGCGTTCCCCATCCAAGTGGACCAAAATGGGGACTTCCTTACCTTTGATGTGAGAAGCCAGCTGAAGCAACGTCCTCGGCGCAGTCTGGGTTCCTTGCCCTACGAGCCGTCTGAGCAGCAGGTTTTCTACAAAGTCTCTGCCCACCGAACCCAGTTCCTCCTCAACCTGACACTGCACTCCAACCTGCTGGCTGAGCACTTCACTGTCGAATACTGGAAGCGAGACGGCGTGGACTGGCAACATGATTTCCACGAAGACTGCCACTACGCGGGCCACTTGCAGGATCAGTACCTGAACTCAAAGGTCGCCATCAGCAACTGCAATGGACTGGTGAGTCTCTGTATTTTGCCCAGCCAAGGGCAGTGCTAACAACTAGAGCTGCCCATAAAGCAGAGCTGATTGCAGCCTCTTTGATCTTTGCTGTAGAAGTGCGAGCTGGTTTGGGTCCCAGCAGGTGGGTCCATGGTGGTGGGAAAGGCATGGGGTTGGTGTCAAGCTAGAATATTGCGCATTGGCATCAAAAGTCAGCTGAGAGTGAAGAAGGCCGCATCCCTTCATTACATCTGTCGGGGTTCCCGATCCATGTTTCGCTTGTAGGCCAGTTTCTACCAAAGTCAGTGGGCATTTTTCCATTGATTTTAATTGGAATGGGATAATCCAAGCTCTAGACCGTTATTCTGGCTCTCACAGAACTCTCCCCTCCACTTCCAACAGCAACAGCAATAGATATGTTTCGCATGTGCTAGTGAGGAAGAAGTGCAGGAGGGCAGGAATTTCACAGCACAACTGGGAATGTCAAAAGTGCATTCAGATCCTTACAATTGCAGATACATTCCTGGGGTTTCCAGTCACTTCTGTCCAGATTTCAGGAGCTAAAAATGTGACTTCTGGGGGAAAAAAATGAAATAATCAGTTTTTCAATATGAAAAAGAGAATATCAAGAGGGGACAAGATGGCATTCCTCACAAACAGCAAGGCTGCTGCGAAGAGGATAGGAATGATTGATTTTGCACACCCTGACAGCTAGGACTGGACGTCATGGTCTTAAATACCAGCAAGAAAGCTTAATGGTAGACATTAGTGGTAAGGATAGCTGAGCTCTGGACTAGATTGCTTGGAGAGTACGTGGGCCCTACATCGTTGGAGATCTTTAAGACTAGGCCAGACAAATGCCTCTCAAAAATACTCCAGGTATGATTCATTAGCTCTTCCAGCATTGGGAATAGACTAAGGACTCCCATCCTTATTTTTCTGTAATTTTCTGATATTTCTGGCTCACGAAGCACACTTCATGACCTGCCAGATGGAGGGATGGAGCAAACATACCCTGTTAGTGAATCCCAAGGATGATGGCTCCCTTAGAGCGGTAACGTGTAGAAAAAGACTCTGTAGGCCAGATTCATATTTATGCTACAGCCCCACCTCTTAGCAGTATTCTAGCAGTGTGGAAGAGCTTCCAAATGGGAATGAATTCATGTTTGATTTATTGCTAAATTACACTGCCAGAACAGTGCTGTGGGTTATTAACAAAAATGAGATTCTGACTCATTATATCATAAAGTCTAATGTTTCTATCTCACAGCCAAAAATCAGAGCTGCATAAACTCTTGGTTCCCTAGTTAGCCCTTTGTTTAGATATGGAAACTCTGCTGAAGTCCTAGGCAATTTACTGGTGTTCACAAAAGCACTGAAGGGTGAGCTGGATGCTGCTGGCTCAGAAGGGATCTGGCATTAGCCCACCTTCCCACTTCAGAGGGTAGTAAGTCCAGGGCAAGCAGTGGCCCAGCAGCACTTGTACTTGCATAATTTAGTCCACAGGCTGTGTTTAGCTCTGGAGAGATACCAGGGGCTGTTTGGAGGAAAATGCAGCCAGGCACAAAGAGGGATGGAGGGTCATCCAACAACCTCTCCTTTTCCTGAACTCTGTCCTTCTGCCCTCAAGAGCTATGGACATCAGCAAGGGGTGGGGAGGAGGTCTTCTGGGTTAGTGAGAATGATAGAGTCAGGAATTTGGACAAGAGGAGTCTGGCATCTTTTTAGCTGGCAGAACGGGGGCTCTATGTGCCACCAGAGAAGACCTTTGCAGAGCTCTGGTTGATCAGTAACAGCTGATCCGCTCGTGCCATCCCTCAACACGCTTCCCTCCAGGCAGGCATCAGTCCACTTTGGAGGGGACAGGTAAGGACAGAAGAGGATCTGCAGTTGCTGAAGTCTCAAGGTTCAGGTTCATGCTGACACGTGCTGAGGGGGGCTGCCCACGGTGACCCACGTTTGCGCAGACTTGACTCAATGATGATGCAAAGGGGGTTGTGTGTTGTGTTGTTGAATGGGCACAAGCAGGGACCAGGTGCTGATTACGGGGTGAGCTGCGCACGAGGAGAAGGGAAAGAGACGATTGCATCCACAGAAGTGTCCAACACAAAGCTGTGAAAATGAGGAACAAGTCCCAAGCCATCCTCCTGTCCTCAAACTCCCACATCCTTAAGCAATTTCTGTGTCTGCAAGGTGTACAACTGTAAACTGCTTTGTTTTCAAACACCCATGATGTATCTTGCACCTTATGGCACCCCAGCTTTGGAATGCCAATATCTGGGCATTGACTCATCTTCCCAGCCACAAGTACCATCACCCCAGCCTGAGGGCAGGCAGGCAGCGTGGCTCACCCCACACATCTCCCGTGGAGGGCATGCCATGCTGCGCTTCAGGCTGAGCAAGGGGAAAGTCACCCAGGCTTAAGCTATCAAAAGCAAAGGGTAAAATGGTCCATTTTCCAAAACACGCAGAGTTGTGAGCTGCCAGCAGGGCCAAGCACGAAGCAGCTGGAGCCTGCAGGGAGCAGCCCAGGCAGCTTTGCTTCAGCCTGGCCAGGAGCTGAAATCCCTGTCTTAAGCAAAGCTATGTTTCATCCCACTGGCTGCACGAGATCCCAAGGACCCGTCCTACCATCAAACAAATCGCAGTGAGGAGAAGATAACTTTAGGAAAGAAATGCCGCTTTCTTACCTCTTGTGTCAGAGCTCATCAAAGGACAGTTTAAAGGCCAGGTCTTCAACCCTGTGTGTCTGTGCTGAAATTGTGCTTTCACCTGAAAAGCCCTCCTGAAGTCAGCATGAACATTAAATGCTTGGAGCAAGGCAGATGGCCGCGCTGCTGAGGCTAACGTTGAGCTCCTCCTGTGTATGTACGAGGAGGTGGGAGAGCAGAATTGCAGTATGTGATGGTGCTTTTCTTAAGTGTGGTTATAAGCTAATAGCATAAACCATCCTTGCTCTGCAGATGACCTGAGTGAATCATAGACAGGATATCCAGTTTAGCTCCCCCACAAACCACAGGGATCTCTCTAAGGGCTTCTCGCCGCCCCCTTTCAACAGGCTTGTGTCATGTCCAGGGTCCAGACCTCAGAGCTTGGTCTTTGGGGTCAGCGATGGGGCAGTTTTCAGACTCTTGTGATGGCCAAGCTTCATTGCCGAAGGATGCCAGGCAGGCGGTGGAGCCTCCTGCCTCTCACGCTCTGCAGAGTCTCCGGGTTTAAGTAAGATGGCCCTTTTCTAGCGGTACATGGTTTTCAGGCAGGACGTGCTCTCCTCTCCTGCTGCTCTGCCCCAAGCCGGTGGTGACCTCCTTCTCCCCGTCCCACAAAGCCGGCAGCCAGCTGGCTTCGCAGGCCGACACTCAGCTTTCCGCCGGAGCCCTCGCCAGGCTAACCTCACAGTACCTCGCTTGTGTTTGAAAAGGTGGAGCTGAGCCAAGAGCAACAGAGCCTGGTGCAGGAGGAAATCCCCCGGCACTCTGGAGATGGGGACTTCGCTGTGCACACACTGCCCCGATTCAGCTTTCACGGCAGGGAGGGAGAGGGGGAGAAACCTATTACAGAGGCAGCGTCCACCCCAGAGAGGCTCTCCCCCATGAACGCCCAACAATAATGCTGTTACGCAGGTGGTGCCTTCTATGCAAGGACCTCAAGATGTTTTGGAGAGACCTGCTTCCCCACTCCCCATCCTGGCGGATCAGGGCTCCTGTCCCCCTTGCATAGAGGGGAGCTGGTAAAGTGCTGTGACACCCAAAGGACAACACCGGTGCAGAGCTGATGGCAGAAAGGGGGTGTCTCTGCACCCAGAGCTATGCTTGCACACGGGGAGTGAGAGGACAGCCAGGTAACGTGGGTCTTAGACTTTTGGGATGCTTCTTGTCCTGCTTGAGCAATGTCAAGCATGTTCCTGTGCCTCGGTTGCTTGCTGGTGAAGTTCAGCTGATAGCACACCCACATTTCTAGGTGTTAGGTGAGATTCAGTGCCAGGAGTTGTTATGGCGTTGGAGCTTCTACTTGTATCGTGTTGGGCTGCCAGAAACTTTTTAGGTTGCTCAGACCTTTTAGGTAGAGGGAAAGCTTGCTGTGAGGATAGGACCAGGTGCAGAGGAGAGATCTTGCAAGCACCAGGTGGGTTTGGCTGCTCATCCTGCTGGGGTCTTCTGCCCAGTCGTCACTGTCTCGTGCGTGGGTACACTCACAGAGAGCAAAGTGTGGGCTCACAGCTGAGATTCATTCAGTCAAAGAAAAGAATAAGGGAGAACAACAAAAACCAACTAAGGGAGCAGAAATGAGATTATCTGACTGAGGTGGCCAGTCAGAGGTGTAAAAGGGGCAGTGATGCCTACAGGGCACAAGGCAGGTTTCAGGCTGCAGAGAAAGGTTGTGGCTCCCGCTGGTTGCCTTACTGCTAATTGGACTTCAGATTTTAAAGATTCAGTGTGTTTCTCAAAAGCCTCTGAGCATCTACACTTCCCTGCAGCTCCGTGCCCGAGTTTCCCAGCTGGTGGTAATGGTCCTGAGCTGCTTTTGAAGGTTTGTTGGTGAGGTTGAAAAATATAGGAGGTAGATCTCACTGCTGAGTTGTGCTGCTATTTGAAGGTGTGGTATTTAGGATCCCACAGACAGCTCTCAATTAGACTGAGTGGGTGGAATAGGAAACAACTTATTCATAATTTTGCAAGGAAAGACTGTGATTTCCAGAAGACTTTAGTGAACACAGATGTCCCAAGGCATCCACGACCATCTGGTTTGGTTTTCTCTGGTCTGTAGGTTCATATAGTTCAGTGTTTGTGCGTAAATGAAGGATTCCTTCACATTCTCAAAAGTATTTGTCAGTCCTCAGAAATTCAGTCGTTAATCATCAGAAAGCTCATTACGAGAAGCCACTGGTATGTCACTCAGTTTTCTCTCTACCTCTTTTATTGCCTTCCATTTCTTTCCTTCTGCAGCACGGGGTGATCGTCGCAGATGAGGAGGAATATTTCATTGAACCCCTGAGCCCAGGAGCCAATGTCAGCACAGGGAGCGAGGGCAAGGGCAGCCCCCACGTCGTGTACAAGCGATCGTCTCTCCAGTACCCACACATGGATGCAGCCTGTGGTGTGCTAGGTATCTGTACCCACCAACACATCCTCGATCCATCCCAGTGCAGGCTGGGAAGGTCCCGGTAGACCAGGCTTTAAAGGTCCACACTGCTCTATATGGCAAAGAACCAAATTTATCATCTCCTGCATTCGAGAAAGTTCTATGTATTTACTTTCACCCATGTTAAGGATTTCTGGTGGCCTGGTCTTTGGAAAGCTCTTGTACCCTCTTCTTCACAGCAGGGCTTTTAAATTTGTAACTAGAGCATGGAATAGAAGAGAAAAAACTGCCTCTTATTGTTCTTAAGAAAAATCCTCCCAGATTTGGCTAATTTACAAGGCATTGAGAAATTGTAGCTTACGCATGTTCAGCAGAGACTTGTCTTTGGGTTTTAGTCACTGAAGACTGTGTCCATGTTGAGATACACCTGCTGCTGTTAGAGACCAGGTGGAAAGATGCCTTGTAGGGTGGGATGTGGGATCTGGTTAGTCACAGTGGGCTCTGGGAGACATTTATAGAGAATGGCAATTGCACATCTACCCCATTTCTACGCTTACAGGCCTTTGACTTCCTAAAGGACTTGCACAGGTCTGCCCTGGCATCTCCCCACGTGCCTGTGCCCTTCTCATCTTTGCTAGCAGTCGGTCTGTGTCCCAGAGCCTGGCTGAAATCCCCAGCCCTTGTGAATGTGCAAAGTTTCTCCCTCTACCCAAAATGTTGCATGCACACAGGATGCTGCTCCCTCACTTTACAGAGGCTTCCCCTTGCTCCGTAAGGATGAGAGGAGATGCCATCCCTGCAGAGGGGCCAGCTCGCATTTTATGAATTAGAGTTTGTGGATGCAGAAGCAGAGCTGTTCCCAGTTGCTCCTGGCAGGTTTGTGTGTCACTTCAGGATGTTCATCCAGTGCCCCAGTGGTGACACTTGACCAGATGAGGAGTCACTGGAAGGGATGGAGCCTCCGGAGCCACCAGGGCACTGCCAGCCTGCTCTGAGCAGGCTCTGAATGTCCCCAGACCTGCCAGCATCTCTGGAGACAACCTGTGCTTCCCTGGCCCGGCTCCTGTCCCAGCTCCCAAAGTCACGTTGGACGAAGCGCCAGCAGACTCCCCTTCTGCTGACTCCTTGCCACGTTCCCCGGCTTCCAGACAAAAGTTAGCCTGTTCCTAATTGCTTCTTGGAAAGCAAAGACCATGCAGTGGGAGCCACAGGCCAAATACAGTTCAGAACAACCACATCGCAACTGGCCCCAGCAAAGCCGCCCCATCCCCTCGCCCCGCAGGCTGGACCTGTCCCGACCTGCCCGGCACAGCTGGGCCCCGAGCACCCCCACAAGCTCCCTCTGATCGGCTGGAGCTGATAGGATGTGGGGCCGCCTGTGATCTGCCTGTCTTCCCGGTCTTGCTGGACGTTTGATGATCCAGCATCAGAGCAGAGGAGGGGGATTCAGCCACCTCTCCTGACGGGGTAGAAGAGTGGTTATAATCTCCCAGTCAGCTCTCCTGCCCCATGATGGTCTCCACACTGCGGGTTTGGAGCTGATGGCCCTGCTGAGGACATCTCTAGGGTCGGGTCAGTAGCACTTGAAGCCTGGAGCAAAGTCCTACAAACCTGCTGCTGCTGCTTTGGAGCCTGCAGCCATTTCTGTGGAGGAAAAGCCAAGTCCTAAATTCAGGTCCTGGCAGGAAAAATAAAGTGGAAATGATCCGCAATGGCTTTATTTTCAGATTATGTCTGTGTAGTTTCTAAATCCACACCGCTCTTTCCTGCGACAGAGGCGAGGGCAGGGCCTTGCAGCGTGGAGGCAGTGACGTGCGTGGGGCTGCCGCAGCAGGACGGACACACGCCTCTGCGTGCAGCGCCTGGGCAGGAGGGCAGGAGGGCAGGCAGGAGGGCAGCGGGGCCAGCAGGAGCATGGGGACAACCCTGGGCTGCAGTAGGAAGAGCTCAGCAGATCCAGCCGATGGCAGTGGGGACATTTTCTGGGTCCGTGTATGGTACATAAAGAGCCTTGCAACGGCCTTTCCTTCCCTGAAGCCAAGCTTATACTGTGCACCCCTCACCTCTGTGTGCTGCTGAATTGCTGCTGGAGGGCAACAGAAAAATCTCTTTCCCTCCTCAGATGAGAAGCCCTGGAAAGGGAGACACTGGTGGCTGCGGACGCTGAAGCCCTCCCCTCTGAAGCCGTCAGGCAACCACAGCCAGCGAGGCCAGCTGCCCCTGAAGAGATCTGTCAGCACGGAGCGCTACGTGGAGACCCTGGTGGTGGCTGACAAAATGATGGTGGGGTACCACGGGCGGCGGGACATAGAGCAGTACATCCTGGCCATCATGAATATTGTAAGTGTTATAACCACATCATGAACCTTGGGGAACCCCAGGGCCTCACGCACCCAGCAGCAGAGAGCAAGCAGGAATAAATCCTGTTCGTCACCCCGGATGTCTGGGTTTGGCAGAGGGTGCCATGTGCTTTTTCTGCAAGAAGACAAGTGGGATGGGAACGCAGTGGGGAAATCAGATCTGTTCCAGGATAGCAGTAGCTTTTCCCCATCCCCAGAGCAAGACATTTAGGTCAAAAATCCTGACATGCTGCTGCTGCTCATGAGCCGTGATACTCTGGAGCCTGCAGGGACTCTCTGTTGTGTAGGGGAAGCACTGCAGGAGAGGTAAACTCTGGCCCGTCTGACCATGCTACAGGCCAGATCTGGACTGGGAGAACAAAGCCCTTTCTTTGAGCAGCATCTCTCATCTCAAATTAGCATTGCAAATAGGGCCAGCCAAGCTGAGAAACACATGGGAAAGCATAAGGACAGTGAGCTCTCACGCTTGGGGGCTGATCAGCGTGAGGGGTAGGGAGAAATACCCTCGTTCTTCCATACCGTGCTGCCCGCGTCTCTGGGTTACTGCAGAGGAGCTTCCTCTGCAGCATCAGATTTGGGTCATTGCTGGCGGCAGGATACCAGGCTAGATGCATTAACAGCCTGAATTGGCCATGCTGAATCCTCCTGTGAGGTGAGATAGGCTTGGAAGTTATCCATCAAACCAATGAAAGCCCCTCTGTGATGGTTCTTTGTCCTGTCCTCTGCAGGATCTCTTTTCATGGCTTGCTCTGTTTGCATTTCTAAAGCAGATGCCAGATTTTAAAACAATACTGTTTCATCTGCTGCAAAACACCCATCGTGTGGCGGCAGATTTCTGAGAGATGCTGTGTCATTCCCTGCCGATGGGCAGTCAGCAAAGGTTCGTCCCCGTGGCTGCGTAATGCCAGAACCATGGGGCTTCCCCACCTGAGCTCCAGGCGAGGAGCAGGTGCTGTGGGATGTCAGCTTCACTGCTCGAATCTCCCCAGAAGGGGACACCGAGGTCTGAACCTGGTTTAGGAGGCTCTGCAATCCCAGTGGTAATGTGGAGTCCCATACCCATTTCTGCTTTCTAAAAAGGTTGTGTTCACACCCTGCAGCCCACACTGATGAAGCAGCCCTGTTTCCCTCCACCAGGCGCCCAGCACGTGCCAGCTCACACACCGATTGCACTGTCACCCAGCCAGCGAGCTCATTTTTAAGACTCGTCTTTTCTTGTTTCTTGGAGGTCAGGTTGCCAAACTTTTCCAGGACTCGAGTCTGGGCAATATTGTCAATATCCTGGTGACCCGGCTGATTCTCCTCACCGAGGATCAGGTAAGGTGGGCTTTGCTGAGCCACTTCTGTCATGCGTCTGCACTTCCTTCGTGGGTCTGTGTGTTCCCCCTGGATGTCACCCCCGGGAGATGCCTCCAGTGCAGTCTGCTGGGTGCACCGCATCCTCTCAATGGCAGCTGGGGACTGGGTTCAGGCTACAGGCTGAGGAGACCTCTGGGACTTTGAGGACTGTTTCTATAAGGTGGCTTTAGGGAGGTTTAAGTAGCTTTAGTCCTCCTAAAGTCCTGCTTTCCCATGGCCTCCACGAAAAGGTGGGGGCATCTGGAGTGGTGTCAGTGCTCTGCTGACATGGGAATAGGCAGTGCCTTCATATCAGAGCTTTCCTGGGAACACACCGTCATACTGCTTCCATTCCAGCCCACACTGGAGATTAACCACCACGCCGGGAAATCCCTGGACAGCTTCTGCAAGTGGCAGAAATCCATTGTGAACAGGAATGGCAATGGGAATGCGATCCCCGAGAATGGCATAGCCAACCATGACACTGCGGTGCTGATCACCAGGTAAGGCTGAGCCCGGCCCTGGCAGCGCTGTCCTCATGGAGGGTGTCCTCTGTCCAGCTGTGCTCTATCTCTGTCCAAGTGGTTCATCCGAGGCTTCCTTCCCATGCGCTCCCCGCAAGCTGCCTGGCAGCGGCTGTCCCTCAGGCTGGCCACTTGCCCGTTCCCTTGCAGCGATGCAGATTATGGCAGTTCAGATGATAGTTATCGTCCTCCAGTGTCTTCCCTCAGTCTTTGTTGTGCTCAAAAGGAGCTTAGTTTGCAGCCATGGGTATTTGTGCACCAAGAGTCAATGGCACAGTGTGTACAGCACTGTTGGGCATGTGTGGGAACCCACCCCGGAGTCATGGAGCATCAGGCATCCTACTGAAACAGAGAGCGCCGTCTGCCCCTGCTGTGAAAGATGGAGAAGAAGATATAAGTGGGACCTGAGTGTCATAACAGTGACAGAGTGTCTCCAGCCAGTACGGGATCTGGCTCATCTCATTTTAGGTGCCTACATGTAGGGCTGAACCCTCTCCTTGGTAGCTGATGGACACCCTTGAAGTAGTGACTTCATCCCAACTCCCTTAGGACAAGAGCGGTCCTGCCCTGCCTGTGTTTCTGTGTTCCTGTAACAACAATCCAGGTCAGCAGCTCAACCTGGATGCTGAATTAGACCTCCAGAGCTGGGTGAAGGGGTCTGAACCTTCACACGCAGGACAAATAACCCCTGTCAGAATAGATGGGTGCTTGAGCTTGGAGCAACAGAGGGTACGGGAGGGACAGCTGGAAGGACAGACAGATGGTCGGAAGGAGAGAAGGTGCAGAGACGACAACAGGGACAGTGGAAGGAACAGGGGGGCGCCTGGGAGGACAGAGGATGCCGAAGGGAGAGCTGGAAGGACAGAGAGGACGAAGGGCACTGAGAGGCAGCTCTTGGCAGTGCTGCCAGTTGTGCCTGGGACACCGGCTCTCCAGTGCCCGCATAAACCCTGCTTGGGCAGAGGGGCAGCAGCCTGGGGAGAAGCCAAAGGCAAACCCAAGATTTGTTTGTGCCTTTTTTCCCCCGCTTGCGGAGTGGAAGAAAGTCATAAAACGAAAGCGCTGGAGAGGGGAGCCTCCAAGCGGGAGCCGGTTTCATTGGCGCCATGCACTGCTCCTCAGCTGCAGTTCCCGGCGGTGGCGGGAGCCGTGTGCAGCCTGGCGTATCCCTCCCAGGGAGCTCGTGAGAGCTGCCTGGTGCATCCCTCCTGGGGAGCTTGTGAGATGAGAGCTCACAAGCACTAGGGGAAGAGTGAGCGAAAGGCCCCTCGGCCCCAGCTTTTCACCCTCCCGGGGCTACGGCATCTGCTTTTCCTTCCCTCCCGCCACACGTGTGGGATGCAAACGCCGGCTCCGAATTCTTCGGCCTCCCACCAGATGTTTGAGCTAACCCGAAGCGACTCGCCGGCTGGCCGCGCCAGGCTTGGACAGCACCAGCGCATCCGGCCCCGTCTCTAATAAATTCCCCGTCTCCCGATAACATCTTGCTGAGCTGCGGGCTTTTTTCTCTTGCAGGGACGTGTCAAACCAGAGCCTCCGAAGGCTTTAACAGTATTCGCTCAAAACAAAGCAACAAATGTTTTTCACTCACTCGGTTTCCTGCCGGGGGTGAGAGGTTTGGACACTTCCAGAGAGCGCCAGGGGCCAAAGGGACAGGAGCCATCACCAGGAACGCATTACGCTTAACCCATCGTGTGCTATCAGCTTGCTTCCTCCCCACTCTCGTCCCCATAGGGCGGCTGGGGCGAGCAATGTCGGATGGTCCTGCTCGCCGTGCAGGTGTCCCCCAAACCCGCACCGCGGTCAGCATCCTACTCAGGTTGAAATGCACCTCAGGGCTAAAGAGCAACACCTCAACCCAGCTCTGGGGCATCCCAGCCCGGCTGCCGCCAGTCCCCCCGTTTGCCCGCCCTATGCAGATTCCAGCCTTAACCTTGCCCCTTTCAGCTCGCGTTTTGCAAAGACCCAAATGTATGGGGAGTCTCACCTTCTGGAGAAGGTATTTGAACAGAGGCAGGGAGGGCATGTGGTTTGTCTCCACAATTAAATGATAATATTGACTCTCTGGCCCAAACTGGTGTCTTTTGGAGCTGCTGCCGCGTCCCATTGCGAGGGTGCTGCATTTCAATTTGGAGGAGGTTTTACTTTGCTGTCCTCGTTTAGCTTTTCCTTGTACACGGCTAACGATGTGCAAACAGTCGATTCCTTGATGCAATGGCTGGAAGTCGAGGCCAGGAACAGAGGGAAGAGTCATCTTGAATCAACCCATATTGAATTTGTTTGGAAAATTCTCAGTAAAGAACTACACTGAAAAAAAAATATAAAAAATCACTTTAGCGTTTTAATGAAACCACAGTGGGTTTTGAAATGGAACATGTTTTCAAACTGAAATGTTTTCCTTATTTAAAAAAAAAAAAAATCAGAATTACAGATTTGATTGATGTGATTTGCTGCAAGGGACCTGAGTTTACAGACGGGAGGCCGGCCCTGTCCTCTTCCACCCTGCGCTGCTGGGGCAGATCCCTGAGCCCTGCGCCTCCCAGGAGAGAAGTGGCCGGATCCCGGGAATGCACTGGGTGCTAGTGAGCAGAGCTGGACCATCCACCCAAACCCAAAGAGCTTCAAGGCTGGAATAGCGTTGTCCCTGCTGATTCACCACGTTTCATCAAAACCAAACCTCTGACCCCACTTAGCACTGCCCCATAGTTAAGGGACAGGAGCTATCATTAAAAATCCACAGTGAGTCTCAGCCTGGGGAAAGTGAGTGTTGTACAATACGGATCAGAGGCGTCTTACCTGTTGCAGTTGGTACTTTCCATTCTGGAAGTGTTGCATCAGCCATGGGCTGATGTTTGAAGTGTTTTGGATGTGAACACATCAGTAAAATGGAGATGCGCTATTTTGGAGCCACCGAAATTGTAAGTGTTCTTAATGCTGCCTTCTGTTCTTTGCAGATACGACATTTGCATTTACAAGAATAAACCGTGCGGCACCCTGGGTAGGTTGGATTTTGCTGCCCCTTCGGCAGCGCTTCTCACCGGCACACGCGTCTTCGGGAGCGTGGCGAGGGCGGGCTGTGCCATCCCCCTTTCCTAGTGAGCAGGCTGAGGGGAAGCGCTTGCCCAACACTACCGCGAGCACCGGCAGCAGAGCCAGGAACAGGCCAGTGGTTTCCAGCCTGCTCGACTGTGTAGCCTCCTCACTTCTGTAAACACTAAAAGCAGCAACCCAGAGGACGGATGGGCTCTGGAACACTTCTCCGTTATATCCCTGGGTCAGGTCCAGCCTGATGATTAAGAGCCGCTCGCATCGAAGGCTGGTCCATAGCCTAGTGGAGTATTCCTGGCTTAGCAGAGAGAAATAAGACTTTTTTGTGATGACTATAAAGGGAGTTCTTTATTTAAACTGCTAGACGCAGACAGACCCTGCAGCTCTCTCTGGCTGTAGCTCCTAATTTGTCTTGCCCTGGTCTAGACTAAGCAGTCAGGGAGGGATTACTGCTCTGAATCACTGCAGTTAAAAAGGAAAAGTTGGTGGATCTCTGACCTGATGCAGCTGCAGGCGAGGTACCTGGGAAGGAGGTTGAGGCTGGAGGTGCCATGATGGCTCGATTCCTTCCTTTAACAGAGACTATTCCTTCCCTGGCCCAGTGCAGTGGGCACAGCCCGTGGTGGTGGAACTATGTATGGGCAGAGGGTTGGGGGGATCTGCTGGTGCGATTCAGGGGGGATTTCTGCATGATCCAGCCCTCTGGATGGAGTCAGGCTGGATTCCTGATTATGGTGGCTGTCAGCCAGAACGAAGTGCAGATGGTCAGGTTGGATCCTGGCTTACTCAGTTGTCTGGGCTGCCCTGGCTGAGTTCAGATGCCCAAGTGCTGGTGCAGCTGATCTCAGGTTCCCACCCCCAGCAGTGCCAGTGTTGTGACAAGGACTGCTCTCCCTCTGCACACAGTCTGCGGATTGGTTATGAAATTCAGAGGATTTTGACCCATTTCTGAGCCTGCCATTGTTAATTTAGTTGACAGTCTGAGTGACCATATGCCTACAGTCCATAAGAGCCATGGGTCCATCCCAAAGCCCAGTGCAACCAGTGGGAAGAAACTTGTTATTGACAGCAGGTGTGAAGCACCTCAGTCCCCAAATACCACCCGTGTCTCCTGCAGATGCTTTGTGCTGACCCTATGTGACAGCTCTGTCTGGCTTCCCTAGGCCTGGCCCCCGTTGGTGGGATGTGCGAACGAGAACGAAGCTGCAGCATCAATGAGGACATTGGCCTGGCCACAGCCTTCACCATTGCCCACGAGATCGGCCACACGTGAGTACTGTGCGAGAGGAGTGCCTGGAGTGGCCATCACAAGGAAGGGCCCCTGTTGGTTTGTTCCTGCCAAACTGAGGAGCTGAAAAATCCTTCCTACAGATGATACAGATGTGTCCAAAATGCAGCAGCTGATCATCTCTCTATTGCCTTGGTGATGCTTTCTAGGTTTGGCATGAATCATGATGGGGTCGGCAACAGCTGTGGCTCCCGTGGGCAAGAAACAGCCAAGCTCATGGCTGCTCACATCACCATGAAGACCAACCCGTTTGTATGGTCGACGTGCAGCAGGGATTACATCACCAGCTTCCTGGAGTAAGGAATCCATCTCACCTTGCCCTTCCTTCTGCCTCACAACCAGTACACACCTCCAACCTCTCACAGTCACTTGTGAGGAGTGGGTAAAGCCAAAGAAAAGCCCCCAAAGCACACAGCCCATGCACCTTCTGTCTTGTCTCCCAGCACCTCATCCTATCCCAAGAGGCACGTGCTTTCCTTCCTTCCTTTAGACTTTCCCATGGTTTGCTTGCCTGCTGAAGATGCTAACCCCATTTACCTTGCAGCTGTGAGACCTTTATTTAGGTTCCCCACTTCCAGAAACTTCACAAATGAATCAATAGCTTCTGGAGGAATTTGGATGTTTCTGAAGTTCAGCCAGGAATTGCAGAGAAGGGTTGGTGTGGTGAGGGAGGAGGATCTGGAGATGGGAGTGGGTCTGCATGGTGTAGGCAGCTTCTCCAGACACTGAGGAGGAGAGTTTTCAGGTGTGAACGAGCAACACAGGAGAAAGGGTTTGGGTTTTTTTTTCCAAAGCACCTTCAGCATTCAGGAGAAGGCATTTAGGCTCCTAAGTCCCAGAGTTTCGATATTGTCACCTTGCCTAAGTCACACCTCTGCAGCCTGAAAGAGCTTCTCATCCAGGGTTCAGGCAGTCCCCAGGGTTTCTATCACAAAACGAGCAGTCAGGATCATTTTTGGTGTGGTTTTTGGTAGGATACAGGCACTACCTAATAGAAGGATGGGGTAGAACTTGAGTCACAACTGGAAGAAGCAAGTGTGTGGGGTCACTGTGGCGGGAAGTCCCCGGGGAGCGTCAATACCAGACCTCTACCGGAGACACTGCTGTTGTAATGCTGCGAGAGGGGCAGCGAAGGCAAGCCTCCCCGAGGGGCTGCCGCCTGCCCCGCTGGCCCGCAAAGCTTGGCCAAACCGCACAGCTCATCACCAAATCCCACATCTGGCAGCTCACGTTTGGCCGCAGCAAAACCTATCGCCCTCGCTCTTGACCCCTGGATGTGCACCGCAGCAAGGCACGTTGCACGGACAGTGCCGGGAAAGTGCCGTGGCAGAGGCTGCCTTGTCCTCAGGTAACCCCGAGGTCTCGGCGGGGCTGGTGGAGGACAGTGAGTTCATGTCGGCCCTCTCCACGGTTCGTGCTGGCCGCCCCCGCCTGAGCGCAGCCTCAGGAGCCTCCGCCGAGATGGGGCCGTGGTGCGTGCAAGACCCCAGGACACAGGGCTGGGGGAGTGGTGACAGTGGCCTTGATTTAGGGAGAGCTCAGAGAGCAGCAAGGAAGGGGGAGGGAAAGGCGTGTTTCTTGCAAAATTTGGACGCTCCTACAAAGCTCTGGCATGCAGAAGGCCGGGCTTGCAGAGCAGGGGCTCTCTGCGCTCGGCTCCTCCGGTTGCTCTCAGCTGGGGCTCTGCAGCTGTGGGGTGGGAGGGCAGCCCCTCCACCTACCCACCGCCCTGGGGTTCCTGGGTACGTGCCTGCCTGCACACTGCCGTGCGTTCTCTGCTGGACCCAGGGACCTGTCGGGACAACCAGGGGCTGGCGATAGCCTGCAAAACCCTCAGATTAAAACTTCTAGAGTTGCCTAGAAAGAAGCATGTGGTTCCCAGCCCCAACGGCACAGACAGAAAAACTTCAGAGCACTTTCTCAGCACCAGTTTGGCCCAAAGGAGAGTGGTAGAGTTATCCCCTCAAGCAGCCAAGCATGTGAAAGCTCGGCCCATGTGGAGCCAGGAATGCCTGCTGCTGGTCCTCCACCACGATGCTCTCCTACGACTCCTTCTGAGCTCTGATTCTCATCTCTTGTTTCCAGCTCTGGGATGGGATTATGCCTGAACAACGCTCCTCCCAAGCAAGACTTTATCTACCCAACGGTGGCTCCAGGACAGGCCTACGATGCAGACGAGCAGTGCCGTTTCCAGTACGGAGTTAAATCTCGCCAGTGTAAATACGGGGTAGAGAGCCTTCCTGCTTTACTATCGGTTCCCAGGGGGTGGAGGATGGGGACTACAAGGGCAAAGGGGCCATGGGGCCATTCCTCTGCTGCCCACATCGCTTTGCTGTCCTGCTTCAAATGAAGGGCACTGGCACGTTCCCTGTGAGCTTTTTGCCTTGCTTCCCTGTGAGAGGACAGAGGAGCTCGTTTCCCATCCACAAAGGTTGACCCCAGCTCAGTTTTGGTCAGATTATTCCCATGGGAAGAGATCTCTTACCTCTGTCTTATACCTTGGCTGCTGCTGGACCCCAGGGGTTGCAGCTGAAAGCCAAGTTGCAGTCCCCTCTTCCAGACTCCTCTCTCAGTGGGGGTTTGTACATAGACGTATTTTTCATAATCATTACTAGAAGTCATTATGCTGCTCACACAAACTTAGGAGGAGAAACTTCTTTCTTCCAGGTGAGGTGGGTCGATGTGCAGTAGGTCTGTCTGGGGGACAGCTGCCCACCTAAGCCACTCCTGCCGTCACGCTGCCATCCCCTGATCTTTGCATCCAGGAAAACACTGAAAGGAAAGGTTGTTTCAGGAGAAAAGGTCTCAGCCTGACGTTTTGCTGTTCTTAACATACTGGACATTGCCAACTATCTGAGCATAGTGGTGAGGGGGAAGCATCTGCACTAAAGGGCTAATTGAAGTCTTTAACGCATCCACTTTCCCCTAGAGAAAACAGAGGAGCCAGCAGTGAGATAGACGGGCAGCTGTGTTGTCTGATGAACACACGTGTATGTGTACCCACCCCAGTCCAAGCCCCAGAAGGCTGTGAAGGAGGAAACCCATCAGATCAGGGTTTAGTTTCTCTTGCAACCATGTAAATCCAAGCCCAGTACTGCCATTGAAGTGACTTAATGTGAACCAGTTTATCAGTCTGAGTGTTCATCTACTTATCATGGTTAAACACTAAACCATCTCCTGGTGGTCTCACCAGCTCATCTTGGTGAACAAAGGGCAAAGCTCGGCTCTGCCTGGTCCAGTGCTGTCTTTTGACATGGCCCAGGGGCCCAGAGCCCACTGGACACGGGGCAGATGCAGTCTCGTGAGATGCCCAGAGCCGCAGCAGGAGAAGTCTGGGTCCGAATACTGTGGTCATGGTATCTGATGTCAGATCTGTGCCCCTCCTCAGCTGAGCCAGAGGCAGTGGAATGGAAACTTTCCACGTTTACATGCCTGTTTCCCAGCTAATTTTTAAAATGGGCAGACGCTTCCTGTATATATACAAGTATCACAAAAGCACAAGATGTCCTTGTGATGACCCTTCGAGCCCAGCCTGTCTCGCGTGTTGTTTGGGAGAAACCCAAAGGGCGTAAGGGCTCAAGTGTGTGCAGATAAATCTGGGTAAAAGTGTAAGTCCGCCCATCCTGTGCCCCATATAAACAGACTCCAGGGTGATGGCACAAACACAGCAGGATCCCTTCCTCCATGCCAGTACAGAGCGGGCGATTAATAGGTACGATGAGGACAGAATGAACAGATGTCACTGGTTGAAGCTGGGAAGTCCTCTCCCTTGGTGAGACAGAGAGAAGAGACCATACAGGAGCTCCTGCTTCCCAATAGTCACACTGGCACACACAAGAGCAGTATGGAGGGGTAGATGCCTTTTAAAGACAGGAAAGACTTTCTCCTTTCACTGGTTAAAGCCAGCTGCAGCTGGGCTTTGGTGAAGGAGTTGGGAACCAAAATCCCTTTGCATCTCAGAGCTGCAGTCCTCGGTGCAGACTCCGCAGTATTTTCCTTTGCCAGCTCGCCCTGTGTCACTCTGCTATCACAACCCCGAGAACAGGAGGGAAGCAGAGAAATCCCAGGCTCATCTTTTCATCCCTCTTGGTACCAGCACAGAGGATTCCAAGTTGTTGAGTCGGTTCGTCCTGTGGGGGTATCGGTTGCTATTTAGAGCACAGCCCTTGGCGGGGCAAAGGAATGCCTTGCTGGAAGGCTGAACCAAGCCCGGAGGCGTGATGAACAGGCTGCTACCTGATTTGAGGCAGGCGGCCAGCAGGAGCTGTCTTGTAGGTCACGCTGCCGTAGGGGCAGGCGGGAGGCCAGGCAGTCGCTGTGCTGGCACTGGAGCATGCAGCACAGAGCACGTCGGGTCCTTCAACCCGTGCTGTGGCATTGGTGTGCACCGACAGTGGCACCGACGTGTGCTGGGAGCGCATTAGCGGCACCTGTGGCTGTTCGGGCTCTGCTCTCACATCTCGAGACAGTTTCCTCCATTGAAAATGTGAACCTGTTTAATACTTTCAAGTATAACCTAAGTCACGGCAAGCTGCTCTCTGAAAAGCAGCAAGCTTTCCATGGGCTTGTTTCAGTAGGAATAGGAGCAGGATGGTGACCTGGCAGTAAACTCAGCTCTGGATTTTAGGTGTTGCTTTGCAGTTCGCAGGTGTTGAAGACCAGCCTGGTTGATTTAGTGGCAGAGCAGGTTCAAAGGGCCTGGACTTTCTGATTTAGCAGCTGTGACAACTTTGCAGAATCTCTGTCGTGAACCTAACTTTTGGGTGGGTTCTGGAACAGCCAGGGGAAGCTTTTTGTTTGCTGGTGCTCTGAGAGGTCAGGATGGGCTGAAGCTCAGGATCTGCGGCTCAGGAAACCTCCTGGGAAGAGGTCTGGAGTTCTCAGCCCAGTATCACTCCATGGACCCAACTGCACCTAGCAGAGACAGAGAGCAGAAGTGCCCACTTCTGCTTAACGGCTAGCTCGGTGTCTGGCATTACTTTGATTATTCCGAAAACAGCTCTAAATCTTCCAGAGCAGTCTTCCCTTTAGGACTTTAGGCTGGCTGGAGATAGATAGTCAGTACGCACTGATACGCTGTGACCTGCAGTGCATTCCTTTAGCAGGAGATGACAGATGTGCCGTGTTGATGCTCCCGGGGAGTCCCAGCTTCCCGCAGAGGCAGATCCAGATCCGTGTGGCAGATCTGGATCCATGTGGTGCAGGGATGCTCATGGCAGGTGCTAGGAACGGGCCCTTGTGCTCGGCCTCCACTGCACAGACCCAAAAAAGACAATGTCCGTCAGCCGTGGGGAGAGGGGTCAGCTGGAGCACAGCGGGATTAGCTCGGGACTCACCGGGATGTCCGAGGGGATGTGTCCTCTGTGGCACAAAGACCAGGTTTGGCTGCGCGGGCTGGCGGGGGAGCCGGCTCTGGCACAGCGAAACCTCCAAATCCAGAGAACCCCAGCTGCAGGAGAAGTGCTTAGGCTTAGTCCAGAGAAGGGGGTGAGCTGTCAGTGGCCTTGGGGTGGCTGCAGCTGGCAACGCCTTGCGAGATTTTATCTCGTTTTCCCCCCACCATGCTGAAAACACTCCTGTCCCTGTGTCCCAGCCCAGCTGGTGCTTCTCAAGTGCACAGGCATGCTGCTGCCCCGGCCTCGCAGCCCCTAGCACAAGCGAATCCTAATCTCGGCTTTGTTTCTTTGTCTCTTTCTTCCTCCCGCCCCCTCTCTCCCCCAAAATCTCTCTCTTTCCAGGAAGTCTGCAGTGAGTTATGGTGTCTGAGTAAAAGCAACCGCTGCATAACCAACAGCATCCCTGCTGCTGAGGGGACCATATGCCAAACCAACACCATTGAAAAGGGGGTAAGGAAGCTCGGGGCACCGTAGCGAGTTGACAGTGACTGCTTGAATCCCTCTTCCAGCAATAACCAGGATTATTGTTTGTGTTGGTGAGCACAGAGTTGATTTAAGAGCACCCACCAGCCTGTCCTCCCTTGCCTCCCAGAGCTGGGAGCCACCCCCACCCTCCCCACCAGCACGGAGGGAGGCTGGGATGTGCCAAGGAGCCCAGGGGCACATAATCACCCCGAAGTGCAGATCACCTTGCATATTGGTGGAAACGCAGAATAGGAAGTCCCTGCTCCAGCGAGCTTCTTGGTCTCGGCTGGGAGGCACCGTAAGGTGACGTCAAGCTATGGCGTATGCTTTAGATGAACATCTTGTTCTCAGGTCTGCTAAGGTCTCCTGGCTGTCCTGAGAAAAGTGATTTTTGCCCCAGTTTCCCCAGGAGGGACAAATGGGTTTGTAACATGCTTTCAGAGGAACTTGTGACGCTGCCTCACAAGGCTAGATATGATGAAACCTTCATTTTTCAGACTCAGCTGAGAGAGGAGGGTAGGATTTTTCATGACCACATATTTTGAAAGTGAATTTTTACTTGATTGTTCATATCGCTTCATTCCCTGCACCTCCTACACCCATTTGTGCTAATATAAAGCAAGTGTGTAGCGCTGTTAAAGTGCCTCTGCAAACTGAATAATAATTGGGACAATGGAGAATCAGGGCTGGGACATTCTCCATTAAATGGACATGTGTTTTTCCGCTAGAGGAAAAATAACTCCCAAGAAATAAAAGAATAATTTCAAATCCTTAAGAAGCTGGAGAAGCTGATGTGCAGGAAAGAGGATGGCTTTGACAAATGCATTATTCTTTGCAAACAGTCATCTTCCTTAGTTTTGCTGGAAATTAGATTGAAAAGGAGTAGACAGCTCCTGGGGCTGAACATCCCTGCTGCTGGAGATTCACCATATACAATGGCCATTTTTTTCTACTGGTGATCCTTTTTTACAAGCTTTTCCCACTTTTAAATATCTCTTTTTTTTTTCCCCCCACTCACTAGTTGCTTTTTAACCGGGGTTCTTCAGAAGTTCTAAGAGAAGTGAAGGGACAAGCAGTCACAGCCCCCAGGACTCGTGGGAGCTATTCCCACTGAAGATGCTGACTCAGTTTGAACCCCCAGTTCCCTTCCTGTGCTTCTTTTTATCCTTATGTATTAATTCATGCTTCAGAAGTGATTTGATATCCTTGGATGAAAGAAGATGCACCTTTGTATTAAGTTTCTACACCGTCCCCAGCTGGTGGCCCCTGCGCTCGCCGGACGGGTGAGCCCTCAGACCTCAACCCTTGGCTGGAGCAGCTCTCTGAGGTCTACCCTGGCTTCTCCCTTTCTAGATGGAGAGAGCAGAGGGAAGGATCAGGGCACAGAAGCTATTTACAGTATGCAAGATTACAGGAGAGATAGGGTGAGTTTCTGTGCTCCGCCATCCAACTGGGGAAGCAGTGGCAGGGGAAGACTGAGCCGGGCTCTCTTGGATGGTGGCTGTGCCCACATCCCATGCCTCTGGCTGTTTTCTCCTCTCAAATTCTCCATTTTTTTTTAACTGATCCCCTGTGGTTTTTATGGCTTCACCTGTCTTACCCCAAGAACCCACAGTGGGTGACTTCAGGCCCAGAGCTTGTGGTAGTTTCTGCTGCCCTAGGGGTGCCCCCAGCAGCCTGGCTCCTCAGACAGCGGGTTCACTGTCTTGCTGGCTCCTTCCCTGTCTGTTTTGGTTTTCTTTTCTTTTCTTTTTTTTTTTTTTTTTTTTTATTTCCATTAATCAAGCACTTGTTATGCAGGTTGTGGTCAGTGCACCCCGTGAGGATGGCTTTCATTATGCATCTTCCCTCCCCACATGCCCCCAACTCGTATCTTGTCTTGCAGCCAGCACATGTCCGTGCTTGCTGCAGGAAAGCGAGCCAGGGTCTGCTCCCAGCAGCCAGGACACAAGGGCAGAGCCCATCACGGACGCTTTCAGGAGCCCTCGGCAGGCTCCTGGGTCCTTCCCGCAAAAGCCGCAGCCCCTGTACCTCCAATCTGGAGCATCAGCAGGGACACCAGAAAGTCTGCGCCTGCAGAGCATCTCCTCTGCATGGGATCGCACCTTTGGAAAGGCACTCGTGTGCAAGGAGGTCGCTAGCTGGGTGTCCTGGGAGGCCATGGTTCCTTTTTCCCTGCCGGCTGTGCTGCCCGTGGAGTGCCTGGCTCAGGAGCCGGGAGAGGCTGTGCCAGCAGCTCCAGGGCGGGTTATCAGCCCCTGGAAGGAGCACACAGCAGTTTCTTCCTTCCTGGAATTATCTCAGCCCCCAAGGCATGGTGTCCGGCACCGTGCCCAGAGAACGGCAGCGGGTCTGGCAGTGTCCCGCTCCTTGCATCACTGTTGACTCCAGGGGGTGCGGGATGCTTTCCAGGTCCGAGGGAAATATTTCATAGGCAAGTTTGTGTGAGCATCTGTCGCCAACAGGATGGAGACAGGACGATTCTTTAGGGATCCTCAGCAGGACAATGACACAACAATGTTGTTGTTACAATCAAAACTTTATTTTAAACTGGACCTTCTGCAGATTGGGTCATTTTAACAGATTAACCACAACTTGAGCTCCCAGTACACATACAAAATTCACTCCATCCTGGGAGGAAGCAGCTGGCGGTGGAAGTGTCCGTACCCCCCGGGGATCCTGGCCCTGCCGCTCAGCAGCAGCAGCTCCCGTCCAGGTCCCTCCTGGGACTCACTGCTGTGCGCTTTTTTAGGCAGTGAGGTGTGTGCTCTGATGTGTCCCTGCTCACAACGTGTGTCACCCTGATTGACCCGGGTGCCCAGGACCCCTTTAGAGGAGAAGTGGGGATGTGACCCACTTGCCCGTGGCCGCCTGCCCCACAGGACGGTGCACCAAGGGTTGGGAGTGGGGGCACGGGTCCCAGCATCCCTGCGAACCCCGAGTACACAGCGTGCACAAGTGGTGACGCTGTGACTCAGAGGAGAGGGTGCCCGGGAAGAGGCGAATGCCCTCTGCAATGGAGAACTTGACTCCAAGGCCAGCACAGCTCTGAGTTCAGATTTCACAGGATCAAACCAGATCCCAGGTCTGAACTGGCTGCCATGTCTGATAGAGGCTGGGGAGCGCCCTGGGAGGAGGAGACTGTGCTCAGGGTGTTTGAAGCTCTATCTTTCCCCAGTGGTGCTACAAGAGGGAGTGTGTGCCTTTCGGCACCCGACCGGAGGGCGTGGATGGTGCCTGGGGAGCCTGGTCGTCCTGGGGAGAGTGCAGCAGGACATGCGGCGGAGGTGTATCGTCATCCATTCGCCACTGTGACAGCCCTCGGTAGGTGTACGTGCGCGTGGCCGTGTCGGCGTGGCCCTGCCTTGTCCTGCCTGCACGGCATCGCTGTTCGGGCTAGTGGGGAAGGCAGCAGCCAGGTGCCTGCGCAGCTCTGCACTCAGTTCCCAGGAGGGTCTCAGCTCCTGCACGCAAATCCCATGTCCTGCTTTCGCAGCAGCTCGATGCTTTTGCCTTTGGTGTTGGGTCTGCAGCCACAGACCCAAAGCCACTTGGACAAGTGCACTGTGCGCTTGCAGCTGAGCGCATGAAGTCTGCTGGGGGACTGCACTTCTGCAGTAGCCCCTCCAGGCAGGATCCATCCTTGCAGTAGTGCAGGATTGGGAAAAGCCGTGGTGCTTCTGCAAGCTTGGGGCAGCTGCCTGCCACAAACACAGCTCACTGTTCTGAGCTGGTTCTCCCGTCTTTTTCCCGGTTTGGCAGGCCCACGATTGGAGGGAAGTACTGCTTGGGAGAGCGGAAGCGGTACCGGTCCTGCAACACCGACGTGAGTACCGGTGGGCTCAGGGAGGGGAGCGGTGGTGGGCTAGCAGGGCTTTGCTGGTGGGGTAGGCAGCGCCGTGTTGCAGCACGGCTGCAGGGCATTGCGTGCAGCTGTGGGAGCTATGGGAGGAGGGGTGAGCCATGCTGTGCCGGCAGCAATCCTGTGATGGGGAAAGCCAAGCAGGACGATGCACGCCTGCACCGGCTGCGAGCTGGCTCAGAGGGTGGGTGGGAGGTATGTACCTGCAGGGCTTCGGCATCAAGAAGGGGCCTGAAAAGATAATGAGGAAAAGGGGGAGAGATCAGAGGCTTTCAGCACTGACATGACAGCCGTTGTCTCTCACAGGCTGCAAGTGCAGGCCTGGTCAGGTGAGAGCAGATCACGAAACGCGCTGTAGCACCCCGCTTCCCAGGGCTGGGGGTTAAACCTCAAGGGGAGCAAAGAGGAATAACTGTGCTGCAGGGAAGCTCAGCGAAGCTTTGGACCTGGGAAATGGTAGCTTTAACATCCACAGGCTGGTAGTGAGGAAAATAGATGGCTCCCGTTGCTTCTCCTGGGCTTTGCACCTAGCTTTTAAAGAATTGCTTGCAAGAGCAAGTGTTGCATCTGCAGACAGACCAGCTGGGGCCCAACGGCTCGTGCCGTTAGTTTTCATGTTTAGCTTTGCAGGAAGGATGCTCCTGCTATACTGTAACAGTGTCCAGTTGTCAGGGCTGGTGTCCATCTCCTAGAAGGGCTGGTGTTAGCCGCAGCTGGGAGCCCTGTAGCAGCTCCTGCCCTCCTAGCAGACAAGGCAGGCTGCTCCCACCAACATGCTCATCGCTGGCTGTGTGGCCACAGGACTGCCCGCCGGGCTCCCAGGACTTCAGAGAGCTGCAGTGTGCCGAATTCGATAATGTCCCCTTCCGAGGGAAGTACTACACCTGGAAGACGTACCGTGGAGGTGAGTGCTGGGGCTGGCCTGAGCATCCCTTGGCTCAGGCAGAACGGGAACAGGGCTGTACAGGGCTTTGCTCTCCCCCGTTCTCTGCAGGGACAGGTCTTGCAGTCCAAGTGGTCTGGTGGGCAGTTAGTCACCATCTCTGCTAGCCCAGGTCCCGCAGGCTGCCCGCTCTGTGTCCCTGGGGTGTGCTGCTTCCCCCTCACGCGACTGTGGATCGATGTGCATCCCTCCAGGCAGCTGCCCCTGGTGCTGGCCCATGACGGTCCTGCCATGCCCTGGGTCACCTACCCCTGTGCAATTGCTCTTTAACTTCATTGCTTTGCTAGAAACAATTCCAGCAGCACCAGAGCTGTTTAACTTCTTTCCTTGAGTCTGTCGAGGAAGACAGGCAAGAGAAGGGAGTTGCTAGTATCTGGTACCTGATGGGGAGAACGTGGGCAGCCTTCCCTGCGTAGGCAGGTAAAGCTTCCAATTCCTGCACAGGCAGAAGGGAGATGAACTGGTGGATCCTCCGAAGAGCAGCACTCCCCTCTTCCCAAGGTCAGTCCTCCTGTGTCCTGCAGAAGTGTCTAGCGAGGAGAGGGGGCAGGAGGAGGCCTCTGTGGCAGAAATCTCTTAATAATGAGAAAGAACAGCGCGTCTCCTTCATGTAGTTAATGAACTTGACTGGGGAAATCCTTCGCAGCTGTGTAAATAAGCACACCTCCCAGCGGGGCTCCTGCAGCTGGAGCAGATGTGCTGAGGCTGCAGGGGATGGATCAATAAAAATGTAATAAAATTGCAAAGCAGTAAGTCACACAAAGACCCTAATGGATGCCAAGGTGGAAGACAGCCCCGCAGGCTGGATCTGCCCTTGCTCGAACCTCTCTCTTCCCCAGGCATGGCCCAGTGGTTTGAGTCCAGGGGACAGCAGGCCAGTTGAACATCGGCCCTTGAATTGTAATCTGGCTCTGACAGGAATTTTTGCTTTGGCTTTCAAAAAAAGCCCCTTCCTCTCTCTCTGCTTCAGCTTCCTCTTCCATAAAGTAAGGTGATGAAACCTACCCCCTTCCCGGGAGGCTGTGAGCATTGGCATGATCGTGTCTTGAAGGGATTTGGGAGCTCCCTGTCTCAGCTCTCCAAGTTGGCTGTGGGTAACGGTCACGAGGAGCCGTGTTGTTTAGCCGTTATGTTTTGTTTATTCAGTGTCAAAGGGTATCACTGTCTTCTTCTGCGATGGCCCAGGTAGGGAAACTGAGGCACATTCACACAAGTAGAGAGGTGCTGGAAGCTGCAGCTCCTCATCCTGTTCTGGGAGCCAAGCCCATGGCCGGGAGAGCACCCGTCTCCCAGCTCTTGAAAAATCGTGTGCGCTGACACCCACCTGCCTGGGAGCTGTCAGCCAGGATTAGCAGGATCAGCTTTTCATAGCACGGGCTGTCCACACTGGACCCTCAGATCAGTTGGGACCGTGGAGGTGGTAAGGCATCATCCCTGTTCCACTTCACCTACAAACTTCTTTGCCCAAGTCTGGGCGCTCTGTCAGGATTGGGGAGACCGGATTGCAGCCATCTGATCATTAAGGGGGCTTCTAAGACAGAGAGAGACTTTTTACCAAGGCCTGTAGTGACAGGACAAGGCGCAACAGTCTTAAATGGAAAGAGGGTGGGTTTAGAGTGGACGCAAGGAAGAAATGGTGTACGATGAGGGTAGTGAGACACTGGAACAGGTTGCCCAGAGAAGCTGTGGATGCCCCGTCCCTGGAAGTGCTCAAGGTCAGGTTGGATGGGGCTTTGAGCAACCTGACCTAGTGGAAGATGTCCCTGCCCACAGCAAGGGGGGTTGGACTTGGTGGTCTTTGAAGGTCCCTTCCAACCCAGACCCCTCTGTGATTCTGTGACTATGACTTCAGCAGCACGAGTACTTGCATCTTCACTCGCCTGCGGGATTTTGTGATACTTGGTGTCATTTGGGTGTCAGAGATACATCTGTGGGGGAGGTGGGGATCATCCCTTGCACCTCCAGCCTCTCCATGTCATAGATCAGACCCCCACGGTACAGCCCCCTCTTGTCTTCCCCTTCCCGCAGGTGTTTTGCTCTCAGGACCCATGTTTTGCCCCTGCAGCCCCTGTGCTAGCAGGCATCCCTACCCCAGCATCGAGGAGGCAATGAGGGCTGGCCATCATCTCCCTCACTCCCTCCTGGGCTCTTCCAGTGGTGCCCAGAGAGCTCCGGGGTGGGCTGTCAGTCCCTCCCTCCCCACTGGCACAAGCAGCCCCCCAGGATCCATCCTTGTTGGCAGCCTCGTCCCCAGGCATTCTGCCCTCCAGCTGGTATCTGCTCTTCAGGTTGCTTTTGGGCACGTGTCCCCACTTTGGGAGCCGTTCACCACCCTGGCCCTCTGCTGAGCTTCTTTCCCTGCTCAGCTCAGCCACTGCCTTCGGCACTGCACCCTTGAGCCATCCCGTTGCTGAAAGGTGCGGTGGTGCCGGGGCGCTTGTGCCGTTTGCCCATCAGACGCTGGCCCCACATCGGTTCAGGGAAGTGTCCTGGGCACAGAGCACCCCCACCCTGAAGACAAGGAGTACCCCACTGGCTTGGATGGGGGAGGGCACCGATCCCACAGGGAATTTGGGAAGGAAAGGAGCCACCCGCTGAAAGCCTGACACCAGCCGCCAGGTCACTGGCAAGTTGAGGTCGGGTTTTGCGCGGGGCCAGTACGGCGTGTTTTTCTGGCAGTGATTTATAACGGTCCTGGAGCCCAGACCCCGGGATCGCAAGACCAGCGAGAAATGCTGAGCTCAGCCTTTCGGAGCTCAACAGTCAGCAGATAGCTTGTGGAATGTGGCTTTAATTGTTTGTTTATTTTGCTTTATTCGCTTAGTTATTCATTTTGCTTTTGGCGGATGCAAGAGCCAAGGGAGAGTGGAGCAGCTCACGGGGCTGGGAGAGAGATGGGGAGGAGCAGGGTCTTGCAGAAAACAGGAGATTGCTCATCATAAATGGTAATGCGCTTTAATTCCTCTATGGCACAGGGCAGGCAGGAGGAACAAAACGTCCTCTGAGGCACCGCATAGCCAACCGAAAATATTCTATTCTCTTTTAATAGCTATATTAAAAATTAAAAGGAGTACTTGCGGCAGACTTGGCTGTTGCTGACCTTGGACTGCTCAGCCCAAAGCGAAGGGTGGGCAGCTCTCTCCAATGCGTGGCCGGGGGGTTCGCCTCTCTGGGGGCTGGGGACCGGCACAGTGTTTATGGCAGCCCCCGCGCTCTTTGGGGTTGTACGGTCTTGTCTGCTGCTCGTTTCCCAGTCAATTAGTAACATTCACCAGGCAGCGGGCAGGCTGAGGGGGTCCCACTCATTCTGTGGAAGTGGGCTCTTCTCCCGTGGTGGTGGACCCACCTTGCACAGGTGACGACGGGCACTGCAGAGCCTCTCCTGCCCCTCTGCTGCCAAATGTCTCAAGGGGCTTGTGCTGAGGATCCCGCTCGTGCCCTGCAGATGTGGGTACCACTGGGCAGCAGCGAGCTGGCCTGGGAGGATGCAGAGCACTGCCTTGCTCTGCCAGACCTAAGGCTCCCACCCCAAAAAGCACAGCTCCCACCAAACCATTCACACGCTGGGAGAGGAGGGGCTGGATCCTGCTTGTTGGTGAAAATACCGTCCTTAATTCCCATCTCCAGGAATGTCAAGGCGTGTCGTGCTGTTTCAGAGGATCTTTCTGGGGTCCAAAACTCACCCTGGACAGGTCAGTGTTGCTGTCATGGGGACACACAGTTGTCACTGGTCTAGGGCTTTAGAAAGGTGCCTTTTTAAGGAACCACCTTAACAAGGAGAAGTTGATGCCCAGACCACCTGAGTACCTCTTGGCCAGCTGAGTGCCAAGCAAAGTCCAGTTCCCGACAGACGCAGGGCAGTGATACCAGCCCCCCTTTCCTCTGATCGGTGGGAGGGTGACCTGGCTGCCAAGGGCAAATCCTGGCTGGAAGTTGTCACCAGGGTGGGTGTGTTGGGGACTGGACCTGAGCTCAGGTGGCCCAGCTGGCTCACTGGAGCAGCTGCAGTCAGTATGCAGATACCAATGCAGGGTCGTCCCTCTGTCTCCCCCTTCCTCCTTCAGTCTCCCTCTCCCCATTTCTCTTCCATAAGACTTTTTCTTTTAAGGGCAGAAATCCTGCATCTGCAAGCCTTTCCTAACTCACTAGATGAGGAGAGCCAGCAGGGGTTCATTCCACGCGGAGCAGCAGCTGGGTGACAGTGTGACCACAGGACCCCAAGTCCCAGCTCCGTGCACAGACCCCAAGTCCAGCACCCGCTATCAGCTCTTGCAGGCAGGACAGTGATGGGTGCTGAGTTCCCCCTGCTCAGCGGCTGCTTCCCAGGCTCCCTCTACACACACGAGATGCTCGCAGCCACTGGGATACAGGGCCTGCATCAGCAGCAATGGGTCTTTGCCAGTGGTGGGCTGGAACCAGAGCAACTGTCCCAGCATGGAGGGCTTGCTGTCTTCCACGTGCTTTCCTCCCTCTCTGCTGATTTCACCTCAAAAGATGGTTAAATTGTTAGGGATTTAAGCATGCATGAATCCTCCTGGGCTCCAGCAAGGGGAGGGCAATTCCCCGTGAACACTCCTGGCTCTGCGATGAGCTGAGTTCATGAACTCACACCATTTTTGCAGCCCTGTAACAAAGTCAGGGCACTTAAGACAAAGGAATAGATTTGGCCTCGTGCTGCCAATCCCCGATCTTTTATTTTCTCTCTTTTCTTTCTTTTTTTTTTCCCTCCAGCTTGTTGGGTTTTTCATTCCTGTTTTCCCCACGGGCTCCTCTTTCGAGGCTGTGATGATTACACTTGGGGCTGCTTGCTGCTGGAGGAGGCTGGGCACCAGCCTGGGCACGGGGCAGCAGCGGTGGGCAGTTATGATAGAAAGGAGGATCACGCAGCCAGTTGGGAGCTGCTAAAACGGAGCCAGGGCTGGGAGAGAGGCAGAAACAGGCTGTGGCAGGGGTTAGCTGCCCACCAGGGAACTGCTGCAAGGTGTCTGCAGTGGGTCTGGTTTTCCTTGTAGCTGGAGACAAGGAAGGGAATAGGGAGTGCATGTGAATAGCTTAGCAAACCGATCTGAGCGCCCTGAAATGAAAGCCCAAATTTCTGGCTGTTTCTCAGCTCTGCTTCATTGCATATTCTGCCCTGCACTCCAGTGATGGCAGGAGAGAGCGCGGCCTTAGAGAGCTGCATGCGGACAGGGACGAAGGGTCCCACGCAGCCGACGGAGCGCACCACTGCGCTGCCAGGAGCAAGGCCACCCCCAGGAGAGATGCTCCCGAACCAGCAAGCACTGGCTAAATCACAGATAGGTCTCAGGAAGGGCCCACACAAGCCTCTCTCCCAGGCTGGTGGGACAGTTGCACGCACAAGGTGTGCGGTTGCCAGTGGGGCTCGGAGGCACAGCCTCTCCAAGCTGGGAGATCCCGTAGGCAGCGTAGATCCCTTGTGACTCGTGTGTTCTTACTTTGCTGGTGATGTTTTGCACCTGAGGTCTGACTGGACAGACCTGGGGTCCAGGCATGCCATGGTTAAATGGCTGTGAGTTTTCGGGCTCATGCCTGCAAGTTTTCAGGCTCATGCCTGCGTTGTCCCCCTCGGCGGCCCGGCCCTGGAGTTCCCTCGCCTGGCAGGGGAGAGCCCAGGGTGCTGTGGAGGGGGTTGGCTCTCCAGAAGGAGGATTGATCGAGTGCCTTCTCTAGGGGCTTGCCCAGGCAGCCGGTTCGACAGCATGCCTCCAAGCTGCTGAATTCCCCTCCCGTGTCTCGTGTCTCCTCCTGTTGCCTCCCTCTCCTGGCTTTGCTCTTTCTTCCCCCCAGGCTGCGTTTTGTGCTCCCAGGCACAGCTGGGTCACTCCTCCCCTCCATCTGCCCATTTGATGTGCTGTATCAAGTTGCAAGTTTTGCAGATTTTGCTTGCTCCCAATCTAGGTGCTTCCCAGCTCTGCCACACAGCTCACAAGTGTTGCCGGTGCCTGCAGGAGTGAACTGCCACTGCTCAGGCATGCATCTCTCTGCCAGGGTCATGCAGGCTGTTGAGTCTACTTGGGACGCTCAGTAAAGGCAGCAAATGCTGCGATCTGCACCAGCATTTGATAAAATCCAGTGACAGGAGGCAGGAAACTGCTGTGCTCAGGTGTCTCCTTCCATAACCGGTCCCACATCCTGCTCCCAGGCACCATAAGCCAATATCCAGATATCCAGCCTCTTATCCTTAGGCAGTGCTTTGGCAAGGGGCGTTGGGAAGCAGGTATTTTAGCTATAACTTGGGCATCCTTCTCCTTCGTCCTCATGCTGCTGTCGTCATTTTTGCTGTAAAGGACTCAGTATCCACCAGCCTTGAACAGAAAGAAATGGTTACTCTGGTCTAGGAGCTGAAAAACTTGGTTGCTCTGGTCTACTAGCTGAAAAACCTTGGACAAGTTGCTTAAGAGCTGCTGCCTCAGTTTCCCTCTTTGTAAAATGGGCACAAGGGTGTCGACAGCCCTTGTAAAGTGCCAGGAAGCCTAGGAATGGCTGATACCAGATAAGAAGTCAATTTGTTTCCTTCCCCATCACATACAGCCCGTGTTTCCCAGGCTGTGCAGAAGGGACAGTGTCTCACCATGTGTCGGTGTCCGGTTCAAGGGTCTTGGCTCAGTGCTGATCAGTAAGGAGGGTGTCTGGGTCCCTTCGTGGGTCCCTCCACTCAGCAGGGACATCCTCCTGGGCACCCGGAGCTGTGCAGTGGGCCAGGCACAGGACGGAGGCTTGGGGAGGCCGAGGATAAGGCAGCCATTATCTAGGTCTGGCTCTCCACTTCTTTCCTTTCTCTCCTTGGCAACGTCATTTGAACCTCTGCTTCTTTCCCAGGGGGTGTGAAAGCCTGTTCCCTCAACTGCCTGGCTGAGGGTTTCAACTTCTACACAGAACGAGCTGCAGCCGTGGTGGACGGGACACCGTGCCGGCAGGACTCCAACGACATCTGCGTCAACGGGGAGTGCAAGGTGCTGCCAGAGTCTGGGACAGGCTTGGGAGGGGGAGGCAAGGGCAGACCCCCAGGCAGGGGAGCGCTGCCCTCCACATGCCCGCACAGACATGGGCATCTCTCTGCCCGGGCACCCGGTTCACCTGCGGGAGCAGGAGCACATCCACCTTGGGCTTGTGCCCATCTGCTCTCCATGGGTGCCACGTTGGCCTGCATTAGCCATGGGTCTCTGCATTTACGGATCGTGTAGTCCCAGGCACTTGATATTTCCCTTGAAATGGGATCTGGAGGGCTATAAAAGTTTAATTATAAGAAAGCACTGTGGGAGTGGTGAATGTCCCCCGGCAGGCAGACAGGCTCCCTCTGTCTCTGTCTGTCTCCCTTCCTGTGTCTCTGGGATCTCTTTGTCTCTATGGGGCTGAATATACTGTGGAACAAAAGGGGGATTGCACCATAGGTAGCCACAGCCCTGCTGGTGACCCGCTTGCTAGCCCACATACTGCAGCAGCAGGGCAGATCTGGAGCCTTCATGTGGGCTCGCTACTGCGATACTTACTGGTGCTGCGGGGACACGGCTCTCCTTGGGCTGCTGCAGCTCTACCAGCTCAAGACAGGCACCCTAACCTCCGCCTTGTCCCACAGCCACAGCATCTCTGCCTGTGCCCCCCAGCCTTGGAGAGAGACCCCCCCCCCAGGGCTGTCCCTGGAGAGGGGTGGCAGAAAGGTGGAGCTGGGCAGAGGTGGTGTTACTGAGCCCTGCCTGGTGTACGGTGCAATGGAGGGGAGTGAGGTGGAGCCCAGGGAAGTTCCCCGCTCCCCGGGATGCTGCAGGTCAGATTTGGGGAGGACAAAGCCCCACCAGGACGGCTAATTCCCTGCTGCTCCTTCCTCCAGCATGTGGGCTGCGACCGTGTCCTGGGCTCTGACTCAAAGGAGGACAAGTGTCGCGTGTGTGGGGGAGACGGCAGCTCCTGTGAGACCGTTGAGGGCGTCTTCAACCAGTCCCTGCCGGAGGGAGGTAGGGAGCAAGCAGCCTGGCCAGCACAGCCGGCGTCACCCACCCTCGAGTCCCTCCTCGGCTTCACCTGCTCCTGGGGATGTGCAGGACAGGCAGGGATGTATCCCAGGGAAACACCCCAAAGGGTAGGACCAGGCTGCAAGCAGGGAGCAAATCGCTCCTGTTCACTGACCAAGCTGTGACCCAGCCGCTGCTGGCACTCAAGTCCCTGACACAGAGCGCCCAGCTCTTTCCCTGCTCCCCAGCTCATGCTGCCCTCAAGCCAGGCTGTGGAGTTGCCCGTGGAGATCCCAGCTCCACAGCACCTCCCCAGCACAGCCAGTCCCATCACAAGAGCCCGCATTGCAAAGCAAGCAAGCCACTGTCCTGGCGGGCCATCGTGCTTTTTCCGTTTAATTGCAGCGGGTGGCTGAACAAACACCTCTGCACTGCCAGCATCTCATTTAGCGTTTAACCCATGGGTAACAGGGTGGCACACACTCCCATCCAGCTCAGGGCAGGGTTGGCTCCGGGCTCGGGGGCTGAGCATCACTGCTCACCGGCCCGGGGTTGTCTCACAGGTTACGAGGAGGTGATCCAGATTCCCAAGGGCTCCGTCCACATTGACATCCGGGAGCTGAACCTCTCCATCAACTACCTAGGTGAGATGCAGCTGGGGGACACTGAAATCCCAGCCAGACACTCATTGCTCTGCTATTTGCCTGCAGTTAATATGGTGTGGTAAAGGCCCAGCACAGAAAACCTCCCACTGCAGCAGAGGATGGGGTCGGGGGTCCAGGCTTGGGGCTGGGGGCAGAGGAAGGCAGCAGGGCCTGCTGGCGGGGCGGTGTGTCCCAGGCCAGCGTGGGCCATGGCAAGGTGGCGCACACAGCCCCTGTCTCGCTGTGGTGCTGCCTCCGTCCCGCGCTCACTGTTCAGCAGCGTAACCCTGAGCAAACCCCACACCCCGCCGTTCCTGGCGCTGCCTGTGGCTCCTTGGCATTCCCCCCTCCGCCAGCATGTTGGGCTGGGGATTAAAAATAGACCTGCTCACATTTTCCTTGGGCTTAATTTTCCAGCCAGACTCTGGCTGGTTTTTACAACAGGCTTTTTTCTTTCCCCTTTTCTCTTTCTGTCCTCCAAGCGTTGGACTGTGGTCACGGAGAGGTGGGCAGGGGTGCTCACTGCTGGCTTGCTGCCTGGTGCCTCGGCAGTGGCTCTCCAGGAGCAGGAGCCTGCCCAGATGCCAGCACCGGTGGGAGGTCGCAGCGGGGCTCTCCTGGTAGCATCCCTCCAGGCCAGCTCCCTTTGCTGGGTTCGGGGATGCCAACATCCCTCCCTGCCCAGCCCAGGTGTACTGGGGACTCCTCGTGTCCATCCAAACTGGATTTCTGTGCACTGGAGGCACAGCCCAAGCTCATGTCTCTATTGACTGCTGCCACCAGTCTCTCCCACTCCAGGAATTGTCCCTGCGCCCCCGTGGGAGGGGAAGGAGCATCCTCCATCCTCATTAGTATGAAGCATCCTCCCTGCCCTAGAGCATCTTGGCACTGAGGTCGTTGCCAGCAGCGAGGGCAGGAGTGATGCAGAACTGGGTGCCAGCACGGTGTAGGTGGCAGAGAGCAAGCAGGGAGAGCGTGGGAATGCGAGCAAGCGAGCCCATCTCCCTCTAGCGACCCGCTTGGGCAAGCACAGCCGGGCTCCTGGGGACCGGCCTCCTCCAGTAGCCCCAGCAGCCAAGAACCAGTTTGCACAGCTGGATTTGAGCCTGGCTTCCTGGCCACAGCTTGTCACGCTGCCAAGTGTCCCCATGACCACCCCGGGCAGCTGGCTGGGCTCCCGGCAGCATCATCCTTCCACAGCGAGGTGGCGAGCAGGCTGAGACAAGAGGATGGGTACCTTAGTCCCACCTCTGCTAGTGACTTTCTGTGACCCTGACCCAGGCACCTACTTTATTTGCCCACCTATTCCCTCCCTGTAAAAGGAGGCTGATGATATTTTCCCTCTGTTGTAGCAGTGCTCTGAGCCTGGCAGATGAGAAGCGCCCAGCCAAAGCTGGGTCCAGGTGCGTTCAGCCTTTCTGCTAACCCTTGCTCCTCTGCCCTCGCAGCGCTGAGAGGGGAGAGCGGCGAGTATTACATCAATGGGAAGCTCTCCATCGACCCCCCGCGGCGCTTTGACATCGCAGGCACGACATTCCACTACAGGAGATCCCCAGAGGAGCCTGAGTCCCTGGAGGCCTTGGGACCCACCAACATCACCCTCTTTGTCATGGTTGGTAACATGGTTCCTTCATACCCCACCTGGTATGGGCCTGGTCTGGGCTAAAGAGATCTTACCATGACTACATGGGAATTGGAGCTAATCAGCCTCTGTCCTTGCTGTCTGGAGTAAAGGGGCACAGAGATCAGAGGTAAATTGGGCTAAATTCTCAGGTCTCTATCCCTAATCTGCCAGGCTTTGGCACGATTCGATCTGTAAGTGCACGGGAGCTTGTTCTTTGATCATGTCACCTTCACGGCTGCACCACTGTCATCACTGGTGGCTGTCATGTCAATGCTGGAAGGGACTGGAAAGGGAAGGGGGGGAGATTTCAGCTGCCCTGGATTTTAAAGAGTGTGCTGAGGTCATGGGAAGCCATACAGACAGTCACGACCATGCTGGGCTTCGGTGGCACTGATGCCTCGGTGGTGCCTTTCTCTGCAGGTCCTTGTGCGGACAGAGCAGCAGGGGATCCGGTACAAGTTCAACGCACCCATCGGCAGGGATGCTTCGAACCAGTACTCCTGGCACTACTCCCCATGGACCAAATGCTCAGCACTGTGTGCAGGGGGTGAGGTTTGACCCCGTGTCGGCTGGGAGGGGACACATGTCTGTGCTCCTGTGACTCCCACGCACTGTGTTTGGGCCACGTGAGACAGCGCACAGACATTAGCATCTGCTTTGCTCAAAAGGAGCTCTCAGGTTTCTACATATTCCCTCCCTGCACTCGGCTACATGCGAGCTGGTGTCAGGCAGCAGGATCTTGTGGGCAGAGTGTCAGGGCAAACAACCTGGATGCCGTTCTTCGGCTGGACCGCGGTGTAAGCAGTAGAGGTGATGGAAGGTGGCGTGATATGCTTGAAATTCATTTATTTGCATGATGCAGGACAGGTTAGCCGATCACAACAGGCTCTCTGGCCTTCAGATCTACATGTCTGTGAACTGAAGCACTGCTGATGCTTCCCTGAATCCCTTGTGCCCGTTCCTGTGGGGGTTGACACAAAGGTTTGCGCCGTGTCTTCTGGATCTGGCGAACCTGGCTGCGGGTGACTGAGCTGGTATTCAGAAGAAGGGAGAGGCGGTTTCAAAAGCAAGGCTTAATCGTGTTCCCTGTTTAAAGCTAAGGGCCCCGACCTGGTCTTGCGTGCTAGGCCTCGACGAAGTGTTGCCCCCTCTTGTTCCAGCTATTCCCCCCAGTGCTGCCCAGAAAGTCTCACAAGGCCAAGGTTAGAACAGGTTTATTTGAGGACGAGATCCTTGGAACGCTTTGATCCTCCCTCCTCTGCAAACTCTGCTGGGTCCTGCCCTGGCTGGTAAGCCTTCACCCCATCCATTCTTTTCTGGAGATGTTAGAGGCAAAGGAGACCTTGGTTATGAATAGAGAAGTAGGTTCAGGCTTGACGAGGTGCAGTGACAAGTGGCTGCTCCATCCCATTGCCCATGCAGGAGCTCGGGGGGACTCGTACCCGCAGCCTGGCTCAGCGCTAGCCTCAGGGTCCTCCTCTCTTTCCCCTTTGCCTCTTTTTCTTGGCAGGCAGCCAGACCCAGTCTGTGGTGTGCAAGAAACTTTCTGATGGCTCAACCGTCTTCAACCATTTCTGTAGCCCTGAAACCAAAATGCCAGAGCGACAGAGGCCATGCAATACCGAACCGTGCCCCCCAGCGTGAGTACCATGGCTTGGAGCAGATCAAGGGAGTGTGGGTGGAAAAAACAGCGTAGAGGGTGAAATTTCCCCCTCTCTGTCATTCCCAACTCAGAGTCCCCTGCCACAGCCCAAGTGCATCGCTGCGGAGAAGGGGCAGCAGCGATGCAGGGAGCAGAAACCTGTCTCTACTGCAGTGCTCTGTGCACGAGGCTACACCGTGCCTTGCTCGGTGAGAGATGTGCTGAGCACATGGTGTGTTGGCCAAGGATGGTCTCTGTAGCGTGACCTCCTCCCTCCGCTGCTGTGCTGCTTGCAGAAAGGAGCCGTCCCCATCTGGTCCTTTGGTGCCAAGCAAAGGACAGTCCCTCGGAATTTGTCCCAGCCCCCCCTTGGCTGGCCTTTGCCCCCGTCTTGCAGGGGAAGGGGAGATGTGGAGGAACTCTGTAGTTCAGACAGAGCTGCCTGGGAGGCTGCGGCCGGAGTAGGAATAAGGCTGTGTGCAGGAGTATGAGAACAAGCATGGACCACTGTGCCCCTCGCAAGCTTTGCTGTTTTACCTGTCTCCAGCTGGGTGATTGGGAACTGGTCTGAATGCAGCCGAAGTTGCAACGAAGGCGTCCGCACACGCAGCGTCTTCTGCAAGCGTAAGATCTCTGCCACCGAGGAGAAGACCTTGGATGATGCTTCTTGCACCCATCCACGGCCAAAGATGCTTGAGCCTTGCAATAATCAGACGTGCCCTCCAGAGTGGGTTGCCCTGGACTGGTCTGAGGTGAGTGCTTAACATCAGCCATCACCTCTCTGATGGCACTGGTCCTTAGGAGGACAGTGTCAGTCACTAGGCCAGAGCATCGGTGACTGCTGCTGGCCATGGCGAGCGTAATGTGGGAAATGGCCTTGTAGCTCAGGAGACAGGCAAGGTGGGAGCAGTGGTGGGGAGAGCCAGAGCTGCCTCTCTCTGCCATACATCCTGACCGCGTGTGTCCTCCCTTCGCAGTGCACCCCAAGCTGCGGGCCAGGTTTCCGCCACCGCATTGTCCTCTGCAAGAGCGGTGACCACAGTGCAACGCTGCCCGCCTCCCAGTGCTACGAAGGCTCCAAGCCCCCGACCAGCATGAGATGCAACCTGCGGCGCTGCCCACCACCGCGCTGGGTGACTGGCGAGTGGGGAGAGGTAGGGACAAGCCTTTCCATGGGGTTATTGAAGGAGAAGACTCTGCCTCCCCAGCCCCTCAAATCCTAGTGCACATGAGGCTTTTACCTGCCAGAACCCAGCGTGGCCACCGCAACTATCTGGGGGGCAGCAGGACTCCATGGCAGTGTTCTTTGCCCCCCCTTGGCTCAGGAAGCCACTATGATGGCGGCCCAAGCGCACAGCTGACCCAGGGAGTCTCCTGGCCCTAGCTGGGCCCCACAGAAATCATGGGAGGGCCCCCACGGGTATCTGGGGGGCAGCAGGGCAATGAGGACAGGGAGCAGTGCAGTGCAGTGGGAGCGATGGGATGCAGAGGTGGGATGGGCTGGCTGCAAACAGGGCCACCACTGGTCCACCTGCCACAGTCCAGCCCTGCGTCTGCAGCAGGGCGATGCTGACAGTCCTTCCTTCCCTCTAACACCCCTTGAGCTGCAGGGTGACATCGGGGTGCAGGAGGCCTGGGAAAGGCCGGTGATTTAGGGCTGGATGGAGAGACCCTCACTGAGCCCTGGAGCTTCGAACCAAGCTTTTCAGGAAGCGGGGCCACAGCGCTCAGCCGTGCCGGTGAGGTCCCTGCAGCTTCTGGTGAGGGAAGGGACGACTGCATCCAGCACCCTTTGCACCTCCTAGGACCTGGCCATGCCCTCTCCCCCCGCGTTATTGTGGCCTTGGTGGCCACTGCACCTCTATGCTGTGCTCTTTCCCGGCAGTGCTCTGCGCAGTGTGGCCTTGGCCAGCAAAGAAGGTCCGTCCAGTGCCTGGCTCACACCGGGCAGCCGTCCAGCGACTGCATGGAGACCCTGCAGCCGCCCAGCATGCAGCAGTGCGAGACCAAGTGTGAATCAGGACCTACAGACAACCCTGAAGGTGAGGGAGACAGGGGGACTAGGGAGGGAAATGCAGAGCACTGCCAGCCTTGGGGACCACGCGGTACAGGGACATCGGAGCCAGCACAGCCCAGTTTGGGCTCTAGATGCTGTGCTGTGCAGTAAGGCTCTTGTGGGGAGACCTGGTGCTGTCCCCTCTGGTCCCAGGCCAAACTGGCACGCTGTGACCCTGATAAATGAAGTAACTGCGCCTTGGCAAAGAGAGGCTTTCAGTAGTGAGGGTCTCAGTAGCTCCTTCAGCACGGCTGCATCTTGCTGCTTCCTGGCAAACAGCCTGCAGGAGCTGGGCATCGGGGTGCAAAAGGAGCTTGCAAAGGGCTGGTTAGAAGTCTCCCCGTAGGGCTCCTCACCCCCAAGGCAGCTGTAACCCTGCTTCCCTCTGTCGCCCATCCAGAGTGCAAGGATGTGAACAAGGTGGCCTACTGCCCGCTCGTCCTGAAGTTCAAGTTCTGCAGCCGGACCTACTTCCGACAGATGTGCTGTAAAACATGCCAGGGGCACTAGGGACACAGCGTGACCCCTGTGGGAAAACTGGAAGGCAAAAGCTGCGCCGGAGGGCTGTCGAACCATGCCCTTCCTCTCCGCCCCGGGAATCTCTCCTGGGTCCAACACAGACACTGGTCGTGCTTCCAGTGGGAGCCGGCGTCACCCAAACCCGTCCCCCCAAAGACATGCACCCTTCGCCCCCGAGCTTCACAATGGCAGGTTCCCAGTTAAACCACTGCCAGCCGCTGCAGACACCGTCACAGCCCAGTGCGACAGGAGCCAGTGGATGAGCGGTGGGAGAGGGAGAAGCTGGGCAGAGCGCGGCAGCAGGGACATTACTTGAAATTCTGACGTTGTTATTTATTAGTAGTGGACCCAGGTCCTGCAGGCGTTGAGACAGCCACCGAAGCGGCACCACTCGCCCCGCTCCTGCCTCGTCCTGTTCCACGCCCGTGTCCCGAGGGCATCGCGGAGCATCGTGGTCCGCAGTGGGGCATCCCCGGGGAGGCTGAGCGCATCAGGGGCTGCTGCCTTTCCCTCGGGCACCCCAGGGGAGGAGGTTTCAGGTGCCACGGGTGACAAGCATGGCTTGTGGCTTCTGGGCGAGGGATGAAGATGAGCTGCCATGGGGAGTGGGGTTGGAGCAGGAATTTTGTTCTCTTGGTTTGCATCCTGTCACCCTGGGACACGCAGCAGGGGACAGAGAGCAGGTCATTCAGTGAGCAGAGCGGTGACACCAGTTTAACTGGGAGAGGGGGTTATTCAAACTCTCTTAACAACCTACTTTGATTGGGCTGTCCCCCTATTTTTCCTTAAAGCCCTTGTCACTATTATGACCATTTTTTATTCCAGAAACACCTCAAAGCATGAGCTGAGGTCAGGGCCAAGGTGTGCTTGGGGTTGCAGTCACTTAACGGGCGTCAAGGCCATGCCGGGCTGTGGGAAGCAAAGCAAAGGAGGATGCGGGACGAGAACTGTCTTGGTCACAGTGTCCCCATTGCCAAGCCGTGACTCGGGACCAGTCTGCCTGGTCCTGGCAGAGCCCTCCCCAGCAAACGCCATGGCCTCCGCGGCTGCTTTGCCTCTAAAGGTGCTTTAATTCTAAAGGTGCTTTGCCTCCAAAAGGTGCTTTGCCTCCAAAGGCAGCCTCGGTGCATGCTCCTGTGGCCTCGGGGTGCCGGTCCCAGTGCCACCCGCAACTCTACCCCCAGGAGACCTCCAGTGATGGGAAAAGAGCAGGCTTGAAATTCCTCCAGGTCACCTCCTGGCCAAATCTGGGCCAACACACGTCTTCTCCATGGGCCACCACAGCCTGCGGAGGAGACCTGAATTTCAAATCTACAAAGTATGTGCTTTTTGTTATCATTATTATTATGATTATGATTATTATTATTATTACTTTCTGGCCTTTCTACATCACAAAGGTGGGAAATCTTGTCCAAAGCCATGTTCTGTTCCCTTCGGGGGTCATCTGTATGGTGCAGGGAGGCGGGCAGCCCTCTTTCCCCAGAGCAAACCTCTCCGCCCTGCCAACCCTCATGTGTTACTCTGTGTTTTTACCCGCTCATCAGCCGATCGCAGCTTCTCTGGTGCTCAGCAAATCCCATTTGGCTGTCGAGCGGGCCTTCATTTGTCTTCCTTCCTGGTGCCATGCTCCGTTCTGACATTTTGGTGAGGGGAGGGGGTGTTTTCACCTTTTTATATAGAGATATATATAATGAAAAATGTTTAAAATACTAACTCTGAGGAGGAGCGACGTAACGGCATGATTTATAATAAAGGAGTAGCTACGATCCCGGGCGCAGCTTCTCGTCCCAGTCTTGTTTCTCGAGCCCCACACCATGATGCTCCTGGTGCTCATGCTGAAGGAGGGGTTTGGGCAGCAGGGGATGGTTTCCCCTGCAGCCCGAGCGACAGGAGCGGGTCGGAGAGATGCAGATTCGCCCAGAGCTGCTGCGTGGCATGTCGGAACAGCCTTCCCCATGGCAGGCCCCTCCCGGGTTGGCTGTGCACCCCAGGGACGCGGACCCTGTATTGGTAATGCCGGTTTGGGATTTTTTTGGGGGGGAGGGTTGTTTGAAGAACTACATGTCTGTGAACTGAAACACCGCTGATGCTTCCCTGAATCCCTTGGGCTCAGGGTTTGCACCATGTCTCGTGGCTTTGGAGAACCAGGGGACAGACTCTTTAGTAGGGCCTGTAGCTATAGGACAAGGGGTAATGGTTTTAAACTGCAAGAGGGGAGATTCAGACTAGATAAAGAAGAAATTTGTTTACGATGAGGGTGGTGAAACACTGGCACAGGTTGCCCAGAGAGGTGGTGGATGCTCCATCCCTGGAAGCATTCAAGGCCAGGTTGGACGGGGCTCTGAGCAACCTGCTCTAGTGGAAGATGTCCCTGCTCATGGCAGGGGGTTGGACTGGATGGGCTTTAAAGGTCCCTTCCAACCCAAACCATTCTGTGAGTCTATGATTCTAACCTGGCTGTGAGTAACTGAGCTGGTATTCAGAAGAGGCAGTTTCCAAAACAAGGCTTAATCGTGTTCCCTGTTTAAAGCTAAGGGCCCTGACCTGGTCTTGCATGCTAGGCCTTGACAAAGTGTTGCCCCCTCTTGTTCCAGCTATTCCCCCCAGTGCTGCCCAGAAAGTCTCACAAGGCCAAGGTTAGAACAGGTTTATTTGAGGAGCAGTGATCTCAGGAACGCTTTGATCCTCCGTCTTCTGCAAACTCTGCTGGTGAGAGACGTGCCCGGCACAGGGTGTGTATTCGTCGCGGATGCTCTCCGTAGCATGACCGGCTCCCAGTGCTGCTGTGCTACCTGCACACTGGAAAGAGCAGGGGAGAAACCCTATGAATATCTGGGGGGCAGCAGGGCAGTGCAGGATGGGGAGGAAGAACCCAAGCAGCACTTGAAGCTCCACTATGTTTCAAGGGAGACTGATGGATGGATGGAGATTAATTGATTGATTGATGGCTGGGAGGTACATGCAGGCCGGCCGCACTAGGGCCGGTGGGCTGCCCCAAGGCTGGCATTTGCAGAATTTGCCATAAATTTCAGATCAGACCCTGCTGGTTGGTGATATCCGCTCTCCTCCAGCCGTGGCCCTGGTGGGGGGTTGAGCACTCCAGCCAGCACCCTCTGCTCTGCAATGCAGAGGCCAATGTATGGTTAAAAAAAAGAAAAAGTGGTTATGGGATCTCTGTGTGTAAAATGGACAAGTGTTGTCCCCACATGACGTCAGACCTTTCCTTTCCCTGGAAATCTCCCTGCTTTCCCCACGCTCCCTTACATCTTGGGCTTCAAACCTCTCCGATACCCAAGAAGGAGGGGTGTCCTGCCAGGGCGATGGGGCCGGGTGGCTGCCCACCGTCTCGGTCACTGGGAACCATAGCAGGCGCCAGCAGGATGGATAGAGGGGAGCACAGCCCCGGGGTGGGCTGTGCGGCAGCTGAGCGCTGCGGGGCATGGACAGCCCTTGCTCTGTGTGCATGCGGAGCCGGCACGGACTTGCTGCAGCAGCGGCAGGCTGAGCCCTGTGGGTGCCAGTTCCCGAGTCTGTGGGCTCTGCCGCTGCCATGCTGGGGGAGCGGAGGGGCCATCTCAGGATGGCAGGTCTGCAGGGGACAGTGGGGACATGGCGGTGGAGACCTGTGCTCAGGCCTCGGCTTCCCACTACAGCATACCTGTTTTCTTTGCATCCTCTTGGCTACTTTCTGTGAAGGGCTGACCACTGCCAAGGAGCTGGGCCCACGCCGATAGAGTCTTGGGTAGGGCCAGAACCGCTCAGCATCACGGGCTCTCCACGCATAGCCTGGGGTCAGCGTTGCGGTACCATCGCAATGAGCTGGGGCTTGCACAAGTGCATTTGCACATCAGGGCTGTTGCATGAAGACAGGTCTGTGTGTGTGCAGGGTTTGCAGGAGCACCGGCTCTGCAGTCGTTGTGGGGACACCTCCGTGGCCGTCCCCCGCGGGGAGCCCCACTCTCATCCCCCACACAGCTCCAGCTATGGTCTCTCTGAAACGGCTTTGGCCCATTTGTAGCCAAAACGTTTCCTCAAGTGTGGCCTTTTCAAAAGACCTGAAAAAAAAAGCAGCAACCAAAAGCATCTTGCTCCTAAAACCACCGTAAAGCAGAGCATCCCGCAGCACTGACTGGCCACCCCTGGAGGGGGACGCATCAAACTGTCACCTCAGGGAGGGGGCGATAGGTTTTGTGGAGGCTCTGAGCATCCCTGCCAGACTCCACCCAGCATCCACTCACTTACCCAGGTCGGTGACCCCCAGCACCAGCAGCACCCATCTGCAGGAGAGGTGGGGGTCACCCTGGGCAGGGCCACCCCAAGGTTCCCCCTGGCAACAGAGAGCCGACCTCATCTTCCCCACCCCCAGCAAACAGGCACGAAATGAGGAAGTGGGAGGAGGGAAAAAAAAAAATTAGTTGCAATTTGTAGTTGCAGCAGAAACACAAAAGCGAAGCGCTTTGAGATGGACCTGGGCCATCGGTGACAGAAGCCCCGAGCATCCCATCCACAGGGGCAAGACGCAGGGACACCATGGTGAGTGCAAGCGGGGCCCTCGCTGGGCTCCCCCACCCTGTCTCCCTCGGGCACCCTGCGGATGTCACCCTCTCTTTGTGCCACCTCAGGGCTATCTCAGCCCTGTCCTTTCCTGCACCCATCGTGGTCCCTTGCTGCTTTCCAGGAGGTGCCAGGAGCCCACTCAACATCCCCGCTGGAGCGGGGACGGTGCTGCCCAAGCTTGGGGACAGGGAGCAGAGCTGGGGCTGGGTGAGGCACTGGCACAGGACGCAGCAGTGGGGAGCACCCGGGGATGGGTGCTGGGTGCAAGGTCGGTGCCCCCAGAAGCACTGACCCAAGCAGGATGGAGGGCACCAGGTGGTGAGGCTGGGCTGACACAAAGTGGGCTTGATTTTGCCTGTCGATGGTGCAGTACCCACAGGAGAACCCTCGTGTTCCTCTTGGCCCAACTTCCCATCAGTGCTTCTGGTTTCAGCGCTCATGGTGCCAGCAGGGTGTGGGCAAAGCGTCGTACAGGCAGAGCACAGGGGCTGCCAGGGGCAGCCGTACCCCCCACGCTGGCTCAAGCCGGGAAGGACCCTTTGGGTGCTGGTGCCCAGGGTCGGACCGTGCACCTTGGCACATGCGGGGAACAGGGACCACAGGCAGGGCACGGGGCTGTTGGAAGGGCAGCTGGGAGTTGATCTGGAGGTAGAAGAGGAAGATGAAAGCTCTCAAAATTAGGGAGATGCTCAGGCATGGAGTTAATGGTTTGCACAGTGTGGCCGCAGCCGCATCCTTCAGCGCACGGCTCTGCTCCCTCCGTGTCTCGGAGTGATGCTGTCCCCAGACATTTCCACCCAGCCAGGAAGGGGATGGTGGCCAGGCTGAAACAGAGCCTTCTGTCACCCACAGTCGTGGTTGCCACCTCTGAGAGGCTGCTCAGATGCTGTCCCCCACAAGACATGAATACAGTCCCCTCCCTACCACCACCCGAGACTTGAAGAGGTTTTGTGGCTTCACGAAGGGCCGTGGGGCTCCGCAGCCACGACCCCGACTCTGCTGGGGCCCAGCTCCGGGGTCAGCCCCCATCCCCAAAATGCTGGGGGAAACACCCCATCCCCAAACACTGCCTGTGCCTCGGAGCTGGTGGGGTTGTGGCAGCGATGCAACACCTTGTGCTGCTCTTCTCAAGGTTTCCGGTGGTTTTAAGGTGTTGGCTGCATCTGGTCTTGCCCTGTCTTGAGACAGAAGGTGCCTCCTTGGGCTGCGTCCGCTCCCCACTCGGGACTTGTAGGGTTTTTTTGATGGCTGAGACCTGAGCTTTGAAGAAAAACAGATGATGTTTTGCAATCCACAGGGCCGCTCCCCTCCCTGCCTCAGTGATGCTATCATGAGCGCTGGCTGCATCCTGCGGTGGTGACGGTCCCCATCCCGCAGCCCTCAGCTGGGGCACTCATGGGGGTCCTGATGGGGGTCCCCACGCGTGCACCCGTCATGCATGGGGCCACCAGCAGAGCAAAGTCTCTTGTGCAAAGTGGCTGCAAACTGCACCTGGAAGCCTAGGCCAAGGGGTGCTGAAAGCTGCTCCCTACCCAGCTTGAGGATGAAAAGGCCTCACAGAAGCGTTTGGTCCAGGCCACCCATCAGTCCCCTTCCCTGGAGAGCCCCACAGCGGTGGCTGTCGAGCTGCTGCTCCCTTGCTCATCCCTTGCTTTGGCCTGGAACAGAGAGGGGGACTGAAGAACCACTGCCCCAAACCTCTGAAAGCAAATTCAGTTTGTGCCCCCGCTCCTTGCAGGGATGCTGCCTGCAGCCCTCGTCCCACAAGGGCTTGCTGGGCACTGAGCTCAGGCAATGCCGCAGTTTCGAGGAGCATCATTGCTCTTCATCCTCCCCACAAGGCTTTTACCCAGCTTGGTGAGCCCTGGTCCCGCGAACCCCCCGTGCCACCCCTCAGGACGTGCTGAGGAAAGCCAGGCAGACTTTGGGCTCTCAGAAACAGGGTGGAAACAACCACGGCCCTGCAGATATCCGGGACAAAACGTTCATTTAAAGCGAGCTGGTGTTTTCCCTGCAGCTGTGCTGCTTCAGGTGCCCCGGCTGAGCCAGGAAAGCACCTAACCTGAGCCCAGAGGAAGAGGAGGTGTCATGAGGGCACACGCTCGCCACTGACAGCTCTGAGCACTCGTTTGACTGAAGGAGAAACTCTGGGTGTCAGCTCAAAAGCGCCGAGCTTGCAATACAGGAAATGCTCATATTTGCCTTAATTTGGTGCCATCACCAGCCACGTGAGCCCAGGGTGCCTGCGCCAGAGGGCTCAGGGCGATGGAGGCAGGGGACAGGGAACCGAGGTGTCGGGCTCCCCGCGGGCTCCTCCCGACCCGCTCCTCTCCACCTGAAGCACAAGGTTTTGGCCAGGTTGGGTTCAAGCTGGGCAGCTCCTGGGGTCACCGACAGCTCCCTGGGTGACAGCACAGTGACCTGGAGTGGATGACTGAGCCCACCTGCATTTTTCCAAGTGGCTTTTCTAGGGGCTTATTAGGATGGAGGCGAGGAAGAAGAGGGGAAGGCAAGAAAAAGGCCCATAAGCAACAAACAGGAGGAAGAGGAGAAGCTCCCCACGTGGCTTCAGGCTGCGTGAGCAGCCCCAATTCCCCCCTGACCCAGGTCCATGCGTCCCAAGGGAAGGTAGTGGGACAACAAAGCCAAAAGCCCCTCCACCAGCTACGGGGGCTTGAGTGGCACTTGGGTTTTGGGGGGCAGGGATGGTATTTTGGGTTGCAGAGCTCAGCAGCCCAGCAGGGAGGGAGGTGGCTGGGAGAAGCAGCACGATGCTGCCAAGCTCCTCCGTGGTCCATGAGGGTCCCTCTGTCCCTCATCGCGATAGTGCCGGGTTGCGCTGAGCATCCGGGGGGGCTGTGGGCAGCCTGAGAAAATCAGGGGCAGAAGGGAAGGTGCAAAGGTGTCGGGGTCCGGAGGCCTGAAATCTTGAGAGCCAATAGGAAAATGAAACAAAAGGGGAAGAGAAGAAAAGGGAAATGGAAAGAGTAAGAGGCCGAGGGCGACGAGGGGAGGAGAAGTGAAATTGGTGCCGGGAGCACTGGGGTGAAAGCAGAACTGCGGGGGCCGTGGGACGGGCACAGTGGAGCCGTGGGCAGGTCCAGATGGGGTGTCCCCTCCAGGAACCGTGCCGGGGGCCATGCAGGTGCTGCAGCTGTGTTCAGCAAGTTTCCTCTGCATCATCAAGGACAGGGGGCCTTTGAGTAGTTTTCTTTTTGCATGGTGAAATCTTACCCTCCCCTCCCAGCCCAGGGCTGTGTTTAGCCCCTCAAGGGCTTAAATCACAGCCCAGTTTTCCTGCTTCCTCACGGTCCCGGGAGGACAGAGCCAGGCAAGTTGGGGGGCAGCTGGAAAGTGGGTGCTGGCATCTCCATGGGTAGGGAGGAAAGGGTGACGGGGGCACAGTCGCACCTCTGCCCTGGTGCAAAGGGGATGCGGGGGCAGAGGGGATGCGCAGTGCTGGGGATGCCCCCACCGGCTGCAATTTTTGCCCTTCCCCTGGGTTATTTTTGCTGCCCCTTTGACTCATAAGCAGATCCTGTGCAGCAATTGCTTCTTTAGTCCTTTGTCACCTCCGTAACGAGCAGGGGTGATGTTACAAACATGCCCGCAGGCTGTCGGCGCCCCAGCTGCTCCTCTCCAGGGTGCCAGACCTGCGGTGGGACAGGATCCGGACAGAGGGATGAGGCAAGCCCAGGGGCAGCAGCGCTGGGATTTTGAGCTTTGCAAGTTCCCAGTGTGGCCAGACCACTGCTCTTTGCACACTTGAAGGTGTCCGTTTTGGAGCCACAGCCAGGGTGGGGCTGCTACCAGCAGCCCAGGGGGAGCTGGGGCCAGATCCAGGCCTGGAGCCCCGCTCCCGTCGGTGGTGGCCCCGGTGCAGTCGCTGTGGCCCTCTCTCCGCAGGGCAGCAAGGAGCGCTTCCACTGGCAGAGCCACAATGTCAAGCAGAGCGGCGTGGACGACATGGTCCTGCTCTCCAAGATCTCCGAGGAGGCCATTGTGGAGAACCTCAAGAAGCGTTTTATGGACGATTACATCTTTGTATCCTTCCCGGGGCAGCGGGACAGGGACAGGGACAGGGAGCGGCAGGGCTGTGCTCCAAGGTTTTGCCAGGGCATGGACCAAACTGGGGCTGCCTCAATGCTTGCAGAGTGTCCCATCCCCACACAGTGGTGGGACAAGATTGGGGCTGGCTGGAGGAATGCCACCATTCCCAAACTGAGTTGCACTCAGCAGGGACACTGCAACTGTGACCCCCATCCTGCTATGCCCCAGGATCCACTTTGGTCCTTCCTTTGCCAAAGCCAAGAGCGCTGAGCAAAGCCCCCCATCTGCTGTCTCCCACTGCTCCTGCACACTGGAGACCCGCCTGCCTGTGCCAAGGGGGCTGGAGCCCAGTGGCAGTAGTGGCCTTCGTCCCCTGTTGGTGTCACCCAACCCCCCCGATGCCCACAGCGTGCCCTGGCTGCTCTGCACCCACAGCAAATCCAAGCAAACCCTGGACGGAGCGGAAGCATCCCTGCAGACACAGGGAGGAGGTGCCACCCCTCACTCGCCACCGGTGTCAGGCCACGTAGGACACCATCAAACCAGCGCAGGGTGCAAAGCTCCCACCCTGCCCAGTGTTGCAGTTGCTGGCTCCCATCACAGGGTTGACACAGCTGAGCACCGTGCACGAGACTCAGCGGCTCTCGGGCTCCACGATGCGGTGTGGTGTCCCCACACCCACGATTCAAGGCGCTGAGCCCTTGCCTTGCTCGCCCCACACCTGTTTGGGAATGCAGCCGGCTCAGCACCCCGGCACCATCACACCCGCTTCGCCTGCACCCCAGCTCTGGTGGGTGGCCAGCTCTGGTGGGAAAGAGGACAAAATCCCTGCCGTGCAGAGCCAGGCACGGTGGGGTCTCGAGTGACAGTGGGGCTGAGTCGCTTGCTCACACCACTGCAAGTGGTTGTGGTTTCCCTGAAGATGCAGCTCTGTCCTTACAAGGCGATGCTCTGTCCCAGGCCAGCGGTGACGCAGCCATCCTCCCCACTCTTTTGTCAGGCCTGGGGCTTTAAATGTGTTTAGGGGTTGGGTTTGGGGTTGGCTTTTTTTTTGGAGGAAAAAATACCCCATGCAGCATCTCTCTTCCTTTTTTTTGTGCTGCTGCACGCAGGGCCCCCATCTAGCCATGACTCAACACCCCATGCTTCTGCATTTCCCAGAAAAGCCCCTCTCTTCCTGCCTCTTCGGCTGCTCTTCCCCCGCCCCTGCTGTCAGGTGGGCCGAAAATATGACACCGAGGGCTCAGGGGAACACTGCTCCATCCCTCACCTCCATCTCCCCAGCACCTGCCCCGGGGTGCCAGGGGCTCATCCCCATCCTGCTGCTGCATCATTTCCAGGTGCATCTCACTGCTTTTCCATTCCCCTGCCCACACCTGGGTGACCCGGGAATGCTGCAGGCAGGGGCTGAGGGAGGCAGAGTGGTTGGGTGGCTGGGGAAAGGCAGGAGCCTGTGGTTTCTCCCCTCTTGGTGCCTCAGTTTCCCTGGCTGTAAAATGGAGATGGTCTCCTGCTGCAAAAGCCGCAGGTGGAGCATGAGCAGCTGAGCAGAAGGTGAATGCCGGGAGGCTGCAGGATGCTGGACATGCTGCTGATCCTCAGCCAGAGGTTGGGGAGCTGAGGGGATGCTATACCCTGTGCTGGCCACACTGGGGGGGGATGCCCTGGGGCTGAGGGAGCGAAGCACTGAGGCCCTGTGGCTGAGAGAGCACCAAGTCGTGGTGGTGGCTCTGCACCCAAGCTGGAAACCCTCATGGTATTCCTGGTGCAGCTTCCAGGAAGAGGCAGGGACCCCCCAACCACTTTCTTTCCATTGCTCGCACTGATGCTGCCTCCCAGTGCCGTGAGTGGGGCAAGGAAGGGGGAACACGGGAAAGGACGCATGGACCTTAACCTGCTGCTCAGACCTACATCGGGCCAGTGCTCATCTCTGTCAACCCCTTCAAGCAGATGCCGTACTTCACCGACCGGGAGATCGAGCTGTACCAGGGGGCGGTGAGGCTGCTGCGCGCCGGCTGGCGGGGTTGGCCAGGGGTTCACTGGGTTTAATTTGATGCGAAACACCTGGGGGTGTCCCGTGAGTTTCCCCATCCTCCCTAGCCCTTTGGGTGCTGCAGGGTTCAGTGCTCCCAAACACATTGATGTAACAGGACTCAGGCGCAGATCCACATTCCTGGGAAATTCAGCTCATAAATACACACCAAAGCGACCCAAACATGGTAAAATCCAGCCCGAGCGACTAGCTCTGCCACAACGAGCTTCCCAAGGAGGAGGGGAGTTGAAAAAACATCTGACACGCTGCTGATTAGCTCATGTTTGTGGGAAGAGATTAATTCCCCATCCCTGCTATGTGCCACTGCCTTGTGCAATGCATGGGCAGAGTTAAGGGGTTTTGGGGAGGGGGCTCAGTGCGGGGGACAGATGGCTGCTCTCTGCTTAGTGCTGCTGTCCTTGTCCCCTGTTTAGGCTCAGTATGAAAATCCCCCTCATATCTATGCCCTGACCGACAACATGTACCGTAACATGCTGATCGACGGGGAGAACCAGTGCGTCATCATCAGGTAGGGGGTACGCGGGCTGCAGCTGGGGACCCTGTGCCACCGGTCTGGGGCCAGCTGCCCCCATCACCCCTTGTCCCCACATCCCGGGGGCGTCCCGGCTAAACACAGCGGCCTGGCAGCGGTGAGAGGCAGCTGAAGCCCAGTGGTGGGTCCTGGGGGACCCAGCGGGTGGGGGTGACTGGAGGGACCCCGGCATCCTGGGCCATGAGCATCAGCCAGGGCTACGACCGGGTTGTCCCAGTCAGGGACCGAGCCTTGTGCAACGTGTTTTTCCGGCTGAGTGTTGCAAGGCAAATGGTCAGGATGTGGGGCAAGGCCAGAGACTTCCCCTTGAGGCTCCCACGTCTCCCTCCTCCCCTCCAAAATCCAGCAACAAGAAATCCAACATCTCCCAGAGCGGCTCATCGCCCAGCCTTGCTCTGGTCCCAGTTATATCCGAGAGCACCCCCAGAGCACCCAGGCAGCCCCGGCCCCCGCGTTAGCGCTGTCACACACTCAGAGTACACGGCAGGAGGGAGGCCACAGCCCCGTCACCCGCCATCACCCCCCGGCCCTGCTCCAGCATCCCACCCTGAAGCACCCCAGGATGGGCGACTCTGGTGGGGCCGCTTCACATCTCTTCTGCTTTGACATTTGCACAGCGGAGAAAGCGGGGCTGGGAAAACAGTGGCGGCAAAATACATCATGGGCTACATCTCCAAAGTGTCCGGCGGTGGCGAGAAAGTGCAGGTATGGCTGCCTGGCACAGCACCGCCGCGCTTCACTTCATCTCCCAACCACGTCCCACCGCCTCAGCCCCCCGCTCCCCTCATCTGCTGGTGGCACGCGGAGCAGCCCCGGCTGCAGGGCTGGGGACGCCCAAAGCCCCGGGTCTGTCCTCAGCCCCGAGGCAGGGCTGCTGCAGTGGGGTGCAGGCGTGTGGCCCCCCTGCTCAGCCCTCTCCCTCCTCTGCCCCCAGCACGTGAAGGACATCATCCTGCAGTCCAACCCGCTACTGGAAGCCTTCGGAAACGCCAAAACCGTCCGGAACAACAACTCCAGCCGCTTTGTAAGTCACCAGGGCAGGTGCAAAGGGTCAGCGCCGCGGCCAGGATCCGTCCCAGCAATGCTCCTAGCATGGTGGGAGATGGGGGAGAGAAGCCAGGGCCGGGGGCAGTGAGGAGTCCCGACGGCCGGGGCCGCGGCTCTGAGCGGGAGCTGTGCTGGGGCAGGGGAAGTACTTCGAGATCCAGTTCAGCCGGGGCGGCGAACCCGATGGGGGGAAGATCTCCAACTTTCTGCTGGAGAAGTCACGGGTGGTGAGCCAGAACGAGTGCGAGAGGAATTTCCACATCTACTATCAGGTACGGGGGGGCACGGAGCCGGCCGGGCTGCTGCGGCAGCCAGGGGCCGGGTAACCGCAGCTCCCATTTCTCTCCCAGCTCATCGAAGGGGCGTCCCAAGAGCAGCGGCAGAACCTGGGCATCATGAGCCCGGATTATTATTACTACCTGAACCAGTCGGACACATACCAGGTGGAGGGCACAGACGACCGCAGCGACTTCCATGAGACCATGGTGAGTGCCCAGGAGGGGAAGTCCCCAAAGCCGGCTGCGGCCAGGCAGGGGCTGACGGGCTCCCCGTGCCCCCAGAACGCCATGCAGGTCATCGGCATCCGGGGCGAGGACCAGCAGCTGGTGCTGCAGATCGTGGCGGGGATCCTCCACCTGGGAAACATCAGCTTTCGGGAGGAAGGCAACTACGCTCGGGTGGAAAATGCTGACTGTGAGTAGCCAACTCCCCTGGCTTCAGGGGGGCAAGTGGGGATGCTCGCAGAGACCCTTGACAATGAATTGCAAACTCTCTGTAGCACAAATCCTCTGGCAGAGGAGAGAGGCAGTGTCAGCATCTTCCCCATGTTAGACATGGGGAAACTGAGGCAGCGAGCAAATGACGCAACCAGAGCTTAATTAGCAAGGGGCCAGATGCCAGGAGTCACTTGCTGGGATTTAGCAGAGGGAGTACCACGTCCCACGTGCCCAGTCACCGCACCGCTGCTGTCCTTTGCACTCAGACGGGGCTGGGGGGTCCAGCAGCGGCTGCGGGCAGTGTGCCGGGCACGTACGGGGAGCAGGCAGCCCTGACCACCCCCCCCGCCCCCTCTGCCCAGCCCTGGCCTTCCCTGCCTACCTGCTGGGGATCGACCAGGACCGCCTCAATGAGAAGGTCACCAGCAGGAAAATGGACAGCAAGTGGGGCGGCCGCTCCGAGTCCATCACCGTCACCCTCAACGTGGAGCAGGCGGCTTACACCCGGGATGCCCTGGCCAAGGGGCTCTACACGCGCGTCTTCGACTTCCTCGTGGAGGTGTGTGGTCCCGGCGGGCTGGGCCAAGCACAGCTGCGGCATGGAGGGGATGCTTGCCATCTGCTCCCGTGTGCAGCCGGTCCCATCGCCCTAAGCCCCCGATGAAGGTGACTTGTCCCGTCTCTCCCTGCAGTCTATCAACCGGGCTATGCAGAAGCCATATGAGGAGTACAGCATCGGGGTGTTGGACATCTACGGCTTTGAAATATTCCAGGTATGTGTTGCTTTGCTGTAGGAGCCCAGCTGGGGGATGTCCTTCCCTGCTCATGCAGCAAGGAGAGCGGCTGGAGCAGGGGGCTGTTAGCAGTCAGTGGCCCCAAGAAGGGTCCCTGGAACAGCACCCAAAGGTTCTGCTGTTTAGGGTCCCCCCAATGCGGTGAGAGGAGCAGAAGCCAACTCAGCCCCATCTTCTCTTTCATCTCCTGTCCTTTTGCAGAAAAATGGCTTTGAGCAATTCTGCATTAACTTTGTGAATGAGAAGCTGCAGCAGATCTTCATAGAGCTGACCCTGAAGGCAGAGCAGGTACGGCGGGGCTGGGCTGGGGGGGCTGCAGGGCTGCACCAGTGCCCCAATTCCTGCACCCTGCACTCCTGCCGCGAGCCAGTCCCAGCACCACAGCCGAAGCAGGGGGGCTGCAGCATATCCCATGGGTCAGGAGCTCATCCAGCTCTCCCTGTGCTTCCCCAGGAGGAATACGTGCAGGAGGGGATCAAGTGGACCCAGATCCAGTACTTCAACAACAAGGTGGTGTGCGACCTGATAGAGAACAAGCTGGTGAGTGGGGTCCTCTCCTCCGGGGAAGGCTTTCTCAGGGAGTCAAGGCACCCAGGGAGGGGGACGCTGGATGGGCTGGGTGCTGTCGAGGATGGGTGGCAGAAGCCAGTCCTGCCAGGGAGAGCAGCAGCTCTGCATCCTTAACCTAAGCTGCAGTTTAGCACAAAGCAGCTTTGACCAGTGCGGGGCACTTGAGCACAGGCAGATGCAGGACTGGGCCCTGCCTGAAGCCTTTGGACACCCATGGCTTCACTCTCCCTCCCCCAGAATCCCCCTGGGATCATGAGCGTCCTGGACGACGTCTGTGCCACGATGCATGCCACCGGTGAGGGGGCAGACCAGACCCTGCTGCAGAAGCTGCAGGCGGCTGTGGGCACCCACGAGCACTTCAACAGCTGGAGCTCGGGCTTCGTCATCCACCACTACGCAGGCAAGGTACGGCACCCCACACCCCGCACCCAGCACCCCACGGACCCGGCCACAGCGGCAGGGGACTGAGCTCCCCTCGTGTCCCCAGGTCTCCTATGATGTGAATGGCTTCTGCGAGCGCAACCGGGACGTGCTCTTCACTGACTTGATCGAGCTCATGCAAAGCAGCGAATAGTGAGTCCTGGCAGTGCTGTGGTCCCAGGGGCCTCCCCAAAAGGGCTGGGGCAGAGCATCCTCAACATCCAGACCATAAAGCTTTGTTGGTCCTGCCTCTGCTGGAGCCACAGCTTGGGTTGCTCAGCATCCTGCGTTGCCCTGCAGGCACTGGTGGCATCTACCCATCGAGTGCATCGGCATCCAGGGGCTGCAGGGCTGGGCAGAGGGGTGCTCGCCCACCAGCACCAATGCTGCTCGGCCTGGGGGCAGGTGGGGGGACGGGCTGAGCCACGGTGCAGGATTTTCCAGCAGCAGAAAGCAGAGCTGGAGCTGGTTCCAGCTCAGCGTGTGCTGAGCTTGGGGAGCCTGGTGGCTCTCACCCAGGGACTGTCACCTGCCTTTCAGTGGTTTCATCCAGATGCTTTTCCCAGAAAAGCTGGATTCTGACAAAAAGGGACGACCGACCACCGCGGGCTCCAAAATCAAGGTACGTTCCAGAGGCAGCAGGACAGTAGCTGCCTCTGGGGTGGCAGCAGGGTGACGGGCTCCCACCAACACCTTTAACACTACAGAGGTCGATCCTTGCAACAGAAACAGGCTAATGACCTGGTGAACACGCTAATGAAGTGCACGCCACACTACATCCGCTGCATCAAGCCCAACGAGACCAAGAAACCCCGGGACTGGGAGGAGAGCAGGTAACAGAGGCCCCTCACGATGTATCAGTGAGCCCACAGAGCCTGGGGAACGGGAGCCGGCCATGGAGACGTGGCCAGGACCGACTTTCCTCCAAAAACTGCACCCTGGGTCTGGTCCCTCTGTGCTGCCCACAGACCCAGGAGAGCACGAGGTGGGTGCTGAGGAGGGTGCGGGGACACTACATGCATCACCCAGAGGCTCCATCTGAGCCCCAGGAAGCTCTCATGCGTGCACAGCTGAGGCCCCGTGCAAAGCGGTGGCCAAGGGGTCTGGGTAGGTCGCCCACTGACCTGCCATCCCACGCCGAGCGTGTCCCTCCCGGCTCCACAGGGTGAAACACCAAGTCGAGTACCTGGGGCTGAAGGAGAACATCCGGGTGCGCCGGGCAGGTTTCGCCTACCGCCGCCTCTTCCACAAATTCCTGCAACGGTGAGCGACCACCAGGATGGGGGATGGCGGGTCTCCGCAGCCTAGCCACGACTCACGTCCCCTGTCCCGGCAGCTACGCCATCCTCACCCCCGAGACATGGCCGTCGTGGCGCGGGGACGAGCGGCAAGGGGTCCAGCACTTGCTGCGCTCCGTCAACATGGACCCGGACCAGTACCAGATGGGTCGGAGCAAGGTGTTTGTCAAGAACCCCGAATCGGTAGGTGGCCCAGCTCTGCCGCTCACCCCGCAACCCAGCATCCCCAGGGGACGCTGCACACAGCCAAGCATCGCTTTGGCCAACGCTGGGGATGGTTTGGGGTGCCGACATGCTGGAGAAGTGATGCAGCATGGGGGCTGAGCGGCCCCTGGCCGGCCGGGCTCAGCACCTCGTGTCCCCCCAGCTCTTCCTCCTTGAAGAGATGCGGGAGCGGAAATTCGACGGCTTTGCCCGGGTGATCCAGAAGGCCTGGCGCCGGCACATCGCCATCCGGAAATATGAGCAGATGCGAGAAGAGGGTAAGGCCGGGCGAGGATGGGTACACCGGCACCCCAGCACCCCTTTTAGGGTGCCCTTTGCTGGGGACAGCCCAGCTGCCAGAGCGGCAGGAGAGCGGATGCCCAGCACCTTCCTATTTGCGGCACTAATGAGGAGGGGGGTGAGGAGGGACCAGACCATCAGATGCCTGCGGTCTTTTCCTACATCTTAAAGGAGAGCACGGATTTTTTGCTCCTATTTCCATTCCTGGGAGGGGCCATAGGACAGAAACCAGAGCCTCTCACTGTCTTGCTCTGCATTTCATTGCCTGTGCTGAGACAGAGAGGAGTAGCTGAGAATCAGCATTTGCAGAGGGATGGGAAAGGCCAGTGGTCGCCGCCTGACCCCATGGAGGGTGTTTTTCCACCCTTCCAAGCATGCAGTGAAAAATCAAGGGGGAAAACCCAGAAAGCAGCTGGGTCCATCCCTCCCTCCCACAGCACATGTTTTTTTGAGGGTTATTAATGGGTTCCAAAGCCAGCCAAGCTCAAGCAGCTCAGATTCCTCCTGTGGCATAAAACAAGCCCCGCTTCTTGCTGCCACAGTCTGCGATGGCTCCCACAGCTCCCGCAGCCAGTTTGGGAGGGCAGGCAGGCAGGGGCCGAGGGCTGAGCCACCGGCGCAGAGCCCTGTCTGACCGACATCGCTTTGGGGTCCCACGCAGCCTCCAACATCCTCTACAACTTCAAAGAGCGGAGGAGAAACAGCATTAACAGGAATTTCGTGGGTGATTACCTGGGCATGGAGGAGCGGCCGGAGCTGCGCCAGTTCCTGGCCAAGCGGGAGAGGATAGACTTCGCCGACTCCATCACGAAGTACGACCGGAGGTTCAAGGTACGTGGAGCCACTTGGGGTTTGGGACAGGCCAAGCCATGGCTTGTGGTGGCTGCCCTTGGGTGGGATGTGTGCAGGGCTCATGCCCCCCTAAAAACATGCCCTCACCCCCTCCTCCTGCCCTTTCCCAGCCCATCAAGCGGGACTTCATCCTCACCCCCAAGTACTTCTACCTGATCGGGCGGGAAAAGGTGAAGAAAGGTCCTGAGAAGGGGCAGATCAAGGAGGTGCTCAAGAAGAAGGTGGAGCTCCAGGCGGTGAGCGGCGTCTCGCTGAGGTGCGTCCCTTAGCACGGGCTCCACGGGCGGGGGGTCCGTGCAGTCGGGCTTCACCCACCAGCCCCACCAGCCTCTCCGTGCACTGGTGCTCCCCACCAGGCCCCAGCCCCTCGCCCATGGAGGCAACGGGGCATCGGGCTGTGGGGAGAAGGCTCCCTGCAGAGTGCTTTGCAGATGGAGCTTTGGAGGCCAGGGAGGTTTCCACCTAAATCACCCTCCAAATTTGCTCGGGGTGGACTGAGGCCCAGTGGGGCCTTCCAGCTCCCCCCCAGTGCTGGCTAGCACCAGCCTTGCCCCCGCTTATGCCTCCAGCACCAGGCAGGATGATTTCTTCATCCTCCACGAGAACAATGCCGACAATTTCTTGGAGTCCATCTTCAAGACGGAGCTGATCAGCCTGCTGTGCAAACGCTACGAGGAGCTCACCCGCACCAAGCTGTGCCTCTCCTTCAAGGACACGTAAGGATGGAGGCCGGGAGGGGTGACAAAGCAGGACAGGGTCCCATCCCAATGGCCTCACGGCCCCTCTCTCTCCCCCAGACTACAGTTTCGGGTGAAGAAGGAGGGCTGGGGTGGTGGCGGCACCCGCAACGTCACCTTCGTCAGAGGACAGGGCGACGTGGCTGCCCTCAAAGCCGGAGGCAAAACCCTTACAGTCAGCATCGGCGATGGGCTCCCCAGGAATGCCAGTGAGTGCCAGGGTGCCCGGGTGGCAGCGGTCAGGGGGACAGGAGTGCCAGGGCTGCACGGCATGGGCAGAGGCTTGGGGACAAGCCAGTGTGTACCCCAGCGCTGTGGGGTTTGTGTTTCACCCAGAAGGGACGCACTTCTGCTCAGGTGATGGGGCAGCACGGGGAATTTCAGGGAAAAGGGCGGCCGGGGGCAAACTGCGGGGGCAAACTATAGGGGCAAACTGCAGGGGCAGCCCCCCCGGCTGGCTCCAAGGGCCATCAACTAACGGGGGGCTTGTGTCCCCCCAGAGCCCACAAGGAAGGGGGCAACGCAGAGCAAAGGAGGCAGCAGGTGCCCGGCGCCCTCCCGAAGCGCCCCGCCGGCACCCAGAGGTGAGGAGGGCAGTGCCGAAGGGGGGGTGCTGGGGAGGAGGGACCCCAGCCTGGCTCCAGCCAACGCTGAGCTCCTGGGGGGGTGCAGGCTGAGCACAGGCCCCCTGTAATGCACCGTCCCCGGGGGCGATCTTCCAGGTGCCTGCAGGAATGGGGCACCCCAGTTCCCACGCAGCGATGGCCGGGCTCAGCGGGACACCTACTCAGCGCCCCAGAAGCAGGCGCGGGGGCCACCAGCTGCAGCGCTGCCTGCCCGGAACGCCGCCCGCCAGCAGAAGACACGGCCCCCCTCCGAGCAGAACATGGATTTCCTCAACGTGCCCGACCAGGGGGTGGCCGGGTAGGTCCTGTACCGGCACCCACGTCCCCTGCCTGCTGCCCCATCCTCCCCTCCCACTGCTGCCAGTCCCAGGAGATGCTCTTTTCCCTCTAGGCAGCTCAGCTGCCCAACCGAGCAACAGCCCAACCAGCTCCGGGCAATCTGCCCTTGCTGGCAGGACAGGCTCTTGCATACCCCAATTCTCCCAGTTCCCTGCACTGGGAAGACCCAGCTGAGCTGCAGGCGCAGAGCACCACGTCGGTGGGGGAGAGCAGGGTGGGAAGGAGGGTGCGGCACATCCTGCGCCCTCCCGCTCTCCCTGGTGTGAACGCTGTTTCTCCCGCTCCCGCAGCATGCAGCGCCGGCGAAGCCTGAGCCAGCGGCCGCCCCCGGCCGGGCGTCCCAAGCCACAGCCCAAGGCGGCCACGCCGCGCTGCCAGGCGCTCTACCAGTACATCGGGCAGGACGTGGACGAGCTCAGCTTCAACGTAGGGGACATCATTGACATCCTGCTGGAAGGTACCGGCGGGTTCCCGCCCTGCCCAGCTCCTCCCTGCTGTGCCCCATGACAGCACCATGCCTGACCCGGCTCTTTTTTTCCCCCTTTCCCAGATATCTCTGGCTGGTGGAAAGGCCGGCTGCACGGCAAGGAAGGGCTTTTCCCTGGGAACTACGTGCAGAAGATCTGAGCCAGGTGCAGCAGCCGCATGGCCGGAGGCAAGGGGGGGGTCACCATCCTCCCACCCCAGCTCTGCCGAGGCCGTGCTGAAGGGGCCGGCGGCGGCTCCACAGCGGTTCTCCACCGACACTGGCGTTGAGCGAGCGCTTCCTCGCGAGCCCCCCTGGCCTGTGCTGGCTGCCGGGCTGTGCCGGTGCCAACCACTGAATCCCGCAGCTGCTTTAGATGGTGACCTTCCTGCAGCAAGGACTTACTCTTTACTGCTGGTTTGTAGCCTGGGAGTGGAACTGCTTCAGTGATTGTATGGTATGAACAGGATTATTGTTAATCACTGTGGTACAAAAATTGAACCCAGCGTTTGTATTTCACCCTGGTGCCGGCCTGTGGCTCCCGCTGGCCCCGTGACAAGAGCCCTGCACCCACGTGTCCCCACGTAGGGACGTGGGCGGACACACGTCGGAGGCAGCCCCATTCTCCCCATGTTCAACCATCCAGAAGATGCTGAACACAGAAAACGGGATCAGGTGTCTCCACATCCAGGCGTGACTCTGGACCTCTTGGTGCAGCCGGCCCGGAGCTGCCGGGGCAGCAGCGAGGCAAAGCAGGGCAACAGGGCGCAGCAGGACTGGGGCGCCATCGCCGGTCCCTGATTTCTCATAGGGTCGATGCATGGGGTGGAACCTGCCGTCCTCGGCTGCACAGGCTCCAGGGTTTGGGGGGGCCCTCTTTGCCCCGACCCCCCAGGACAGGGGGATAGCCAGGGCTGGGGGGGGGGGGAGGGCTGAGTCCGACCCAGGGTTGTTCAGGAGGTTTGCAGCAGGGAGAGGGACGAACGGTGCCGACATGTAGGGGCTTGTCCCTGCCTGCCCCCCGCTCCCCGCTCCCCCCGTCGGGCCCTGCGCCGGGCGGCCGGAGGAAGTGACGACAGCCCGCTCCTGCGCGGCCCTGCCTCAGCCTCGCGTCCCAGCCCTCCTCTTCCTCCCTCCCGCAGCCCCCCCCGGGGCTGCCCCCCGGCAGGCAGACCCCCTGCCCCGGAGATGAGGGGCTATAGAGGGGTTCAGGGGACCCTGTTTCCTGCAGGGTGGGGACGGCACAGGGCAGGAGGCTGCTGGGATGTGGTCCTGCACGGCCCCACACTGCAAACGGCACTTGGGCCCCTCCCCGTTATGGGTTCTTATGACCCCTGTGGTCCTTGAGGTGATTTTTTCTTGTAAATCACACGGTTTTAGGAGTCCTTGCAATGCTGAGCTTGGTGGAGAGAAGCAGGCAGAGCCTCTGGCTTTATTTTAACGAAAAAAATTGGCTTTAGAAACTCCGGGGATTTAGGAAACACCTTCCTGAGCCTTCCAGCCCTTCTGTGGGGCTGGGGGGGGCAGCACCCCGGCAGTGGGTGTTGTGCAAGTGGGATGCTCCCACTCAGCCCCGGTGGCACTCACTGGGGTGCTCCGAGGGACTCGGGGTGCTCGGAGGGGCTCCGAGGGGCTCCGAGGGTCTTGGGGGTCTCCAGTTGCTCTGAAGGCCCTGGGAGGTTCCAAGGGGCTTGGGCTGCCCTTAGGGGCCATGCGTGATCTGACGGGCTGGGGGGCTCCAAGGAGCCCAGGGTGCTTCAAGGAACTTGGGGTGCTCAGGGGACCCTGGGACACTCTGAGGAGTCCAGGGTGCTCTGAGGGGTTTGAGGAGCTCCAAAAAGCATGGGGTGCCCTGGGATGCTCTGAGGGGTCCAGGGCTTCCCAAGAAGCTCAGGGTGCTCTGAGGACCCTGGGATGCTCTGAGAGCCCCGGGATGCTCCGAGGCCCCTGGGGTGCTCCAAGGGCCCGGGATGCTCTGAGGACCCCGGGATGCTCCGAGGCCCCTGGGATGCTCCAAGGGCCTGGGGTGCTCCAAGGGCCCGGGATGCTCTGAGGACCCCGGGATGCTCCAGACCCCGGGATGCTCCGGGAAGCCCGGGATATTCCAGCCGCCCCCAGCGCTGGGGTGCCGAGCGCTCCCGCTGCCGGCATGGGGCGGGGGGGGGGGGGGGGGGGGCGCCTGCAAAAACACCCGGGAAAAAAAGCCGGTGGGCACCGGGCCGGGGCGGGGCCGGGGCGGGCCGCCCCCCCGCAGCCCCCGCCCCCCCTTCCGCACCGCTCCTTCCTCCCCCCCCGCCCTCCTCCTCCTCCTCCTCCTCCTCCCCCCGCTCTCGCGACAGCTCCGTGCAGAAAATGGCCCCGCGGCCGCGCCGCCGCTGATGCGCGCCCCGGGCGGCGCCGGCCCCGCCGCAGCCCCGGTACGTGCGGGGGCGGGACGGGCCGGCACCGGGGGCGGCACCGGGGGGACCGGGACCCGGGCGGGGGGACCGGCCCCGGGAGGGGAGCACCGGCCCCGGGGATGGACCGGCCCCGGGGCAGCGGCGGTACCGGAGCGGGTGCCGGGCCCGCGGTGCCGGGGCTTTGCAGGGAGCTGGGACGTGCAGCGGGGGCGGCGGGGGGCCGCTCCGGGGGGCGGGCACCAGCCGTGGGGCTGCTGCCCACGGGGGGCTCCAGGCTACGGGGGCCACCAACCCGTGCGGCGACTAGCCGTGGGGCTGCTAGCCATGGCTGTGTTACTGCCCGCAGAGGCTATTAGCCATGGGTGTATTACCCATTGGGGGCTACTAGCCACAGAAACCACTAGCCATGGGGGTGCGCCCCATGGGGGGCTGCTAGCTATGGGGGTTACTACCTGCGGGGCTAGTAGCACGGGCACAGCTAGCCACGAGAGCTGTTAGCCCCCGGTCTTTGCAGGCGTGTGTGGCCCACGGGAGCAGCGGGACCCGCTTCGCCACCCCGAGCATCCCGGGGCTGCGCCCGCCGGGGTCTCCCCGGGGTCTCTGCATCTTCCCACGCACGTGGGAGCCGCTTTGTTGCTGTCAGGGGCTGGGGGATGCGGCTGCTCCTCTGCTGCTGGAGCGAGGGGGTCCCGCACCTTGGCCGCGGTGTGAACTTGACCGAGGCCAGGGCCGCCCGCTCGAGGGGCAGCTTTGTCCGGGCTCAGGGAGGAAGGTTTGTCCTCCCCGGATGGCTCCTGAAAGGAAAGAGGGGGTTTTTTTCCAGCTGAAGAGCTGATGTAGCCTGGTGGATCGGCCGGCTGCGGGCAGGCAGGTAAAGGTGGGCACCAGGATGGTGCGGGGACGTGGGGAAATGGCAGCACGGCTCTCCCCCGTTCGCACGTCACCCGGGTCGCCGATGGCTTGGAGCAAGCCGGGGGGATGGCAGGGGCGGCTCTGCGGGGAAGGCTGGAAGATGTTTCCCAAGGAACCACTGAAGGGCCTCAGCCGAGCTGCCCCTGCGGCCGCCGTGGGGATGTGGCACGGTGGCTGTGCGCAAGGCTCGGCGCTCACCCCCGTGGATGCCCACGCTGCCACCGGCAGCAGCTGTGGCGGGGTTCAGGGTGGGCTCTGTGGGGGTCTCCGGGCAGATTTTCTGAGTTGGAAAGCAAGGAGCCTGCCCTCAGAGCGAGGTGGAGGGATAAAACATCGAGGCAGCGGCTTTGCTCCAGCCCAAGCTGGGATTAGGGCACCCAAGTTGCGGTGGGCATCACGAAGGCCGTGGCTGTGAGGCAGGGGCCGCCGGGCGGCAGAGATGCTCGGAGCATCTTCCCCCCTGCCACACCAACTCTTGCAGGGCTCCCTGTGATATCTGAAGGCAACAGGAGAATTTACGACGTGCATTTTGATTTACGACATGCATTTTAACCCCGTGACCAGTGGCCGGAGCGCGTGCCGGGGTGGGCGGGGGGCTCGCCGCGCCGGCAGGAGCCGTGCTGCTGTCACAGCCTGCGCTTCCTCCCTCCGCGCCGCTCGGCGCTCACCGGCTGAGCGATCACATGAGCCCCTTGTTCGGAGCCTTTGTCTCTCATCTCCGACGCCGAGGAGCGGCGTTTCGGGAAGCCTCTGCAACCTCTGGCCATAGACCATGCGGAGATGATCAAATAGGATTATTTGTCCCATTTATCCTCCCAGGGTGGGTTTGTAAAAGTCTTCTGTGCTTGGCGATATGTATAAACCCCCTGGTTCGGTTGAGGGAGATGAGCTGTATTCATGATTAACTGAATCAGCACCAGTGGCTGCTCTGGGTGACCGGTAGCTGCAAGCCCTCCTGTTCACCCCGTTGCCATCAGCCCTGTGAAAGGACTTTTCCAGGGTCCCCGTTCACCGCAGGGGCTGGAGCGAGGGAGTTTGGTGCCAGCAGGTTTTCAGGGAGACTGAACCTGTGGCAGGAAAACCCTTCAAAAAGTGACGCCGAATTTGCGGTGGTTCTGAGATTCAGGTTTGCAGGGCAGGGTTTGCACCGGCACTGGGGGAGTCACATCTCTGGTGGCCACCTAGGGTCACTGGGGACGGGGACGGTGGCAGGTCAGCGGCACCTGGGTCGGAGCATCGTACCCAGGGTTGCAGAATGAAGGGTCCTGGAGGATGACAAGTGTTGGACGTCATCCCGCGGGAGGTGGCAGATAACAGCAAAATGATACAGGTGTCCCCGGCTCCCTGAAAACCAGGGCCTGGGCCGAGCGTACGGCGATGCTACGGTGCTGCCGTCATGTCCGCTGCCGAAAGCACACCCGCGTTGAACAGCTTTGCCCTGGCGGGACGTTGGCGGGGCCACGAGCCGGGCGCAGGCATGCTCAGGCGTGCTGGCTGCAATGAGGTGCACCCTCACCAGACCTGCCCATTAGTATCCGCTCAAGAGGCATTTTCCCAGGTTTTCCAGACAAAAATCAGCTTAAAACGCATCTTTGGGGTACCGCCTGCCACCGGGAAATGGAGAGCGGCATCAGACAGCGCATCCGAGATGGAGAGGAGGGAGGTTTCAGCACAAGCTGTGACATCCGAAGGAGCCGCAGGGTTTGACGCTGAAGCACTGGGAGCTCTCTGCCCCGGGGAGCCAGCAGCCCTGCTGCGATGCTGCCGAGGAAGAATTTCCTGGTTTCTTGAAAAATGGACTTGAAAAAAAATTGCCTGTGCTCCTGCTGAGCAGCGGGCGCGGGCGTCCTGCTCCCTTACGGCCTCATCTGGAGGCCACCAGAGACCATCGGTCCTGGGGGACCGTCAGCAGGCCCTGGGGAAGGTGGAGGCATCGAGGATTGACCTGGAGTCGGCATCTCCAGCGGGGAAGCGGGGACCTGGGGCTGATTCGCTACAGTCTCAAGGACGTGTGCTAGGAAGAAACGCTCCGGCAGCGCCGAAGCTCCGCGGCTTCAGGGACGGGCACCGAAACGTGGCGGTGCCACACCGGCGCTGCACAAGGGGCTGAGCAGGACGACGCAGCCCTGCCTCGATACTTTGAATGCTTTCTCCCTCAAGAAAGGGAGAAAGTCTCATATTCCTGAGACTTTTTTTCCCAGCAAAACTGCGTTTCCTCCTCCTGATAAAACAAAGCTCCATCAAAGCTGCCATGAACTTTCTGTGCGGTGTTTACCCCGCCCCGGCCGTGCCGCTTTGTGCAGACCGAGCAAACCAACCCCTCCAGCCAGGGCTGAATTTCCCCTCCCGGGACACGGTCAGCCCCGGCGCTGCCCCAAATCCCCGCTCTGGGGCCGACCCCCCTCCAGCCAGTCCTGGCCTTGGCACGGGTTGCATCCCGCAGCGCCGGCAGAAGCCGCCAAACTGAGAAAGCAACAAAAAAAAAAAAAAAAAAAAAAAGGCAATGCAACCCCCAAACAAAGCTGCAAGCCTGGGGGCGGCCAGAGAAATAATCCCACATGGATTTTCCCCCCCCGCTCTGATTTATTGCCCACTGGGTTGCAGTCCCAGCGCCGCCGGTTGCTGCAGTAACAGCCGCTGAGCTCGCCTTCACCAGGCTAAAGCCCCGCTGTGCGCAGCCGGCCGGGAGCAGGGCTGGATGGGAAAAACTGGGAAAATGCCTCTTGAGCAGATGCTAACGGGCAGGTCTGGTGAGGCCGGGGGGGACGGAGGTGGCTGATCCCCAGGGACACTTGTCTTGGGAGTGATTGAGCTCTTGGGGAAACATTAACCCTCTGACCAACTGCAGATGTACGTGTTGCAGCCACTCCACAGCCCCAGTGCTGCTGCTATTATTATTATTATTATTATTATTGTTGTTGTTTTCTTTTTAACTTTGACGTTAAGACACTATTGAGAAGTCTCCTGAAGTGAGGGACTTTTTGGATGCTTTTTACTGAGGGTTAGTATTTGGCTTTTGCATGTCGAAGCCTCGCGCTGAGGCTCCATGAGCCAATTTAATTTAGGGGACCGTCTGATGTAGGGTGTGTGAGGGAACCACCCCCACACGCCCATCAGCTGGGCATCAGGCCCTGCTGCCGATGCTCCTGGTCACGCAATGGGACCTGCTGCTCCTTTTGGCTGGAAAACCCTTCGAAACTGCGGGTGGGGGGAGCACCCAGCGAGACCCTCGGCCCGGACAGTCGTGGCCAGGAGCAAGAGAGGCTGGAGCAGCTCCCACAGTCCCTGCTTCGATGGTGCCGGGGTTGCATTACCTTGGCAGGGAGGGGGGTCCTGTGGGTTTGGGGGGGATTTTTGCCTATCGATGCTGTGGGCTGGACCTTACCACGAAGCGGGAGTCTGGCGATGCGTGGGGCAGACGGCAGCTTGGGGGGGACCTTTTTGGGGGAGGTCGTAGACCACCCCTGGGACAGGAGAAGCGGGAAGGGTTGGCGACGACTCTGGCTTCAAAGCCCGGCCCAGGGCGAAGTGCTGCGTTTGCAGCGTGTCCCTCCTGCAGAGATGCTGCAAAGCTCCTGTGAAGCCATGACCAGCTTGGCCCAGGAGGTCCCCAGGCGGGAGAGTCGGTCCCACAGCCACAGGGCACCGAGGAGGAGGAGGAGGAGGCAGTCGACATGGCTCCATGCTGGGCTTTAACCTCTTGCCCTTGCGCTTGGTGTAGCATCAACAGGAGAAGACGCTGTCGGCGGCGCGCACCTCATCCCATGCCCGCCACTGGCCAGGCCATGAAGATGGAGAAGGATGAGGCGGTGCCCACCTTCTCCCTGGGGGGTAAATACACTGGAGAGGGGGCAGGTGAGTCCCTCGTGCCACGGGGGGGTTGGCGAGAGGAGTCGGGGCAGGACGGGGAGGAGAAGCCTTCGCTCCTGTTGATGTGAGGTCCCTTTGGCCAAATCCCACCCCAGAGGGGCGGCGGGGGGCACCCTGAGGGGGTGGGTGGGTGGGTGTGGGTATGCACGTGGCATCACCCAGCGTGTTCGAGACACCAGCAGGCTTTGCCTTTGTACCAGCAGCTTTTTCTAGAGCAAAGACCCTCCCGTCTCTAACCACCCTGGAGGGCTCCTGCCTCTCTGGCCCCTTCCAAGCCAGACCCCCCCCAGTTGCCTGCACCCCTGTTTGTAAAGGGTAGGAAGGAGGGCACAGAGGTCGTGGTTTAGGCAGGGGCTGAGGTTTGGCGCTGCCCGCGCTGCCCATGGCGGCTGGCGCCCGCTGCCTAACAGCCTCATCCCGGCAGGTTGCAGCGAAGCGGCTCTGCCCGGCGGCCCGATGCCGGTGGCAGGGAGCGGAGGGACCCCAGCCCAGGACCTGCGGCCACTGAAGCGCAGACCTGTCCCAGGTGAGCCGAGCCCCAGCCCTGCCCCGGGGAGGTGACAGCGATGGGCTGGGGCAGGGACGAGGCCAATGGATCTGTCTCCTTCCAGGGAAGCACTACCAGTGCTCAAGCTACGGCTGCAAACTGGCCTTCCCCAGCATGCAGGAGCTGATGGACCACCTGAAGGTCCACTACAGACCCACGCAGTCCCTCGAGGGTAAGGCCGGGACACTCTGCGTCGCTCCACGGTGCCCTTTTTTGGCTGGGAGATGGCAAAGCGGGGCTTGAAGCTGAGGCAGCACTGGTGGGGGTGCCCGTGCCTCCGGGAGGTGCTGCACAGCACTGGACGGGAGTGGGGAGAGCATGGGAGGTGCTGGAGACCCACTGGTGGGGCTGCCCCCAGCCCCAGGGGGTGCAGCGCAGCCAGGCTGTTGCTGAATTTCTGCCCTATTTCTTTGCTCAGGCAAAACCTTCCAGTGCCCCACGCTGGGCTGCACAGAGACCTTCCCCAGCATGCAGGACCTCATGGCCCACATGAAGGTGCACTACAAGCCAAACCGCTACTTCAAGTGAGTCCTGCTGGTCCCCGTCCCCATCCCATGCCGCCCTGCCATCTCCCTGCAGACCCCTCCTGCGGTGTCCTATCTGGGAGCACCCGGCAGCTCCCCCCTTTGCAGACCCCCCCATCTCAGCGGCAGACCCCGGGGCCGGGGTGCGGGGGGGTGATGCAGAGGGGAGCGCTGCCGCTGATGTCGCCTCCCCGGCCCCGCAGGTGTGAGAACTGCATGCTGCGCTTCCGGACGCACCGCTCCCTCTTCAAGCACCTGCACGTCTGCTCCGACAGCGCCAGCAGCCCCGCGCCGCCCCCCAAAACCGACAAGCCCGTCCTGCCTGCTACCTCTGCCCTGGAGAAGGAGTCCCCGGCCAAGCCACCCGAGGGGCTGCCCAAGCTCCGGCCCCCGGAGAAAGAAGCCATCCTCCCCGGCGCGGACATTGCCCCGGCGGCCCCCGCCGCGCTCCCCACCAGCCTCCCCGAGCTGCCCGGCTCACTGGAGGCGCTGCCGCTGGTCTCGCCGGCCCCCCACCCCTTCCCGCTGTTGGAGCCCAGCCTTTTCGGGCCATCATCCTTGACTCGGTTCTCGGGGCCACCCCCCTCCTCGGTGCCGGGGCCGTTCCTGTCCTACGTGCACCCTTCGCCCTACAGCTTGCCCCAGCCCCCGGCGCAGCATCGCCTCCGGCCCTACGTGCCGGGCCACGGTCCCCCCGTCTCCAACGCCGTCTGGAAGAAAAGCCAAGGTGAGCGCGCGGGGCCGTTTGGGCAAACCTTCTTCTGCTCCTGCCTTGACCAGCAGCTCCTGGAGGAGGACCCGCCGTTTGCCAGCTGAGGATCCCCCTCCTCCCGGCCCCACACAGGGCCACCCTGGCCCCCCCCGGCCCCATCCCACCTCCACCCCCCTACTCCATCCCACCCACAGGGATGCTCAATTGGAGAAAGCACCAGCAACCACCAAAAAAACCCAAGCCGCTAAATTTTCCCGGCCCTGCTGCTCCCCGGCGTGCTCGGGGTGCGAGGCGGGGGGCCGGGCCAGGCCTGCCCCCCCACGTCCCCCCCCAGGGAGGGGAAGACCTAATGCTTGTCTTGCCCCTCGATTCCCTCCGCAGGTGTGAGTGTCAGCCCACTCCTCCCATGCTTTGGCTCAGGAGTGACTCCAGGTTAGTTTGGCACCTACTGGTTGGGGGGTGCTTTCTGTCACTGGGGGGGTGGTGGGCGGTGGGGAGGGCCGCAGGGGATGGGAGAGGCCCCATGGGGTGCCGCAATGCTCCCCGGAGAGCAGAGGGGGAGGGCGGGCTCCCTTGGTTTTGGGAGCTGCGTGGAGAGGGGATGCTGCCCAGGTAGGGTCGGAGACAGGGGGGTCGCTGGCTGCACCCCCCCGGGAACCGCCCAGCCTGGCTCCTCCGGCGCCCGCGGGCAGAAGCAGCAGGAGGAGGAGCTGCAGCAGCTGCTTGGGCTCAAGCCCCCCGATCGCCCCAGCCCCGAGGCCGGGCTGGAAACCGCTGCCCTTGGCTCCGTGGGGCACAGAGAGGCGATGGGCAAAGGGAGGTCGGGGCCAGGGGGCACAGCCTTGCTCCCTGCTCCCAGATTTGGGGTTCCCCCCGTGGGGAGGGGACCTCTGTGCATGTGGGGCTCGGAGCAGGGGGGCTCCTGCCCCCATAGCACCGGCCAATCCGAGCCCCATGGCACCCAGCACGATGCAGCAGCACCCAGGACCGCCTGCCCTGCACCCTATGCTGCCGCTTTGCGTGGCTCCCACTGGCGGGAGGGGGCTCCTGGGCACAGCCCCCCCCCCCCGCTGTGGTTGGGGGGCTGGCGGGCGAGCGCTGTGCTTCCCTCCTCGCCCGTCCTTGCAGGGCACTCCTCCAACAGCCGCATCGTGTGGGAGCACACGCGGGGCCGCTACACCTGCATGCAGTGCCCCTACTCCACCGCCTCGCGGGAGGAGATGACCCTGCACATCGAGGACCACCGCAAGAACCCCCCGCCAGCCGGGCGCCTGGACGCAGAGATGGGTACGGCTTGGGGGGTGGCAGGAGGGACCTCAGCTGCCGGGATACTCACGGGGAGCGGGCTCGGCCTGCCCCGCATGGCCAACACACACCCCCTTGCCTCTGTCCTGGAGCAGGGGGTGACCGGCCGCTGTAGTGGGCACCAGGGTCCAGCTCCTGGCTCCCCAGCCTGCAGTGATGCCCTGGGCGGTCCGTGTCCCCCGCCATGCCCCCTCCACTGGGTGCCAGCCCCCAGGGAGCCTCCCATGGGAACTGGGGTGCAAGGGGATCGGCCGCAATGCTGACAGCTCTCTTCCTTCTCCCTCCAGATTTCGGGGTGGGCATCACCTCCTTCCATGCCAAGCTGACGCCGGAGATGGAGAACTCCCTGTACTCCCAGCTCTGATGCCCCTGGCTCCCACGGGACTGCTCCTGCACCTCCCCGTCCCTCCCCCGGCCGGGCAGGGGGGCACCGCACAGCCCCGTGCCACCGCGCTGGGACAGGGGCCCCTTCCTGGGTACCAGGAGCATCCCCCAGCATGGGGTGGCAGAGCAAGGGGTGGTTTTTTCTCTCTTGAATTTCTAGCCTCCCTTTTATTTTCGGAAACTCTAAGCCCCCGGAACCCTGTGTCTCCCTCCCCTAAAGGTTTCGTTGCTTCAGCTCCAGGGGCTCTGGGGGGAGCCTGGTAGGTTGCTCAGGAGTTAGTGGACTTCTCTGGATTGAGGTCTTGAAATAATAAATGGGAATTGTACAGGAGCGGCAGCCAGGAAAGCCTCTGTCGGTCCCCGCGGCGGCTGGGGGCAATGGGGGAGTCCCACCCCGAAGGATGGCCCCCACCCAAAGGAGGGGGCAGGGTGGGGGGTGCAGGGTGTGCATCAACACGTCCCAAACCATGAAGGACTCCCGAGAAGCAGAGTTGGAGCCTCTGCCAGCTGTGCCCCCCCACCCAGCTTGGGCACCCAAACCAGGGAGGACCTCAGCACCCTTCTCCAGCACCTGGCTGGCCTCGGTGGCTGTCCGCACCCCGCCACTGGCAGAGGTGCCAGAGGCGACTCGGCACCAGGCAGCAAGTGGAGAACAGGGCCCCTGCTCCACCCCGATGGCTCTTCCGTGCCCTGGTCCACAGCCCTGGGGGCTGCACAACCCCCTGCACCCCCTCCGTGGGAGCTCAGCAGCCGCGCATTCTCACCCCGGGGCTCCCCGAGTCCCGCTTTGCCTGCGCAGGTGCCGGCCCCATCCCAGTGAGGTGAAAAGTTTGCTCCAAACTGGTTTGAGCGAAGGCATGCTGCTGCACGCCAGCGCCCATGCTGCCTCGCTGGCCCGGCGCCAGCCACTGCCGGAGCAAAGGACAGGAGCGCCGGCACCCTGCTGCTCCCCACCCTGCAGTTGGGTGCTGCCACCAGCCCCAGGAGGGGACACAAACCCCGGGGGAACTGTTTTTTCCCCCACACTTCAGCCCTGGCTCTCACCTGGGGAGCTGCCCCTTTCCCAGGCACATTCACCCCAGAACACAGGTCCCGGGGAGGGGGGGCTTCCCCCTCCCACCTCCCCTGCCCAGCCCTGCCTGTTTCTGGCAGCAATGATCGCGCAGCCTCCCGTGCGTACGCCAAGCAGGGGGGCACCGAGCAGAGCCCCAGCGTCCGCAGCTGGGCCCCGTGATGGAGGCTCAGGAGGGGCCGACAGCAGCGTGGCCGGGGCACACGTGCCTTCCTCCTGCTGCAAGCCCTGCGCGCGGGCGGGCAGCATCACGGACCAACATGGTTCACTCCTGCCTGCAGCCCTGCGTTGGGCAGCATCTCCGTGCTGCCTTCTCCAGCCCACCGGTGGGGACCGCGTCCTGGGAGAGTCACCAGCCAGAGGCAGCACTGGCCCTGGACGAGGATGGCAAGGATGGAGAGAAACCAGGGGAAGCAGAAAGCCAGCTGGACGGACAGACCGGGCCGGACAGACCAAGCTGCAGCTCCAGTGCCACTGCCTCCGTGCGCAGGAGCAAGCGGGAGGGCTCCCTCCCGCAGCGAGGTGGCCCCGCAGCCCTGGGTCTGGGTGGGGAGGGGGCGGCGAGGCTGTATTTGAAAGGGGGGCCCCTCACCCAGGGTGGGAGGGCTGGGCAGGCAGGGGTGGCAGCCCCCCCGAGCCAGCAGTGGGGAGCAGGCCTGGGAGCGGCCACAGCGCTGTTCTGCTTCCCAGCTCTGGTCCACGCAGGGCCCCCCGCCATCCAGCACGGACCCCCGCTCACCCCAGGCAGGAGGACAGACCTGCTGAAGCGAGAAGCCTGAGCTGAAGCCCGTGGCTGCTGAGACCCGATGGAGCTGCAACTCGTTACAGAGCCAGAGCAGGACCACGCAGCCCCAGCAGGGCGAGGGACCCCTCCGGCCCCCAGCGTGGGGGGAGCACCGTGGCATCGGGCACAGCTTGGACCCCCCAGCCCGCTGCCCTGACCCCCCAGCCCAGCCCGCAGTGGAGCTCCTCCTCCCTGCTCCTCCTCCCTGCCTCGCATTCGTACCCGAACACCCCCTTTCCTCCTCCAGGGCAGAACGCAGGTGCCTGCCCTAAAACCCGGCAGCGGGACCTTTCCCCAAGCTTCCCGAGCCTGCGAGCCTGGCTGCGGCCACCTGCAAAGGCAGACAGAGCAGCGCAGCAGCGGCTGCCCCTTCCCGTGCAGGTCCTGCAGACGCATTCGTGCCGGGACTCGGCTGCACCAGGATGGTCTGTGCCACTCCACTCCACACCAGAGCCCCCGCTCCGACCCCATCCCCGTCCCCACCCCACCAGCAGCCCTGCCGTCCCCAAATCAGCCCCACCAGCCGGGCCGCACTTACCGAGCATCCACCCAGCCAGGGCTGAGCGCAAAGCCAGGCCATGCTGGGGGCACGACAGCCACCGCTCCCAGAAGAGACTCAAGAAAAACCGCCCCGACACTTCCACCAAGTGTTCCTGCAGGCTGGCTGCAGCTCGGATGGTCCTAGAGCAGAGGCAGTGAAGACAACGTTCATTGCAATGGATTTTTAAAAACTGAAGTCTTTATTAAAAGTTTTATCCAAATTTTGTAACAAAAGATACAAAAGGGCTGGAGATCCTTATTTCTGGGACTAGTCTGACCAATCAATACCTGACAGTTACTAGGCTAATATAAAATCCATACAATCTGCTAAAAATGCAGGGAAAAATTAGAAGTAACTGCTGCTCTGAAATTTCTTTTAAAAATTCCTTTAACATTTATAAGTTACTCAGTTTGCATTTTACAGGACTAGTTCTTCTCCAAATGGTTACAGCTACTGTACAATGCAAGAGACAACAGCAAGAACAGAACAAAGCAACAGAAACTCGGATGTGCTGCAACACACACCACTCCTCTGAAGGAACCGCTGCGAGTCTCACCTCCGAGCGCCGGGTGCCGACAGATTGCCCAGAGCAACCACCGGGAACGCCACAAAGTGCCAGTGCGTCTGCACCCGCGGAGAGCCTCAACAGCGGGAGGAACAGCAGTTACTCCCGCCCCAGCACGGCTCGCCGGCACCCAGCACCGAGCAGTTACCATCCCTTGGATGCCACGGGGTCAGTTCTCCCCAGAAGCTAACGGCTGGGCCGGCTGAACACCTCCAGGCAGAGGAAGGGTGGGCAAGGGGTCAGAAACCCTCCGGCGGAGAGCTACGCCTGCCTGAATTCCCCCTTTCCCCCTTCCAGCCACGGCGGGGTGGGGGGACGCGCGCTCTGCGGCACCCTCTGCGCTCCCGCAGAGCACAAACACGGGTGGGAGAGAGCTGGGTTTCTGATCAATGCACTTCTCTTCACGCTGAAAAGGAAAGAGGAGGAGGATGCGTACACCAGGCTAGCGCCAAGGCAACTGTCCAGAGCTGGTACTGGCTAGCAGAAGGACCCTGAGAATATATAGGCTAACACGGTCTCCCGGGGAACGCCGAGTTAGGTGCATCACAGTGATACTGGTTGAACGTGTTCTGTACAGTGTGAAATGGAGTTTGACAGAAGTGCAGTATCCCTTCACCTGCTATTTCCTATCTCTTCCTAAAGGCAGAGGCTGCTACGGGGTGACGAGAAGCGTCATCACAGCAAAGACGCTCACAGCCGCAAAAATCAGACTTACTGGGACATCCAAGTGAAAGTTATTAAGTGGCCACCGGGAAAAATATTCCAGTTGATTAAAAAATAGGAAAGCAAGTGCAGGGCTACTGCAAGGTGCATCGTCAGAGGTACCAGGTCTTGCAAGCAGCCAACCCCCCCCCCCCCCCCTCAAGACCCCAAGCACCCCACGTCCCCAGCACTAAAGTATCTTCAAGCATCTCCAGAGATCACATCACCATTATTTCTGATCAGAGAGAGCTCAGTGATCATTCGCTTTGAGTCCATTTAGATGAACCAGATTTGCACCCACTGCTCAAGATGGCTCAAGCGTCTTCAGAAAGCTGGTCTGAGGGCATGCGGATAGCAAACACGCCTTCTTTGCTGTCAGGCAGGGTGGCGAGCTGGAGCTCTGGGTCCAGTGTGGCAAGGCTGATTTCAGACACGAAAGATACCCTAGGAGGAAATTTTTTTTCTTTTTTTTTCTTTTTTTTTTTTTTTTCTTTTTTTTTTTTTTTTTGCAAACTGCTGCACAAACCACAGAACGGAGAAAGCCTTTGGTCATGAGATACTTGTGAGAAAGTGAGCCTGGTATGGAAGATTCCCCTGAATGCCTACAGTATTCTACATCTTAAAAAAATATATTGTGGACGCTGCAGCCATACAAAGGGGGGAGGAGTGGGAGATGGGGATTTACAGTCTCACATAGACACAACGGGGAGGTTAAGACAAGCACAGTCATAGTCTGTAAAACTGATTGGCTCGCTTGGATCAGTCATCCTCATCGTCCTCTTCGTCTTCCGGATCTTCCTCTCCTTCATCCTCTAGATTTCGTTTTCTCTTTTCCCCTCGTGGAAGGTCTGCAAAAAGAGGCGAAGCGTGAAGCTCTGTTCAGTCTTGCGGAACAGCATTTGAACTGTGGCTTCAAGCCGCGTCAGCCACAGCTTGCCGGTGAACAAGCACAGACTGGCACCATTACGGAGCGGAGATCCACCCTGCCCGCCTTCTCATGGCACCCAGAAAAGCCTGCACTAGCACGAGACATTAACCATTTTCTATGCCCTCCAAGCACCCCACATTTCAACAGCTGCCTGAAAACGGGCTTTTTTTGTTGAGCACCCCCAAAACCGCAGCATCTGCAGAATTCAGCCACTTCTGACCAAGCGCATACAAGATAATTTGAAGTCACGCTGCCCGCTCTGTTCTGTCAACATTCACTCAGGCGTTTATAGTTTGTTATAACCAGAGGAGTCTGGACTCACGTCAAGAAGCTCGGCTCTACCTTCCTCTCTGCAGCTGAGAGGAGAGAGGAACATGTCTCCAAGAGCACTTCCTCACGCACGCTACTAACGTGAGCTTCTGCGACAGCAGAAGCCCTGCTTCGGACTATCAATTCAAGCTTAGAACTGGTTTTCTAGGCAATTTGCCTGTTTAATATTTGGCAGACTTACCCAGCTTGGGTGGTATTAGGAGGTACAGAAACCTGTTTCCCCATCACCCCTGTGTGACCCTTTGGTTATAACCACTACTCCACAGCCAGCTTAGGCAGAAGCAACAGCTTCAGCGGTGCCCGTAAGCAGAAACGCTGCGCTTCCTACCAGGGAAATGCTGCAGGCAACGACAGCGCTGCACTGAACCTTGGGGAGCTCCACAAAAACAGCCAATGTGTGAGACTGTTGAGGCAGCTTTGCAAGCGCTTAAGTTTGTTAGGATTTGACTCACCATCATCAGCTTCATCTTCTTCATCATCCTCACCATCCTCCTCCTCATCTTCCTCCTGGAGTCAAAACAAGACGCTTTGTTGCGGGAACCACAATCCCACGAGCAAAGTTTCATTCCACAGCAACATCTTCCTTCACCTCTGCTCCCGCCCTACTCAGGCCTCAGGGTGGCAGGCACAAGCCGAGCGGGGAGAAGCTGCCGGTTCCTAAATACCTTCTCGCATTCCTACGGAGGGGGCTGTACGGCTCTAGCACCTGAAGCCACGGGAAGCACCAGGCTGAGCAATAAACAAGTCTGAACTGACAAACTCTGCGGACCACGAGCCAAAAGGTGTACGGGAAAAGTCAGAGCGCACGGCAGCACTCCTCGGGTCTGCCCCCAGAGGCATCTGTGACATCTCCTCAGGTGGGTCACCAGATCAAGGGACAAACACGCTACCAAACACAGCAACGTGGTGCTGCGGCTTTATACCGATGACAGAAAGTCTCACCTCATCATCTACTCCGTCTTCCTCCTCTTCACCTTCCAGATCGTCATCTTCATCTTCTTCATCATCAATGACTTCTTCATCCAAATCATCTTCCTCCTCCTCATCATCCTCTTCCTCACCTTCTACCAAAAGGAGAGGGAGGTAAGCGTTACAGTTCTCCCTCGCTACTCCCAGACAATGCGCTCACAGCTCCAACCCCAGCGCCACGTGAGCAACGGGCAGGCCCTCACGCGGGACAAGGACGCACAAGGAGCGCCAGCAACAAGCCCCGTCAGCTTGCAGCAAGCCTCGCTTCTTACGCAGCCTGCCAAGCGAGGGAGCGGGGTCCCCCAGACAGCCCCTGCTTCCGTGGCAAGTCATAATCACCATTTATTTAGCAACATCACCATGCAGAAAGGGAAAAAGGGGTTGTTCCCCAGCAAGAAAACCAAGAGGAGAAAATCCTCACCTTCCCCATTCTCATACTCATCTTCCAGACCATCCCCATCTGCTTCAGGGTCTGAGTCAGGGGCTTCCTGGTCATCAGCATCAAACCCATCTAGGTAGGTGAGCTGGGGCAGAAGGGTGAACACGCTCTCCCGGTAGTTGATGAGCATCGTCACCTCACAGTTGAACAGGTCCAGACTATGCAGGTTCGGCAACTTTTTCTGCAAAGATCAATTCATTAGATTATTTACAAGTTGACACTGTTTGAAGATCAGGCAGCCATCCGAGGACAGCTGGTTTGCTACCCACATCTAGTACAGAAGCGTCTTTGCATGCATTATTTGCACCATGTGCTCCTCAGATGGAGAGAAGTTACTGCTCTTGCTAACTGCAGGCAAAGATTTCTTTTCAGCTCCTCTGTCTTAGTTTCCTAGTTTCCTCCTAGTCGGAGCCAGCTCCCTGTGAAACCATTTGCAAATCTTACTCCCTTCTGAATGGGGTGGGCAACAAGCACAGAAAGCCCAGCTTCCCCAGCAGGACAAATCCCTGAGCCGGCCTCATCCTGCCCAAAACATCAGGCAAAATACTCGAGAGCACAAGAGAGGGAGACCAAAGCGCAGCGCCTGCAGGCTGCGCCCCGTGCGCCCTTCAGCACAGCCACAGCAGCTCTCCCGCTCAGGCCATCGCACCGTGCGCCAGGTCATGCGACGGAGGAGTAAAAGAGTTTCAAGCTCTGTCTAGAGGGGATGGAGGGACCAAAGGCAACAGCTGATGAGGGAAAACGCCCCAGCTCAGCCCTTTCAGCGACAGAGTCAGGATCACAGGGCAAGAGCCCTCTCTGGGGCAGTTCAGATGCAACGGGAACCCCCTGCAACGCATGCTGTGACAGCACCCAGGGCGAGAGGGTCCCAGCCCAGCCCAATCACAGAATCGGTTCGCTTGGAAAAGACCTTTAAGATCATCAAGATCACAGGGATCACAACAGCGCCTTTGGACTGATGCGATGGACACCCTCGCTGGCGTCCAAGCAACTCATCTCCATGACACCCCAGGTGCCACCTACCTCACACTGCATCCGACCCATTAATGGTCCTTTCTCAGATGGACACTGAGCACTGCATCCACAGTTTTACTCATCCAGCCCAATTTCACGCTTCTTTTAGCAACTGGCTGCTGGTTTTCCAGACAGAGGAGCCATTAACTATTAGCCCAGCCTCAAATTGGACCCACTCATCTGTTCCCATCAGAACCACGAAGTGCTGTTGGAACAGGTACCGAGACGTTGGACTTCTGCTGCGCAGACACGCTCCCCAAAGGAAACAGCATCATCCCTGAGCTTCCAGCACAGCCTTCCACTCACCAAGGGCTCCAGGGTATTGATGTCTTTGATCTTGTTGCCGCTTAGATTCAAGTGTGTCAGGTTAGGAGTTCTCTCTGCTAGAACTTCAAGGCCACCAGAAATCCTGTTATCGCTCAGCTCCAGCTGCCAGAAGGGAACATCACATGGTCACAAAGTGTCTCGGCTCGTGACACGGGGAATAAAATTGCCCTGAGAACCGGACTACAACGGGCACCCAAGTTCCCGACCCTGTTCGTTAGACCTCGCCGTAGAGCAGCCGTTCAAATTTTTACTTGAAACCCCTTTCCGGCAGTAACGCAGCACTCCCAGCCACCTCCGTACTGCAGGACACAGGGGTACGTGTCCTCTAAGCTGTAACCACATGTTCTAAAATCCAAAATATTTATGATGTTCCTGAAGCTTCTGACAGTAGCACAACAGCAAAAGCAAGAGAGGAAGGATGCTAAACGTATAACAAGCTCAAACGCATTTTATTGCGTACTAAAAAACCACCTCTCCCACTTGCTCGGGTTGTAGGCTGCAGAGGAAAAAGCAAAATCAAATGGCCTTTTTCTGGCAAATGCAGGAAAAACAAGTGTCACCAGGAACAGGACAGCAGAAGTCTCACAGCAAGGACTGCTGGAAATGGGACCACAGCTCTGACTCACCTTCCGCAGTTTGTTGAGTTTGGGGAGATTGGAGACAGACAGCAAGTTGATGTTGATCATGCTGAGGAACTCCAGGTTCTCGAAATCTGAAGAGAGACCAACGATCTTCCCATCGTCTGAACGGCAGTTATCAAGAACCAGCTCCTTCACCTGCCAACAGAGACACCCAGCAGCTGTCATCACACCCGGCCAAGCCTCACCTCGAGTCTGCCAAGCTGAGATCAGGCGGAGTGACCAACACTCCAAAGCAGCACGTGTGTCTGAAGGTCCTCCTCACGCACATTAAGGGGCACGCAAGATCTTAAAGCCAAATAACCTTTGCGAGGGCACGAGGTGAGAATCCCTCATGGTGGTGAGGACTTCACCCTTTAAGCCCGAGCCATGCGACACGCGGGCGCTGCGCCGCCCCGCTCCCTGTGGCTCCAACCAAGGTCCACCTTCCCCACCAAGAAGCATTAAGGGGTCAAACCATGAGGTTGCATCACATTTCACGCACAAGGCATCAAAAAGCTTTCAGAGTCACTCTTTGGTCTTCACCCACAAGAGGCCAAACAAGGTCATCTGGTTTTATCCCCTTCAACTTTCTCCCCCACGCCACCGGGGTGCCGGAAAACCTGCCTCCAGAGGAGTCGCTTCCCTGTGACAGCCTCCACGCAGAAGTGACACACCTGCCTACGCAGCTCTCTAAGCAGATGAGCTCGACCTCAGGCTCGTAGTGCAGGACCACTGATGGCATCTAATATTTTGCCCAGCACAGACTACACACACAGAAGCCATCGCCACCCAGTAATTCAGCATAAAAACCAACCCCTGGGGCATGCGGACCATGAAGCACCAGCACGGCACTGCTCCCCCCCAAACACCTGGAGGGTAAACGTACCTGGCATCCCCCTCTCCCCAAAGCGCAGGCGAGCGCTCACGCCCCAGCTCTCACAGGCCACTTCCAAAACTTGCTTTTACCCTACACATTCTTCACAGCAAGATGCAAAAATCAGCCTTGGCCAGAAGGCTCGCGATGCTCTCCAAATTCCTCCTTCGCAGCCCTCCCATTTTACCTCTCTTCCTCAGCTCAGCCAACTATTAGGGAGTCATTTTAAAAATCACTTTGCCTTACTGGCAGCAGGGTTTCAGGGCTGCCATGCCACCTTTGCAGCACAAGCTGCGAACGAATTAATGCTTAAAACTCCAGAAGTGGCATCACTGCTCAGGGCTCCCAGTTGAGCAGCAAATAGGCTCAGCCAGGAGTTTTGTAGCCATGCTCGTTTTGCTCCCAACTCCCAGTCGCCTACTGAACCGGGACTCTGTCACCACGGTGGGTGGAAAGGTGGCCAAAGCCAGCCCTCTGCCGCCGTCGCTTTGTTGGCGCGGGCGCAGAGGCGAGCCTGAGCGTTACCAGGTTATGAAGTAACCGGGCCGAGACCAGCTTTAACCCGGACCGGAGCCCTGCCCCGGACCGCAGAACAAGCACTGCAGCAGGACGAAGCAGCCAGGACGGCTTCTTCCAGCAGCAACGCTGGCTCGCACCGGCTTCGGTCGCAGGGCACGCTGGCTGTGACCCCGCTCGCCTCCGCAGCGTGCCAGCCGCTCCAGTCCCTGGTGTCAAACTAGAGGAGACCCGCAGCTCGCAGCCGCGGGGGGACACGGCTCAAATCGTCCTGGAAAATCCCTTGGCTATCCACAAAGCATCCTTCATCCCTACCAAAAGCTCCACGTAGACCCCACGTTCCTCGTGCTTGGCCTGAAGCTGCCCACGGCCGCACGCCGCCGTCCCCACGCCGAGTGACAGCCACCGGCTATCTCACTGCAAGGCGGCGAGCGGGGCTGCCGGCCTGGCCTAGATAAGGGGCCCGGGAGCAGCGGCCTGAAGGACGAAGCCAAAGGCTTCGAGAGGCTGCGGAGCCCCGGGCCCGGCCCCATGGCTGCCAGCGGAGGGGAGCGGCCGGCTCCGCTCGCCCGGCCGGGCGGCCGCCCTCGCCGGGAGGCCGCAAGCTGAGGCCAGGCGGGCGGCGGCGGGGCGCGGGCGGCTCCGCTGCCGCCTCAGCCCCGTCCCCAGGGCCCTGCGCGCCCGCGCCCCGGCACCCAGCTCCCCCCCGGGCCTGCGGGGTTGGCGGGAGGCCCCGCACCGCCGGGACGCCCGCTGCCCGCCCGGCGCGGAGGCGGCTCTGACAGCGCGGCCCCCGGCGCCCCCCGGGGCTGGGGGGAGCCCCGGGCCCGGCCCGAGCGCGCCCCGCGGGGAGCCCGGGCCCCGGCGGGGCGGGCCGGGGCAGGCCCGGGCGGCCGCTAACATGGCCGAGCCGCCATGGCTGCGCGGGGCCGCACCGGCCTGGCTCGGCGGCCCCGGAGCGGCGGGAGCCAGCGCGGCCCGGCCCGGCCCGGCCCGGCCGCCCCCGCCGCCCAACGCCCCGCGCTGCGGGACGGGGCGGGACGGGACCGGCCGCCGCCGCCGCCGCCCCGGGCCGGGCCGGGCCCCGCCGCGCACGTGCGCGCCGCCATGCCGGGGGGGGGGGGGGGGGGGTCCCCGCCGCCGCCGCCGCGCTCCGCACCCCCCAACCTCCCCCCCCCTCGCTCCCCCCCACCGTGCGGGACCCCCGCGGGCCTCCCCCGCCGCCGCCGCCGCCCCCCCCCCCGGCAGCACGTGCCCGCCCGGTCCCCCCGCCACGCGCTCCGAGGCCTCGGTACCTCTCCCGGTTTCTTGTTACGCAGCTCCAGCGTCAACCGCTTCTTCATCTCCATCCTCCCGCCGCCGCCCCGAGCCGAGCCCGCCGCGCCGCCCCGAGCTCCCCGCGCCGCTCCGCGCCCGCCGCCCCGCCCCGAGCCCGCGCGCGCCGCCGCCGCCGCCGCCGCCGCCTGGGCAGAGGAAGGCGCCAACGGCAACAAAGGCGGCGCGCGCCGCGCCCCCTGCCGGCCGCGCGCCGTGCCGCGCCCCGCTCCCGCGCGGCAGCGCCCCCTGTCGGCCCCGCCCCGCCCCGCCGCGGCTCAGCTCGGGGGCGGCGCACGGAGCCCCCGGCCGCGGGGCCCGGGTCCCACCCTGGGCGCCATGTTCCCGGCCCCGGCGGCGCCTTCCCGTCCCCGGGCACCGTCTGCCCGGCCCCGGCGCCGCGATCCCGGCCCCGGCGCCACACTGCCATCCCCAGGCACCATCTGCCCGTCTCCAACGCCACGTTCCTGTCCTCAAGCACCACGTTCCCATCCCCAAGCACCACGTTCCCATCCCCAAGCACCACGTTCCCATCCCCAAGCACCACATTCCCACCCCCAGCCCCACATTCCCAGCCCCAGCACCGCATTCCCAGCCCCACGTTCCCATCCGTAAGCGCCACGTTCCCATCCGTAAGCACCACATTCCCATTCCCAGCACCACGTTCCCAACCCCAGGCACCACGTTCCCATCCCTAAGCACCACGTTCCCATCCCCAGGCACTACATTCCCATCTCCAGCCCCACATTCCCATCCCTAAGCGCCACGTTCCCAGCCCCAAGCACCACATTCCCACCCGCAGCACCAGTTCCCAACCCCAGGCACTACATTCCCATCTCCAGCCCTACATTCCCATCTCCAGCCCCACGTTCCCATCCATAAGCGCCACGTTCCCATCCCCAAGCACCACATTCCCATTCCCAGCACCACGTTCCCAACCCCAGGCACCACATTCCCATCCCTAAGCACCACATTCCCACTCCCAGCACCACGTTCCCATCCCCAGGCACCACGTTCCCATCTCCAGCCCCACATTCCCATCCGTAAGCGCCATGTTCCCATCCCCAAGCACCACATTCCCATTCCCAGCACCACGTTCCCATCCCCAGGCACTACATTCCCATCTCCAGCCCCACATTCCCATCCCTAAGCGCCACATTCCCAGCCACAAGCACCACATTCCCAGCACCACGTTCCCACCCCCAGCACCACATTCCCACTCCCAGCACCACATTCCCACCCCCAGCACCACGTTCCCAACCCCAGGCACCACGTTCCCACCCCCAGCACCACATTCCCAGCCCCAAGCACCACATTCCCACCCCCAGCACCACGTTCCCAACCCCAAGCACCACATTCCCACCCCCAGCACCACATTCCCACTACCAGCACCACATTCCCACCCCCAGCACCACGTTCCCGTCCCCATGCCAGGCCTCCTTTTTCGGCCGCTGCTGAGGCTACGCCCGCCAGCGGTGCCGCAGCCGGGCAGGCTGATAAAGCCGGGGCGTTGGTCCGGCTTTCTGCCGAAGGAAGGACGAGATAATGGCGGGAACTCCCTCGTTACTGTGAGGGTTACAATGATGTTTTTCCCTTCTCTCCTCCACAGAGGCCCGCGGCTGGCCCTGGCCAGGGCTGCGCTCCGGGAGCAAACGCGGTGAGCTGGGAATCCTGCCGTCACGGGACGGGCGAGGCGAGGGTTAGCGGGGCAGCCGCAGCCCGGGAGGTTCATGGCGGGTGCCGTCGGGCCCAGCTGCGCGCAAAGGGCGCAGCGGAGCCGGTGGGACTCGCTGCACGGGGCTCGGAAAGGTCCCCCACCACAACACGGTGCCACCGCTCCCAGGGACCCCGCAGGAGGAAGATTCCTGCAGGATGTGGGCACTGCTGGCGATGACTTCATGAAAAATTATCTTAAAAAATATCCAGAGAAATCTCTCTGATCAACGATCCAAGCCTCCGAGTAAACAGGAACACGAGGGCTCACAGGACCAGCCTCATCGTCCCTCCTTGTCCCCTTTGGCAGCAGGCCACTGGCTTGCCTTGTATGGGAGGAAATGGCTTTCTGGTACATTGCAGTTAATTTTTGCCAGTTGGCTCTAACATGAACCTTATTTTATTAGGAGTAGCAAAATGAAACGGCGACATTAGCAGAGGGGTTTGAGCTCTGAAGGGGCCAAACCCAGGGTTTTTTAAAGCAGATAAGGGACACCTCCATGAAGAAAAACTGCCTTTAACGTTGGTGCATTTTTTGCATCTCTGTGATCTCCCCCGGTCTCAGGTTCTCCAGCCCAGCTGCACGCCAGAGAGCTGCCGGCGCTCTGCCGTGGGGCGCGCAGCCCGGGGGGCACCGCACCAGCCACCCCTCTGCTTGGCGTGCCCCTAAGGAGCTCTCCCCAAACCCAGCCCCGGGGCTGCCTGGAGGTGGGCAGATGACGGGAGGTGTGGCGGGGGCTCCAGAGGAGCAGGGAGAGCAGGCACGGCTGGGACGGGCCTGGCTGCAAGGCCCAGAGCATCCTCTTAGTGCCCTGTCCGGGTTAATCACATCCCCACGGGTGAAGCAGCAAGCGGGGTGTAGAATCATAGAATCATTTAGGTTGGAAAAGACCTTTAAGATCATCGAGTCCAACCGTAAGATCACCGAGTCCAACCGTAACCGGGTTGCGCTCCTTTGCAGGGCGAACCCAGGCTCCTCTTGGCCCTTTTCGGCTTCACCGGGACCTACCCGGAGCCAGGTCCCAGAACCCAAGGGGTCCCCAGATCGCCCCTCTCCAAGCCCCCCCAACCCGCTGGCCACAGCAGCAGGTTCTGCAGGCTGCCCCTGGGCAGAGCAGCTGGGAGATGAGCCCAGAGGTCCCCCCTTGCTGATCTGCATTTGTTTTAAGGTCTCTTTCATGTCCTCTTTGAGGCTCGTTTCCTGTTCTTTGTAGAAAACAATGCTCCCCCCCTTCCCCTCCCGTCCCAGGGTGGCTTTATCTCCCCTCCCCTGGGCCGCGCTCCCTCGGGAGCTGGGCTTTATGTTTGTCTTAAAATACAAAACCCTGCTCTGATTTAGCCGAATTGATTTTAAAGCTGCCTCTGGTATTTGATGTCTGGTAGATGCATTTAAACTGATCTAGATTTTCTATGTTTGGGCAGATTAACGCGAAGCTGGTAATTTACTGTGCGAGTGACAGCAACTGGAAGGCTGGACCGTAAATGCTGACATGGGTTGAAATTCAGGTCTGGAGCTTTTCACGCAAGCTGGAGCACAGATGCTCGGAATAATGTATTAGCTGTCTATTATACAACACCATATTATCTGCTTGCATTTTGCACTCCTTTAACTACTTCATTCCTCCCCAGTGCCTCCTGAGAGCGAATCCTGTATAAACGGGCCGTTACGGCTGTCTGCGCCGCAAGGATCTTCTCACCACGCCGTACTTTCCTGTCCTCAAACCAGGGACAAGATTCCCCCAGATCTCCCGGCGGCTGTAGATCCCCAGAAGCTGGTCCTGCTGGGACGTACTGGGATCCAGGCCCAGGAGAGCAATGGGCACAGCAAATCCGCTGCGATGGCTTCTCCCACGGGAGCCAGGAGCTGCACAAGCCCCCAGCGAGGGCCGGTCCCTGCGTGGCGGAGCTGTTCCACCAAGGGGACTTGCTCCAGAGACCTTGGGGGTGGTTTGGGGGTATCCAGTGATCTCTGGAAGATGTCATCAGGCAATTTCACTGAAGATTTACAAGCCAATCATAGAATCGTTTAGGTTGGAAAAGACCTTTAAGATCATCAAGTCCAACCATTAACCCAGCACTGCCAAGGCCACCACTAACCCATGTCCCCAAGCGCCACATCTCCCCGGCTTTTAAATACCCCCAGGGATGGGGACTCAGCCCCTGCCCTGGGCAGCCTGGGCCAGTAACGCATCGACTGGGAGACCGAAAAACCAGTGCCCTCGTGCACCCCGAGAACCCCCCAAGGAGGAGGCAGATAAGGTTAACGCAGCCCTCGGTGGCCTTTAGACGAAATTCCCATGGGTTTGGTTTGTTTGTTTGTTTCGCTGGTGGAAAAGGGGGAATCTCAACCTTGCAGGGCCTGATGTGCTGGGTCCCCGGCGACCCCCTGTCCCTCCGCCCCCCGGCCGGGTCGTGCCCGCCGGCTGCCGGGGCTGCAGGGCTGCGGCGGGGCCGGCAGAGGGAAGCATCCCCCCGGCCATGCGGGAGCGGGGCCCCGGGGGGGCTGGAGCCCGGCCCTGGGGGGTCCTGGGCAGGACCCGGGGCGGGAGTGGGAGCAGGAGCAAACACCTCTGCCGGAGGAGAGCCCGGGCGTGGCTGAAAGTGGTCCTGATTTGGGGCAAAGCCAGTGCTGGTGCCTCCGCCTGGGCTCCTCAACCCTTGTCCAAGGGATGTGTGATGGCCAGGCAGCTTTCCATATTTTTTTGGTCAAGATAGAGGTGCCCAAAGGGTTTGGGTGCCACCAGCCTCCCTCCAGGCACTTAGCAGAAGTGCCTGAAACAGGAGTTGTTGTCTGGGCGCTCCCAAAAGGCAGCAGGGAGAAGGAGGCACTTCCAGAATAAAGATGTGCCTGGGTTTGCCCCTGACCCGAACACCGTCTTTCTGAGAGCGCGCAGGATTGGTACCCCAGCAGAGAGAGGCGTGGGGCTGGCACTCCGGCCTACGCACAGTATTTCCCCAGCGTAGGATAAAGGCACGATTCTTTCATATTTGCAGTGTTTCTCCTTTATTGATGATTCTCTTAACGGTGCGGCAGGGATATCGGCTCATTCCCCTGGAGCTTTCTGCATGGCAAGGGCTTTGCAAGCCGGGTGGTTTGCACCTTAATATTTTATCAGCCAGTCAGTGACTGAAAAAGAAAATCCAACCATTTTCCCTGGAACGTACCTGTCACATCCTGTCCCGTGTGACAGGCTGTACCTGCTTTGAAACACGCAGGCGGCAGGCAGGTTCCTTCGGACTCCCTGAAGATGGCATTCATTTTCCCAGTCCAGGGGCTCCTCAGCCCAGGGTGGCTTATTCTCTCCGCACTGCAGTCATTAGCTTTGCCCTGCAGTAATTAGCTGTGGATACTGGCATCTTTATGCCCGCGTAACCATAGAACAACACCCAGGTCCTATCTCTAAGCAGATCTGGAGGCATCTTGCAGATCGCTGTTCGAACCCCCGATAGGGAAGCTGAGCCGCGTAGCGGGGAAGGTTTTACCCGCCACCACCCTGCAGAGAGCCGGTGCCCTTCCGACCAGCTTCTCCCAGCAAACACACTCAGCATCTTTTCCATCGCAGTCGGTGCCTTGGAAACACAGGGTGGGAATGGGCCAGGCTACAGCCCCGGGGAGGAGAGAGAGAGGCAGCGGGGAACTACCCGGGGTGGGATTTGGGGAGACGGGGCTGCCTTCGGCCAGGCGGGCACTGTGCCCACCTCAGCCCGCACCGGGAGTTATCACCTCCACGCTGCCCCAGCACCCCCAGGCTATTTGCAATGGTAAAAAAAGAAGGAGGGTGGTGGTTAACTACTGTTTTTACCAACTCTGCAACGTCTCCCAGCTCAGCTGGACCAAGCAATGACAGCACCAGGAACCACCATCACTGTTGCTGCTTTGTGCTACCACCGGATTTTGGATCCCCTGTAAAGGAGCCAATATCCAGAGAGACCACAGAGAAAACCTCTCCCAAAAGCTTACAAAAGGCATGCGACACAGTTGGGAAATGGCCTTCAGGTGCCTCAGGCCCCAGGATGCACCCCTGGTGTTAGGGTTAAGTGATGCTGTGTCTGCTGGGATGGACACCTCTGGGGAACCCCGTGAAACACCCCTCGCCCCCCAAGAGCTGCAGCGGGCACTTCAGTCCAGAAGGACTTATGGCACAGGCAAGCAAACAGACATGAAGTCTGTGCGTAGGATTCTCAAACGCCACCTCTCTTCGCTTTATATCTCAAAAATATGCAGCTGAAACAATATCCACCTTCCTCGGAATATCACCAAGACCATGTCCTGTCCCTGCACCATTTTCCTGCCACCTGGATTATGCTTCAACTGCATCGGGTCTCAGCCAGCTCGTGACATTTCTGTGCAGGGTGGGCATCGATGGGCGAGCCCGGAGGTCTTTCCCTTCTCTGGCCCGGGCTTACACACCTTGCTACCCCCCAGCTCCACTGCTGCAAGACTTCTTGCTTCCAGGCTTCAAAATCCTGCCCCTCCACCTATTTGTCTTGTCTGGAGAATGTCCGTGAACAAGATTTTTCCGTTTGTTACCACAGTCAGAGCTGCACTTGCCCCTAATTTGCAAAGTTGCTGTTAATATTCTGGTTACTCACAGGAGTAACATCGCAATAAAAGCATCCCCGGATGAGCTGGAGTTCATCCTCATCACCTCCGCCATGCCAGAGCACGAGGGGGGCCGCTGTGCTCCGCTCACCGTCTGCGCTGAGATTTCAGGACATGAAAATAGGATCTGGGAAACTCCGCTCTTTGGGAAACAGTCCCACAGGTGCCACGGGGAGAGGTGCGCTGCAGGTAGGATGGCTCCGTCCCCCAGTTCCCTCCCAGTTTCCCAGTCTCGGCAGGGCTGTGCTGGGGAGATAGGCAAGGACCTAGCCTGGAGGCTGGGTGCCCACAGCAGCCTCCTCCTCCGTCACCCGCCGTTGTGCAACTCACTCACCCCCTCTGCAAAAGGTGTGGGCAGAAACCCTCGCAGGTGGGTGCTGCTCGGGGTGCAGCTGAGCTTGGGAAACAGCCCCGCACCGGCACGGGAACACGGGAGAGCCCTGCGGGCTCCCTCCTTCGCGCCACGCCGGGCGGCACACGCTCCAGCCTCACACACCCCGGCTGCGGCCGCGCGACGGCACGGCGTCGGCCCCTCGCGTGCCCCGCGTGCCCTCGGAGATGGGACGGGGCGGGTGGATCGGGCTGGAGGCAGGCAGGGCCGAATTTACACCTCAGAGCTATTTCGGAGCCGAACTCAGCCCTGATGCAAGCAGGAAGTCAAATGAATTGCACCAACCTGGGGTTATTTTGGGGCCTTCGGATTTACCGCTGAGTTGCCTACGGGCTCTTAAACTCTCTGGTTGGTTTTATTATTTAGAAATGGTTTTTAGTCCCTCTGGGTTCCCAGGGAAAGCCGGAAATTAAAAAGGCGAACAACATAGTCAAGAAATGGGGAGTTATTAAATGAGTAAAGGAGATGTCTGTGCTGGCGAGGGCCGGCGTGGGAAGGGATGAATGTTCAATGGGAGGCGCGTTCCCAGCCAGCTTCTCCCAGAGTCCGGCCCATCAGCTCCCGTGTCTGGTGACCGCCAGCAGCGTCCCCGGGCAGGCGCTGGGAGAAGGGCACACTCTTGCCAACAGATCAGGGCTGGCACAACCCAGCAAATGGCATCAGGACCTTCCTACGGAGTGAGCACAGAGCCGTCTTCAGGGGCGCATCCAGCTCTGCGCTGAGGCCACCAAGAACGGGATCTGCAGGAGAGCGGCGTGGTCTCGACGTGAACGCGTTTTATTGTGCAGGCAGCTGCGCTCAGGCCACTGCTTGGGCACGGGCACACAGACACCCGCTGTTAAATAGCTCGCAAGAGGACACAAGCGTTGCTTGTTATCTGTCGGGGTTGGGTTTGAATCACAAGGGATGCTCTCTGCTATGAGGGGACCTCATCTGCTTTCGGAAATAAGGGGGAGGTTTGTGCCAGGCGGTGGTTGCAGGAGGATGGAGAGGGTTTTCCTCGTGGTCCCAGAGCCCAGGCACCAAACCAAGAATGAAGGGAGTGGGACACGGCCCCTGCCCCGGGGCTGCTGGGGCCATTTCTGTGCCCTTCTCAGGCTTTGCTATTTCGGGTGACAAACTCTTCCAAGAGGTTTTTCTAGTGGTGCTTCTAAGTGTCACCACGTCCTTGTTATAACAACCCCCCTTGTCCGCCCATGAGGCACTCACACCGAATTTCGGTTTTCAAAATAATGCACAAAGAGAGACTGTGTTAAATATTAGTCTCCCTTTATGTTTGTAGGCAGACAGAGGTTTCAAAGCACCTGGGATGGGATGTGCTCCTTTGAACAGAGACGGGAAACTAGACAAGGCCCAGGGATGTTTACTGGGAATGACTGGGGTGGGACGGGGAGGTTGCGGGGAGGTGCAGCGAAGGGGCCAACAGCTCCGCGTGATTTCCCGCTCCAGAAGTGACCCAGCTGGAGGGCACCCGCTGCAGCAGATGGGCAAAAGGAGGTACTTTTTCACCCAGCACCTAATTTAACTGGACCTCATTGCCATAGGATATGACCTCAAAAAATAACCTTTAAAAGCTTGAGGTAAACGTACGCAGGATTGGGCTGTTCTGACTGGTTAAATATGAGGGGTCAGGACCTCCAGCTAAGGAAGCATTAAGTCCCTGACCACCAGAAGATGGGGCAGGATTATTTCCTGCTTGCCTTCCTCCTTACATTCCTTCCAACAAACCACTGACAGGGTCAGAGGCAAACTTGTGGTCTGCCTTCTTAGGCGCTTACAGAGTTTTAACGAAGGCACTGATTCCCCAAGCTTTACCCCATCCTTCACCACGAACGGAGATGAAGCTTCTCCCTGAAACAGAGACAGCAGCTCCTGCTTTCTGCCCAGTGGGGAGCAAAGAGGGGCCGGGGGGTCTCCCCCTTGAGAGCCCCGGGACAGCCCCAGATGAAGAAGCCTGTGGTTCCCAGGGCCTGTTGCAGACTCTGCTGTTAAGTCTCTCGCAGAACTTGCACAAACCATCGCTGTCTCCTGCCAAAGCTTTGCTCCGCTCTGAGAAAGGATTGCAACGTTAGATAAACACATTTACTTGGGTGCAAAGCACTGCCAAGCTTCTGCCAGCTTGATGTAAAGCTGCAGGCTCAGCCCAAGCAAAAAGGAACTTTCTCTTCATCTCCTTCCATTTTCACATCTCTTCAGAGGCAAGATTCCTGCAAGTAAGAAAGGGTGCAAAGGTGCTAGATGCAGGGGTTTGGTTTGGCAAGAGGTGCCTCCCTGACGCCGGGGTTTGGTTTGGCAAGAGGTGCCTCCCTGCTCTGTGTCTGCTCAATTCGAAGCCTTCTGGGACTCACGGCAGCCCTCGCTGTGTCTGTGGCCTGCACCTAAGTGGGAGAGCCCTGGTTGTGCTGTTACAGCATTGCCAAAAATAAGGTGATTTTTCTCTCTCCTGATGTAGATAGCTTATATTTTCATCTACAAGACGGGGAGAATGAGAAAAGTCTCTGCTTAGCCCTTGCAGATCCAGCAGCTCCTGCTGACTTACGTAAGGCAAAGTCTCTGCAGTGTATACACAACTGCCCCGCGAAGCGCATGTGACAGATGACAGCACTGGGAGAACTTCCTTTAATTATTACTGTTATTGTTGTTACTATTAGCAATTAAGACATTTGTTTCAAACCTCTCTGTATTTCAAAACAAGCACAGGGTGGTCAGATTGGCAAAGACGGTTGGGTTAACTGCTATGGCATCCTGCCTGGAGTAAAGATGATAGAGTGCCTGGATGATTGCTCAAGGATGATGGATTGGCGGGGAATTTCTCTTGGACCCTGAGAGCAGCCCTCTGGGGCCTGACAAGGCTTGTGCCCTGCTCCTCTGCAGGCTGACTTGCACAAGTACCAGGGCCGCGATGTTGTCAAGAGCAGGTGTTTCAGACATTCGGGACTTTAAAGCCACGCCTCGCGTGGGGTGCAAGCTGCCTTTGCTGTTGCTACCGATGCTTTTTGGTTGCCTGGAGCCCCTGCCCTACCTGGCGAAGAAACGCCGATATTTACAGCTCTGCAGATGTGAATGAGAGCGGGTACATCGCTCCCGCTAGGCTGTACAGCAGCAATGGAGATGAACGCTTTCATTTGGCTGTGTAAAGCACATCCAGCTTTAGCGTGTCTCCTGCTGCTGTTATTATTTCTTCCAGACCATGATTTGCTAAACAGGTTCCAAACCAAGCAGAGGACACAATTCCTGCCCTGTGGAGCCATGAATGACAGGGATTATCTAACTGTTCAGCATTAGCAAGGCTCCCAGGTCACCTGCCTGTGTTTTTATACCTGGAAGCATGAAATTGCAGCCCCGGAGTTAAAGTCACGTACCAAAAGCAAAGGAGCTGGCAGCGGGACGGAGCCTGTCCAGGCTGCTTCAGGGCCTTCCCAGACACCGGCAGAGCGATGCAGCAGGGCACCGGTGAGCCCAAATGCCTGGGTTCCCTTCCCGACCCGCCCACTGCCTCCCTGTGGGAATGGGGCTAAGTCACTTCGTCTCCTTCCACCGCAGGGCTCTGACTCACGCTTGCTGGGCCAACAGCAGCGGGGATGTGGGATGCCAGCACTCCCACCTCACCCTCCCTGCCCCGGCTGTTTGTTACTGCCCCTCTGCCCACAGTCACAGCCCCGCACCAGCCAAGGCAATCCGTAAAGACACGTGCCTCTGAGCCACAGCTTCTCCAAATGGGCTTTTTAAAAAATCCCTTGTCAGCAGGTGGAAGCCTCCATCCCAGGTGCCATAGGACAAGGAAGGCAGGACCAGCCTCAAGATAAGCAACTGGATTTTTCCAAACTTGCTTGCCAGAGTCCCCACTTCCCTGTTTTGGGGGCGGCAGCAGCAGGACTGCTTCCTCACCACGGCTTGTGAGTACACAGGTATAAAACGCTTGCAGCTGGGCCCTGAGGCTGCAGGCTCAGCTCCCATGAAAGCCCCTGCCCCTTCCGCTGCCTGCTCTCAGCTGTCTCGGTGCTGTACCTTCGGACCCCACTGCCTGCCCAAGGGATGACGGAGAGGCAGAGGAGCTGGGATGAGGCTCTCCAGATTAAAGCATGTCCCATATCACAAAGCCTGGGACGTTGCCTGGGATGTGGGGTCTTGCAAGACGGCATCAGTCCCAGGGAGTGGGAAGGGGACGGGATGAGGAACAAACCTCATCCAGGAGGTTTCCTTGCAGATCCTGGTGCAGAAGAGACACATCTGAGATGGCACATGTGAGAAGACAGGTGGAGAGGAGCGAGCAAGTCTTAGCAAGGAGGTGAAGACTTTGGGTGAAGCTTTGAGAGAAAGAAGTCTCAAATACAAGAAGTGATTAGGGGAGTCTGTGTAACTCCCACATGAGGCCCAGAAAGCTTCACCCCTGTGCTCCCTGGGCACCCCCATCTCCCCAGCCCACCCCCGTGTCAGCATCCTCAGCATCCTCAGCATCCCAGGTGCTTCTGACCACAGGCAGGAGGATGTAGCCATTAGGAGGAGCTGGGAAGGAGGACTCACCAGGAAATCAGCCTCTCTATGACCCGAATGCTAGTTATTGATGAATCAGGGAAGATGTGGATTCATGACATCCTCCCTAGTTATTTATTCACTGTGTGGCACAGGATGTATCAGTGATGCTTGGGTGCTTTGCTCATGTCAAGGATGCCAGAGGTTTTGGGGTGGGAAAACTCATTCTTTTCAAAGATATTCACATAGGCCAGGCATCACGTGCCTGGGCAACGATCCGTCTTATTTTCAAATCCACCTTTGCCACCTTCCCTGGCCAACACTGTACCTCACCTGCCTCCCTTCACAGCGGGATGGGCAAGTCACCGCTTGCTTCTCACTGAGATCCCCCGGGGAACTGGGTACCTTCTTTCAGCATGCAAACTCAGTTTCCTACTCGCAAGGTCCATTCAGGAGTTGTAAGTTGTCGTAATTTAACCCCAGCCGGCAACTCAGCACCACCCAGCCGCTCACTCACTCCCCCCCGGTGGGATGGGGAGAGAATCAGAAGGGTAAAAGTGAGAAAATTCACGGGTTGAGATAGTTTAACAGATAAAGCAAAAGCCACACACACAAGCAAAGCAAACCAAGGAATTCATTCCCTCCTTCCCATCGGCAGGCAGGTGTGCAGCCATCTCCAGGAAAGCAGGGCTCCATCACGCGTAACGGTGACTTGGGAAGACAAACGCCGTCACCCCGAACGTCCCCCCTTCCTTCTTCTTCCCCCGGTATTTAATTGCTGAGCCTGACACCGTATGGTGTGGGACATCCCTGGGGTCAGCTGTCCCGGCCGTGTCCCCTCCCAGCTCCTTGTGCCCCCCGGCCTTCTCGCTGGTGGGGTGGGGTGAGGAGCACAAGAGGCCTTGACTCTGTGTAAGCACTGCTCAGCAATAAACAAAAAACTCCCTGTGTTATCAACACTGTTTCCAGCACAAATCCAAAACACAGCCCCACACTAGCTACTATGGAGAAAATTAACTCTATCCCAGCCAAAACCAGCACATAAGTGAATTTCTTAGAAGCAAATTCACCCCAGACTTCCTCAACGCGGACACTGCAGTGCAGCCATCCAGTGGGTGAGAACAGCTTGCTGGGGATTGCCTCTGATCTTCTGCTTCAAGACTCATCATCTGTCCTCGAAAGACATCCAGCCTTGACTTAGTTGCATGTAACGGAGGCTCCACCATGTTGTAATATGAGCTGCTTCAGTGGTTAATTACCCTCTCGTTTCAAAATGCATGTGGATTTGTGAGGCTTTTGTAAGCCCTGGCATCTTTAGGAGGTGTTGCACAGCTCAGGTCTCCCAGGTACGCTCCTTTTTATAGAAGTATCAACATAAATGGCTAAGCTTCCCAAAGAGCCAGTCCCCAGGGCCAATCTGAAGTGTCACAGAAAAGGCTGCTGTTTGATCCCTGCTCTTCAGGGAGCGCAAGAACAGGGACAGGGACACCTTGGATCTTGGGCTGACCCTGCCCTGTGATGCTGAACGTGGTGTCTCCCTTGCTCCAACAGGAAGAATTGACCAAATAATAGGCTTTTATGTTTAAGAAAGCAACATATTTCTTCTTTTCCCAACCCTTGATTTTTGGGACTTTTGGGAAAAGTTTAATTGCTGCCAATTTTCTTGACATCTTGAAAAGGATTCAGGAGGAAAATGTTTGCAAAGCAGTCCCTAAAGTGTCCCATTCAGCCAATTCTTTAGCTAAATAACAAAGTAAACTAGCTAGAAGAAGCATGATTTGATAATAAAATTATTTTTGATAATAAAACAGTGGTTGGGGAAAAGTTGAAAAGTGGCTCAAATTTAACCCCTGAAAATGAGGCACCATCAGCTTGCCGCATGCTTTTTGGTGAAAATGGTTTTATGTTTTTTTAACCAGCTCTGCAAGGGAGGCTGTATGGATCAGTCCCTCCCCTGGGAAAAACAGGGTTAGGATTGGGGTGTGTGCGTGTGTGCAGGTAACCTGCCTAGGGGCACGCCGATGATTTCAGACTGCATTTCTACCTGCTCTTCCAACCTTTCCAGCTCACGCTTCTCTGCCCTCCCTCTCTGCCCCTGCCCATTTGGGTGCACAGATATAAACCCTCCAGCCAATATGTTTCCTTTGGGGGACGGGAAGGTTTGCCTGGAGGGTGCACATGGCTCTTGTCTCATCCCAACGCTAGAGACGGAGCAAGGGTATTTCCTGGCGGCTGCTGCCGGTGAGCTCACACCGTGGGCACTCCTTCAGAGCTAGAGCGGCAGGGCAGGTTACTGCTCCAGCTTTGCTAGAATCCTTGGAGCTCCCGACGCTTCACCTCACCGCGTGGAAGCAGTGCTGGTCCGTCTCAAGGGAACACAGGTAAGCCAGGCTGGGACGAGAGGCGAGCAGCAAGCCAGCAGCCACTGGGCACTCTGGTCACTGCTTCGTTTTTTCTGTTCCCTTTTTCTTCTCCTGTCTCGTCTCTCCTCCATCCCTTCACCATCTCTTGACTGAGGTCTGTTCAGCTAGGAGATGGGATTTACCATCTTGGGTATGATTCTTTCTTTACCCCACGCAACCACTTGCATTGCTATAAAAGCATACCACAGAGCACCAGGGACCAGGAGAGAGTCACTGTGTTGCGAATGAACACATGGAAATCCAGGATTATGAAGAGTCAGACCTCAAACCAATCTGCCTGCCATCTATTTTATTTTTCTTCTGTAGCTGTGATCTCACCTGCTCTGGGGAACCAGCCAGCCTGGATTAAAGGGAGGGCATCATTAACTTGCAATTGTAAAAGAACGGTGGACGTTTATCCACAAGTCAGTTTATCTGGTTGGAGCAGGAGGTTACAGAAGACCTTGTTTGTATTGGTGTTACACTCCTGCGTGTTCTCCCTTTGAACTTCTTGGGAAGATAAGCAGAGGAAGCTGTGGTAGCTCCACACCACTGCACACCTACAGTAACTGCTGAACTTGGTGGTGTTGCTCAGTTGACACCGGTGTAAACAGGGACTTGACTGTTTCTCCACAAGAACAAGATCAACTGATGAGTGGTTTTAAGATAAACTTCCTTTCCTTGTGTTAGACAGCTGAAAGGATTTTCAAAGAAAAGAAAGCTTTGTTTTCCACCCCTTACCCTACCAGTGCCTCAGGAGCTCAGAGGTGCTTGGTGTCACCCTGGTACCCGCTCATTCTGCAGATCTAGAGAAGCACAGCCAGATGGGTCAGTTCAACACTGCATCCAGGGACTTAACTGCTTAGTTCCAGGGAATTTCTGTGGCTCTTGTGTACCAAATACCCAGCTGCTAGGCTTTGGATGGTGCTTCCAAACACCTCTAAGGTTGGCACCCATCTATCAGCTTCTAAAATAGCTCCAAAGTCTCAAGGATCTGAAACAAAACATGCCAAATAGGAAACTTGACCAGAACTTTTTCAAACGAATAAAAGAGGGCTGAGAAATGACGCTTACACTGAGGATAGGAAAGTCTTTGGTATGGGGAAGAAAAACAGGCAAAAGGTTAGATTTTTTTTTAGAATCCCACTTGTAACTGCAGCTTCTGCCACTGCCAGAGGCCAGGCTGGGGGACCTGGCAGTGGAGACCCCACCCGAGGTGTGAAGCTCTGATGCCTTTCACTGGGAAACCAGGATGGGGCTTGCATGGAGCACATTCAAAGTGAAATCACTGCCACTGAAGAGACACCTCCCAATGCCTTTGCTCTGTGCGCCCAGGACGCCGGTAATACCCCGGGTCTGCGCTGGTGCTCCAGGGCTGAGCTTGCATAAGGTGAGCTCCAGCCCTCAGGAAGATGCTGAGAAACAACTAAGGAGAGCAGAGCCAATGAGCAATAAACCCTGTGGAGGTGTCCACTCCCAAAAGGTATCTCACAGCCCACAAAGTACAGGGAAGTTCTCTTGGCAGAAAGATCTGAGTCATAAAGAAAGTGAAGAGAAGGGAGAAGACAGGGTGACAAGGACAGGGCTGAAATGGGAAAGCATCGTGTGGCAGTGACGGGGCCTGATGAGAGACGTTAATGCCATGGATGAGGCTGTGGCGACCATTCCCAGGCTCAGAGTTCAAGAACATTTCCTAGGGTGATTTGTCACTCCTCCGTCATGGGGAGAGAGGAGGAAATATTCTGCAATATGATGCGTGCTGGGAAGAGGATGAGTCTGTCATAGGAAGGTAAGGATGCTGTGCTTGCGCAGGCTGGTGTAACGCGAGCACGTGTGCGTGCAAGAGGCAGGCAGGCAGACTGCGCTTCTCCCCTTTCCCCTTGGGTGTGCAGCACACCCTTCCCCGGGTGCAAAACTAACCCGCTCCTCTCCCTTTTGCAAAGGTGGCCCAACAATGCCGAACATATTTTCCTACCAGAGTGCCGAAGTCGACTGGTGTGAAGGCAACTTTGAGCGCTCGACGGTCATTGCGGAGTACTACAACACCGTGAGTGTGGGCGCATCCGAAGGGCAGGCTGGGGCACGAAGGCAGCCGGCTCCGGGCACTCAGGAGCTGCTTTTAGGAGATGCAATGGGACAACCTTGTTTTCTCTTCTCCTGCTCACTCCCTTGAACTTCCTAGTGTTGGAGGGTGCTGGTACGGGGAACGTTTTCTGAGCTTCAGGTAAATCATGGGCCTTTTACTGCTTACAACAGCCAAGTTGCTCACAAAACGAGCTGGGGTCAGGGGTACTTCTGGCACGTGTGGGGAAGAGAGAGAAAACCGTGGCGGTGCTCCTTAGCCCAGATTTGTGAGATCCTGTTATACCAGTCCTGCAGCTCTCCTGCCAACTGGGGTAAGTCCCACACAGGGCTCATATATTCCAGCTAAATGTACAGGAGTGGCAAAATGAGAGACAGCACTTGCATGAACCGTGTCAAGCAGGTTGGGAATCCAGAACTCAAGACAGAGGGAAGCTGATGCGTGAGCCAGTTTCACCTCCTGTGATCCTTTATAATTCAGACTCCATCCAGTGCCAGTCCCTTGAACACAGCCTCCTGGCTCAAGCATGGCTAGAAGCATCCGTATCTGTCTGCAGAGGACTCGGGGGATAACCGGTCTCTGCAAGCATGTCCTTCTACCTCAGTGCAATTACAGGCTAGCAGGGGTGTGAGGCATGTGGATTTACAACCTTCCAAAGGCTTTGTTTATGACTTTTAGCAATTACTGTCTAACACTAGAAGTTCTTGTTCTCATGGAAATGTCTCTTCCTCTTTTTTAAAAGCATTTCCTGCTTTTAATAAATTGCCTATAATAACGATAATTCCCTCACCCGAGTCCCGCAGCTCCCAAGCTCTAATTGCCCAGCCAGGGTCTCAGAGGAGCGGTGCTCGGGCTGTATATAGTCACTTCTCTTTGAGACAGTTAACAAATAAAGATCTGCCAGTCCAGACCAAACCCTGCTTCCCTCTGGCATCCAACTGAGTGTGTCGTGCTGTCGCCTGTTTGCTGGCACTGCATCCCTGTTGGATGGGCTCAGAGCTGCAGAGCAAGGCATAACTAGCAAGGAGGTACAGAAATCACTTATATTCACATCAGCATTTCAAATGTAGCTGGAGATGCCAAATGCCTCTGTGTTTTGGAGTGTCACTGGCAACACTGGAGAGGGGCTGATTTCCACAAAGAGCAGGAAGTCTGAAAGTTATTTTTTAATCAGAAATCATTCTGGGAAATAAATTTGCCTAACCTCCTAGTTTAGTACATAGGCAGCACTTTTCAAATGTGTCTTTGGAGCTGAGACCCCATTTTCACAAGGATCCTGATTTACGCCCAGACTGTCAAAGTGGCTCAGGATCCTTAACACACCAAGAAGTATCTCAGGAGGTCTCCAAAAGCACTTACGTGTCTAACTTCTCTGCGGCACACTGCTAGACACCAGCTGGTCTGGCCAGATGCATAACTGTCTTTCTTAGGACCCACAGCCCTCTAATTCCCCTAAAACATCATTAACTCTTAGCTGCCTGGGTCGCTTTGTGGCACAGGTTTCTAAATTATGTAGCTATTCCTCAAAATCTTACCCAGGTGCCTAGTTCTGGACAGAGGTCCCTACTAGCCACAGCCGTCTCCCATGTTTCCATACTACACCACCTTCGAGGCACCAGGCTTATCTGGATGAATTTGCACTAGGTAGGACTGAGACACAGCTTTCCTCTAGGAGACGAAAACTTCTCCAACGCATGTTTCTGCACAGATGCAAACTAGTGCGATACCGAGGAACACAGAGAGATGTGGGCAGAGCAAAACCTGCGGGATTTTTTCCAGTGACTAAACTAGCCCTTGTCCCTCCCTGTATGTGAACACAGGACACCTCTTTCACAGCAGAGAAAGAGCTTTTTTTGGTCTCTGCACTGATCTCCTCCTTGCCAGGCTTGCTTCTACCAGTCCACGGAGCTCAGCAGAGCGCCTGTGCAGGCGGAGGGTACCGCTTCTGCAGTTTCTGTCTTAAGATGTGACTCTTGATTAAAGAAAGTAACGGAGATCCAAACCTGCCTTGACAGCTGCCTGCATCAGGGCTGGCATGTGATCTCCCGTCCAAACAAGGGGAGACAAAAGAGCAAACCTTCCTAAAAACTACTGCTGTCTGAGCATCTGACAACAGCCCCAAAGGCTGCACCGTGCTCAGGGCCAGACCTTGTAACCAAAAGCGGGCAGGAGCATCACTTACATGGGCATCACCCCTTCATCAGCCTGCAGACGGCGGCTGGCATTGCCTGGCTCTCGCCCCTTGCAGCAGCACCAGGGGAGCCCTCGTCATGCTCTGGGCTCTCTCGCAGGATCAGGCTCCTTGTGCTGTGCCCTAAAGGTACACAAAGGCACTATAGAAATCGGACCAGACTGAGATCCCGAGCTATCCCTGCTGGCTGGCAGCATGTTGCAGATCCAGCTGGGGCTCTGGGCGCTATCTCAGATGTGATCCTAACAGCCTGGATCTCATTCTCTTTTCTCCTGCATTCATTTGTTCCCCATATTCAGGTTGCTTCCTCCCTGTGGCAAGCTTTACAGGCCTCACCTCACTGGCCTGCCCCGAGATAATTATATCAATATTGACTTCAGCATCACTTTGCCAGAGTTTTAGACTAGCTGGGAATCCAGCCAGCTCCTACCCAAGACTCCTGAATCACTAAATCAGCAGGGCTTCCTAACGGAGCATCCTCTTCAACGTCTTCTTCCCAAGACTGCCTGGGACTCCAGCAGGGTAGTTTTGTGCCAGCAGCAGCAATGTGCTGCTGAGAATTCCTCTATGCCAGCCGCACTCTCTCGCAGGTCTGCTTGGGTTGGATGCTTTTTATTAGAAATAAGCACCAAGGGTATGAGCAAAGAATGTAAACAGTATCTTTAAGTACCTAATAATACACGGTGGCTCGTGATTGGATGCAGTTCAGCAACAAAGAACTAACTATTTATAGTGACTCAGTGACCCAGAAATTTATTGTCTTCTGGCTGTTCGTAGGAGAACAGTATTGTGCTACATGAGGGTCATCAGTCAGGGACTTGTCTTTCTGCCCTCATTTCTTTCCTGAAATGACTGATCCAGGATGCTGGTAATGACACCCAAATCCTCAGCAGTCTCTGGCAAAGCAGCAGGAGCTCTGACACTGCTGCGTATCCAGAGCTCCTGGATGCTTCATCGATCGGTGGAGACAAGCTCAACTGCAGGTGCAAATTACCTAGATATGCCCAGAGAAGCATTCACTTTCAGAGTGTGTCAGAGCTGTGGCATGCGCCCCAGCCCTCTGCACGGGCTCAGCAACCCCGCGGCATCGCAGAGGCATCGCGCTCTCGCCTGCCCAGAAAGTCCCGTGCAGGAGTACGGCAGCTCCTTGCCCGGCGCTCTGCAAACACTAGACAAACAGCTGTTTCCTGCCCCAAAGCACTGGCGTGACATTGCGATGTCAGGACACACAGCCTCATCTTCTGCTACACAGGTCTGCCTATTAGGAACTTGCTATACAGGTCTGGAGAGCCTCTGAGGTATTCACTTCTGTCTTTGGTCCTGTGGGCTCTTCTATCAGCTAAAGCTGGTTTGCTGGCCTTTAAATGAATGAATGCACTCCAATGAGTCTTGCAGAAATCTCCTTTCACTGCAGAAAATGCCTGTCTTGAGTAAGGACCAGAACATGCCTTGGCTGCTAGGGCGCTGTTGCCATGCTCAGAGCTTTGCAAACCAGCATCTCCCATCCCAATCCATATCGGAGGCTTGTTCTCACCCTGTCATGGATGGAGGTGCAAACAGGTTCTCTGCAAGTCTCTCCTTCCATCTTAGGTTGCAAAGTGCTGAGTTGCACAAGCCCTGGGTCCTTTCCCATGATCCTGCTAATACACCAGGATTAGGGCTGTGTCGCTGATCCCAGTCTTGCCTTTCTCCTAGGGAAAGAAGCAAATGCCAGTGTAGGGGGGCCTGGCTTAGGCACCTGGAGCAATAACTCACACTTGTTAGGAAGTGGGACGTGGCTGTGAGCTCACAGAGTGGAAAACCACAGGGCTAAGTCACTCTCACAGGTCAAATCACACCTCGGCTCCATCACCACTCTCTTGTCTCCCTGGCATCCTGGGCAGAGCGAGCTGGTGCCTCCTGGCCAGTATGGCCCGGCTAGGTGTAAGTAGAAGCCATGCTGGGGGGCCTCAGCGTGAGCAGAGACTCTGGAAAAATTTCCTAATGGGAGTACTGGGAGCAAAACCCTCCTAACCACATTTGAGATGGAGCTTGCCACATCCTAAAGGGAAGATATAAGACAGCACTTACAAATCAGGGCTTGGATCCGACGAGTGATGAAGACCCTGTGTCCCCCACAGATGCGGTTTTGTAGCGGCTCTCCCCCAAGCTCTGAGTTTGGCTGCCCTGCAAGGAGTCACTCTATCTTTTCGACTCTATTGGCACAGTTCCCCTGATTATCACTCCCCTCTGATATCTGATCTTGCACATTTCATACTGAATTAATAAAGTGATAATACTGCTATCATGTAATTAATGGCACTGTTGCAATGCCCACTGCAGCAGGGATTCAGACCTCTCCATACGCAATCTCGAATTCCCGCATTTCCTCACTTTGACGTGCATGCTGGCACTTGTATGCTGTTGCCTTTTCTGCAAGCATTTTCTCTCTTCTTGCTATCCCTGCTTGTCTTCCAAAAGCCTCTTTAACCATTTCGCAGGAAAAGAAATGTTTGCAACACAGTTGTTACTTTAACACACGGTTTGGTTTCTCGATCATTCCCGAACAGTTTGACCTCAAGTGTGCAAGTGGGACCAGCACTTCTCTTTTCATAGCTGGAATGGGAACAGGCCTGGATTTGGCTCTAAGCACCTATAGAAAACCAATACACTTGGCCTGAGAATTGCTGTTAATGGGAGCATCAACTTGTTTCATGAAAGCCTTAGTGAAATTCAAGATTAATCTCCAGGTGTTAAGGGGAATAGAGACCTTACATTAAGCGTGAATTGTGTTTCCCTCTGGAATATGAGAGGGTGTGTTTCATATATATGACAACATCCCTGTGATTTGCAGCCCTGTTACCATCATCTCAGATCCCATTGGATATCACAAGCCAAGCATGGATTTTGCAGTTTACCTGGTGCATGTAAGGGCTGCTGAGGGGTGAGACTCCAGCTGTGGAGGTCAGATTCCAGGCTTGGGGTCTGGGTCAGCATCTAGCTGGAAGATGAAAGGAAAAGGATTGTCAGGGTGAGATAAAAGTCACCCTGGTGTCTTGCCAAATGGCATTTTAGCAGATGGCTCTGCCCTGATCTTCCAAATCCCCAAAGAGCTGCCTGGCAGGTAAAACGTGGCACCGCAGTCACAATATTTCACGAGCAAGAAAGATTTTCCCTGGGGAGGCTGTGCTTCCCCATGATATCCCTCTACCGAGTTTGCAAAATCAGGTGAAAAAGCCAGGATAAGAACCCACAGAGGGTAAGGATTATTTCAAACTTCATTCTTAGCTGCAGGGTGGAGCAGGCCTGATCCAGCAGACAGGTCCAGGCTTTGGGCACTTGCTGCTCCTCCCCAGCTCCCACATTTTGCCCATCAGCATCTGCCGTTCCCCGAGGCACTGGCACCTTCAACCAGGCCAGGCAGCAGCAGCAGGCTGAGCCCCAGTACCATCCCCTCCTCCCCAGACAAATCAAAGTCTGTCAATGGAGCAATTTTGCAGAGTTGGAAATCAGGGCAGAATAATTTCGCTGCATTCAATTGCTAGGTATGTTTAAAGGAGGTTTATGACTTCATGTAATTACTAGTGTCCAGAATACCTCCCCTCCCCAGGCCAGGAGGGTTCGCACATGACACTACAGGATGTCACCTCCGTCCTGTTCCCACCTACCAACGTCCTGCTGCCCTCCACTGCACCCACTCCCAGTTAACAGTGGTTTCCCTGACGGTGGCTTGCTGGGGTGGCCCAGCTCCTCACACTCACCCAGCCCCTCGCAGGGGGCTGCCTGCTGGCCAAAAGAGGCAGAAGCCATCCAGGGGGTTTTGGGGAGGTCTGGGTTGACAGGAGATGGCTGCAAACGAAGGGCTTTGGCAGCTTGCTTGAAGACCCTGGGCAGCTGAAGTTAAACCATCACCCAAAAGGGGCACACCAGCTTATCCGGGGCTTGCTGGCCCCAGAGGTGCCTGCAGGGAGAGCACAGATGTCTGCAGCCATTGCTGTCACAGCAATAGCTGTCCTTCCAGTTCCAGCCTCGCTTCCTGAGAAACGCCTCTGCGCTCTCCCCGTGCCAAGAGTAATACCTGCCTCCCCGCGATGCTTTCCACTAGAGATCAGTATCCTCTTTGCACGTGAAGATACTGAGGTACATGGTGGGATGGGACTTGCCCAAGATCATGCAATAAGCTGAATGTGCCTCTTGTTTTTCAGATCAGCAATGTAAGCTTCTTTATCCTTTCTCCTGCCCTGCTCTACCTGAACCGGCAGTACCGTCAGCAGCGTGCCTTGCCTTTGTATTTCTTCTCTGGCCTGCTCTTCTGCGTAGGTGGGTGCCAAGGTTGTGAGAAGACCAGACAGGTTGCCAGAGTACCCAGCTGTTCATTCATGATACCTTTGGCTTTGGAGGCTGGTTCTTAGTGGCCAAAGCACAGGGGCAAGCTGGAGTGGGAAACCAAACAGCCGCGTCTGTTTGAAGCCCTGCAGCTCATGGTTCCTGCTGGCTGTGGACGCACAGCTTCCAGCCCAGTAAATCCCCGTGGTGCTGTGTGGACTGACTCACTCAAGTCTCCATTAACGCCAAGGTCCATGCCCTGCCCTTCAGGAACGGTGTGTCTTTAGGAATGGCCCCCAAGAACTCCTCAGGCCAGACAGGCTTGTGCGAGGACAGAGCTTTGCTGACACAAGCTGTCCTTGCTCCTTGCAGGCATCTTTTCCATGTACTTTCACATGACCCTGAGCTACGTGGGACAACTCTTGGATGAGCTCTCCATCCTCTGGACGCTGGCTGTGGCATATTCCTTTTGGTACCCAAGGGTTCACTTCCCCAGATGCATCAAGAGCAGGTACGACTCACCGGGAGACAGGGTTGCAGGCCCTGAGGGGAGGGCTGGGACATGGACATTGATGTGTGTGACCCACAGTCCCAGCCCACAGCCCTGCAAGGGGTCAGCGTTGAGGTTCCTGCAGTTTGCTTTGGGACCAGACCCTCCATCACTCAGTGGTGGATGCGCTGACAGAGGAAGAGTAAAAAACCTTCCCACAGGGAAATGCCATCCTGTCGACTGGAGCTGCTTGTCTTTGCGAAGCTGCAGAGGAAACTTTGCATGGAGAATTTCAAAATTAATTAGGAAATTAAATATTCCTGAGCACTGACATTCAATTACCCATGCTGTCAAACTGTCATAGCATCGCCTGCCATCCACAGAGAGCTTTCCCTGGAGGCTGATGGGGTTTCCCATAGGACAAGCTGATCCAAGTCAGCACCCCACATTTCAAAGGTTGTTTGCAGGAGGGCTGGCTGGGCTATTGGAGCTCAGCAGAAAGGATAGGGATACTGAGTGAGCATGGATCAGCAGAAACAGGAACCCAGCAGGGCTTTGCCCAAAGGATGGTCTCATCCTGGCAGGCTTGCTGGAGCCCTCTGAGCCAGCCCAGTTAGAAGCCTCGCAAAGGCCTGCTCCAAGTCTGCTCTTCCCATGCCATGGTGGGGGTCACCAGGAGTTCACTGTGGAGACTTGGCTGGGGGAGAGGGGAAGGGACTTGGGACGGGATTTGCATGTGAAAGGCCCCTCTGAGCCCTATTGTTGTTCAGTCAGCCCAAATCTGCATGTTTGCACGGCTCAAGCCCCTGCCCGCCACTGCTGGGACTCCTGCTTTGCAGCCCTTCCCTGTGCAAAGCTCCCGACGCCTTTGCCTCTCGATGCTCATCTCTGGTAGCACCATGAAAGTGCACAAGTTACCTTCCGGGCTGTGTTCCCCGCTCCGTCATGGACTAACTGGGGGGCTTTTGGCAAAGCACAGATATAAACAGATACCCCAGCCTTCCTGCCAGGACTACTGCAGAGGCTGAGGTCAGCCATATGCAAACAGATTGGAGGTGCTGGAGAAGGGTTTCCTCTCTCTGGGAATAAGCAGGACCTCTCCCATCCTTATCCTTCCATGCTGTGAACCTTGAGGGCACTGACACTTGCTCCCAACTCCCTTTAGGAAGCATTTCTTCTGGTTGACTGGTATCACCACTGTGGTCAGTACCTTGATGTCCTTCATCAAACCAGCATTCAATGCCTACGCGCTCAACTGCATCGCCTTCCACCTGCTGTACCTGACATGGTGTGAGCTGAAAAAGTAAGGAGGGGGCTGAGAGGGGTCATCTGTAGGTCCATTGCACGCTCCTGGCAGGCTCACACGTGGCAGTGACTCTGTGCACAACAGTGAACGGAGCCCAAGACTTCATCAGCCACGTGTGACTATCAGCTCTGCAAAGAATTGGGGCAGCCTGGGAGGGACCCAGGAAAAGGCACAGGCAGGACTGTGGGCAGTGGGGTACAAGAAGGCCATCTGGCCCAGGTGCCACGCAGAATGGGGACAATCCATGGGACGGGTGCATCTTCTCCTCCTCAGCTGCCATCTCTGCAGCTCTTTCCCCTTTGTGGGGGATTTGGGAACCAGCGTGGGGTTGGGAGAAAGCCCCAGGATCTGGGAAGAAAGACAAGAGTTCCCTGGCATCTCCTAGCATCATCCTCACCCACAGAAAGTCAGACCCCCCCCCTACAGAGCCACACTTCTCTAGTTCTTGTGGTCTGATGAATACTCTCCAGAAGAAACTCGCTGGCTTTTGCTCTGTTCCATTAGCACTTGCAGACAGGAACCAGCCCTCTTTAAAACTGTCTTTCCTTCCAACACGATACTCCGTTCCCTCTCCCTCACTGTGTCTTCCAGGTGCAATGACAAAAGGGTTCACTGGACGGCCGCAGCCATGGTCGTGTGCTGGGTACTGGCCATCAGCAGCTGGATAAGCGACAGGTGGCTCTGCGGGCTCTGGCAGGCGATCAACTTCCCCTACTTCCACAGCTTCTGGTAAGGGCTCCAGCGCAGAGGCAGGAACCCCAGCCCAAACATTTCAGGGGCTGAAGGGCCACAGCTAAGGAGAGATGGCAGCAGGGATGTGATACTTGACCAGGGAGCAGCCGCATCTCTGCCCAACCCTCTCCTCCTTTCCTCTGTTGCGATTGATGCTGCTCCTCACCCTGGCCCCAGCCCAAGGATTTGGTCCTAACCACTGTTTAATATCCCTTCCCTCCTCCGCACCAGCCAAATGGTGTTTTGCAAGTGAAATTGTTCTAAAAGTCCCTCCAGGTAAGCAGCTTGCTTTCAAAGGGCTGCATCTGCTCCCAGGAAGCTGGATGAAGTGCAATGTTCTTTAAATTATTTTAATAGCCAAAATGAAAAAGTGATTTGCTTGAGCAAGACATTTCAGTGCCTGGCCAAGTGTGGCTGTAAGTGCTGCACGCAGCGCGCATGCTCAGATTCATCCTCACAAACCACTGGGATGACTGGGACAGACACCCAGCGCTGCTAGGCCCGGCCAGGCAAGGTGGAATGGGTGGGTTGGTTTGGGGCTTAAGTCCCCTATATCCCATCGCCTCTGTGCAAGGAATTGTCCCAGCCCCAGCTCACAGAGCTCTGCTGGGATTTCCCCATAGGCACAAACCCTGCAGGACCCACGCTCCCTGCAGCCCTCGTGCATCACAGGATTGGGACCTTTGCCTGCCACTGCCGTACCCCTTGGCTCTAGCCTCACGGTGGCAATGCCAGCCGCACACCGCTACAAGGTACAGGAGGAGCAGATGTAGCTACCCCTGTCCAACACATGTTTTTTTGGTTTCCTTGCCAGGCACATACTGATAGCCATGTCCCTCCTATACTGCTGCCCACTGGTCATCTACTTTGACGTCAACTACGAGATGCCATCGTTCAAGCCAAAGCTAGGATTTTGGCCCAGCGACTCGTGGCCTGTCGCGGTGCCTTACATTGCCCTGGAGGAATCCCACAAGCAGTGCTAGAGCCGGTTGCCCTCAGGCATCCCTCGGGCACGGGGTGCGCGATGCACACGTGTGCGTCTGCATGGGGAAGACCTCGGCTGTGCGCCTGTTCCTCGGACAAGGGCAATGTGGCTAGCGGATGGGGCAGGGAGCAGCTGAGGCCTCGTGATGCCGGGCATGAAGCAGGGTGGGAGCCCACAGGTGCCTTGGAAGACTCTGCCCAGACTGGCGTCCAGGGAACCGAAGATCTCCTCCTCCAGCAGATCCCCACTGAGAAGGGGAGGGAGACGGTGCTTCTTCTGTGTCTTCTGCATTAGTCGAGCGCTGGCACCCCTTGCTGACAAGAGCACAGCGAGAACACAGAAGCCAAACTGGTGGCAGCTGGGTTTGTTGGGGCTGCTCTAATTATTATTATTAATTTTATTTATTGACGTATGTGGTGTTGCTCAGGAGACCTGTGCATTAAAGCTATGGACACTGACTTGCACTGAGCCCCTTTCTTTGCCCTGACTGCACCACATGCCCTGTTATCTGCCAGTCACTCCCACAGACAGGGCAGCCAAAGCACTCTCTGCCTTAGGGAGAGCTGTTTATAAAGAGAAATCCTCCTGGCCGACAGCCCAAAAGAGGCTCTGCTGGCCCAGGTCCTGCCTGGGGTGCTCTACCCCAGGCTCTACCCCTTCTTCAGCCCCCAGTGGCCCTTGTTCCTCCCCAGCTCTGATGGTCTCCGATGGCCATGTGTAACTTGGAGACTCCTCTGCTTGCTGAAAGGGCTGGCTGGTGGCAGAGAGTGAGGTGAGGAGCCAGTACGTTAGATAAACGCGTTGGTACCTTTGCAAGAACAAAGAGAAGATGTAAAGCCTCAGAGAAAGACCACTGCTGTGCCACGGGTACAAAGCGATGCTTTCCAGGTTCTCCCCGCAGTCTAACAGCAAAGAAGTTGCTCTCGCAGCCACGGGACACACTCTTGTGCTCCAAGCCTTGCTGCAGTACAGTGGCGAGATGAACCATGTGGTGGGTCTGGGTCCTCGCCCAACCAGCGGGGACTGTCTCTGGAGAGCTGGCAGGGTGGCTGAGGCTGGCTCCCTGCAACGCAGCCAGGACAAGGTAATGTCACTCCAGGGACCACAGGCTTTTTGGGCCCCTGTGAGCAAAGCAAAAGCAGAAGCACTCTGTGCTTAACCTCTGAGGCAGAGGGTGCTGCGCAGCGTGCCACACAGCGCCTGTGCCGTGGCCCTCCCGTGGCCGCCGCTGCCTCGTGGGTCCCTCTGCAATGGTCCCCGGAGCCACTAGATGGCAAATTTGGCTCATGAACCCCGAGCAATATTTCATTTTGGGAAAGGGATGCCTTGCGCAAGGACTGAACCCCCAGGCCTGGTCCCCCTGCCCTCTCCATCGCCCGGCACCGGGGTCAGACGCCTCTCTGCCAGCACGGCCACTGACGAGACACTGGCTCAAGGTGCAGGACAGGGGGACTCAGAGCTCCAGCCTTTGTGTGCCCGTGCTGGTGCCCATCTCCTCCTCTGCCTCTTTGTCTCTCCTGCATGCCATCACTCTTGCCTCTCCACTCATCACCCCATCTCCCTTTTGCTGACCCTCCCCGTTTCGCTCCCTCTTGCTCTCCCCCCCGCCTCACCCCTTCCCCAGCCCATCACATTCTTCTACAGCCTATTAATAACTTCTGGGCAATTGCACCGGGTCCCTGCTGGGCTCGGCCCCTCCGTCGGCGCTGCCCTGCGCAGCCACTGAGCGCGCCGGCAGCAAGTTCAAAAGTGCAGCGGGGCTTTCACAGCCCCTTTCCCCGTCAGGGGGTGGAGGAGGCCGCTGGAAAAGAAAGGCCGCGTTGCCAGGGAGCCTGGCACAGGAAAAGGGGGTCACCTTCACCTCCGACAGGACCGGCGGAGATGGACAGGCGCCAGCAGCCCTGCGGGCCGGAGATGCTGAGAGCCACGAAGGGATGGAGGCTGGGATGTGGGCGAGGAGGGCTAATTGGCCGTCTCTGGCCGTGGAGCCGGTGTGATGCTCGGCACAGAAACCCAGCAGCAAAATCCCCCGTGTGGTATGGTAATAAGGGAGGTGTCCCGGGCGCCGCTGCCTTGAGAACAATGTTGCTGCAGTTGAGTGACTGTAACAGGCCCTGATGACAGCCGGGGCCGCGTTAAAAATGCCTATTCAAGCAGATCAAGACATTGAGAGGCCTCGTGGGGATCTGAAACCCTCAGGGATTTCTGGATGAAGCCAGAAGCTGAATCCCCAGCCCTGGGAACCTGGGGGGGGGAAAAAAAAGAAAGAGAGAAAAGAAAAGAAACCCACAAAGCAGCTTTAAAAGGACTGCAGCGCCCGAGGCAGGGCCTCCTGCTCCAAGCGGGGCTGTAGCCTGAGAAAGCGAAGCAGCCCTGACACCAGTGTGTGACTGTGGTCTGGGCATCCCCAGGGCTGCACAGGGTTATCTGAGGCTGGGGCGGCACCTCCAAAAGATCCCTGAGCTGCTGGGGATGCTCTGTCCTTCCTGCCAGGGAGCCGCGGCTCCAGCTCGTGGGGCGCAGCCTGCAGTGCCGAGCTGACAAATACCCCACAAAAAAGAGCGGGGCTATCAAAGGGACGAGTCAGGGCATTTTCGCCTCGAGCTGAAAGGGGCCCTGCAGAGATGACCAGCACGCTGAACGGGTAAAGCTGGGAGCCCTCAGAGGGTGAAAGGCAACAGAGGCCCCTTCTCAACCCCGCCAAGCTGTGGGGAGTTCTGACGGTACCTTCTGCACCGGGACCCCTGGCCGTGTGAGTGCCTCCGGCGTGCACGCAGCCAGCTCGCTCAGCAGAGCAACACAGGAAAACAGGCAGGGCAGGAAGAGCTGCAAACCCTGCACTCGGGGATCTGAGTTAGGCCTGGTCAAAATTAAACCTTTCCTTATTTTTGCCAGATGAGCCCTAACCCGGATCATTTCCCTGATTTGGTTCGCCATGTGGCTGCCTAAACCACAAGAAAAGAGGCAAGAGAAGGAGCAGGAATGAGGAAGAGGATAGAGGCTGCTCCTTTCAACTGATGCCAGATTAAAGACGTTGTGACACAAGGGCATCAGTTGAGTCTGGTGCAATTGCAACACAAATGAAATAATAATGTTGATAACACACCAGTCCTGCAGCATCAAGGATTAACACTTACCTGTTCTGCTGCACCGAATTGCCTCCTGCTGTTACAGATTTACACTGCAGGATTTGGCTCGCAGACTGGAAACTTTTCAAGGCAGAGTGATTTATCTGTAAAAGACATTGCACATTCATGGACCTGCATAAATAATGCAAAAGTAATTAATAATAACCCAGTCCTTGCTCTTAACAATGCCAGGAGAAGAAATTGCTTCACTGGAATGTCTCTTATGCCTTTTGCAAAAGATCTTTATTTGTTAACTGTCTCAAAGAGAAGGAAGATAATAGTTTTGAAACACGGAATGGATGTCGCTAGGTCCTGGGATTTTATTGCCAGCCTGGCAATCTTTACGATTGATTTAAAGAACCCTCTGCTGGAGTCATGTTAAACCAACATTGATTCAGCTTTGATTTTTTTTAGTTTTAACCTCCTAGGTCTGCAATCAAAAGTTGGAAACCACGAACACAAAGGGCTAAGAAACCCAGGAAGGAAAGAGATAAGCTCCAAGAATTATTGCCTCTAAAAGTCTTGTCCTTTCAACTCTAAGTGCTACTTTTGAGGTTTGACACAGGATTTCCAGCTCAAGGGCTGGCAATTCTGTTACACCCACCTCGCAACTGCTAGGAAAGATGTTTCTTTTTTTTTTCCACTGTTTTACCTACATCCTGGCTATCTGTTTTTCATATAAGACAAAATTAGCCATAGGGACATAAACAAATGCCAGGATTTTCCAGATATTGATGGCTGTTCTGGACAGATGAAAGGTATCAGGTCCTGATTAGCTGAAAGTCGTATTTCAGCAAATATTCTGTCACTGTGTTTGCAGCAGTCAAGGTCTTGAGGTCCCCTGCCCGTGTCGGTGTGTATTAGCTCACACGGTGGCTGCACACATAACCAGGGCTGGTTTTGACCAGTGATCATAGAGGAGATGTGGGTAAAAATCACTTCTCAGTAAGGAGAAGCACGGCCATTACATGGCCAAATAAATCAGTTGAGAAAAACATTATTTTTAATCAGAAGATCAAATGATCTCCTTGGCTGTTTCTATAAAACCCCATGATGTGGTTCCACTTAGTAAGACATTCTCACTGCTGTTTTCAGAAGAAAAATAAGCCGTTCACATTTGTCTGACAAAGTGGTTCCAATAACTCCAATTCTCTAGTAATGGCTGCTATCAAAATACCGAAAATGGAAGGATTAATTTTTCTGTGCCTTCCCATTACAGCTCAAAACATGGTTTCAATTAGGACCATTCTCCACTTTTTTATATCCACTTTCTATGAACATTCAGCCACTTGGGTCCTGATTCATGAGCTCACTTAAGCACATGGTTTTTTTATAAATGTGTTTAAACGTAAAACTGAATCAGGTTGTTCTGAAATGGCGCACTTAGTTTCACTGTCACAAATATTTAACAAAAGGCAAAGACTTAGCTCAAATGCCGAAGTATTCACCAAAAGCAACGTTCAATTGTGCATCGGGTTATAAATTTCACAATCTGCAATCGATGCTGCATTTATTTAGATAGGCCTTCCATAAGAGACCAGCTGTCTCAGTTCACTAAAATGCTTAAGCATATGTTTAATTTTAAGAATATGAATAATTCCATTGATATCAATGGCACTTGCTTGCACTTAAGAATATATTTTGCTGGGCTGGAGCCAGAAATAGTGCCATGTAATGCCAATAAAGTGCAAACTGCAATATTTCTCCGAGTGCTTTCTGGGACCAATTTAAAAATTAATCATTGAAGAACTTGTGCTGGTTTTGGCTGGGATAGAGTTAATTGTCTTCACAGTAGCTAGTGTGGGGCTGTGTTTTGGATTTGTGCTGGAAACAGTGTTGATAACACAGAGATGTTTTAGTTCCTGCTGAGCAGCGCTTACACAGAGTCAAGGCCTCTTGTGCTCCTCACCCCACCCCACCAGCGAGGAGGCCGGGGGGCACAAGGAGCTGGGAGGGGACACGGCTGGGACAGCTGACCCCAGCTGACCCCAGGGATGTCCCACACCATACGGCGTCAGGCTCAGCAATTAAATACCGGGGGAAGAAGAAGGAAGGGGGGACGTTCGGGGTGATGGCGTTTGTCTTCCCAAGTCACCGTTACGCGTGATGGAGCCCTGCTTTCCTGGCGATGGCTGAGCACCTGCCTGCCGATGGGAAGGAGGGAATGAATTCCTTGTTTTGCTTTGCTTGCGTGCGCGGCTTTTGCTTTACCTATTAAACTGTCATTATCTTAACCCATGAGTTTTTCTCACTTTTACCTTTCCGATTCTCTCCCCCATCCCACCGGGGGGGAGTGAGCGAGCGGCTGGGTGGGGCTGAGTTGCTGGCTGGGGTTAAACCACAACAGAACTGTAATGTGAAAATGCAAAGATTAATATATGTGAGGTTTTGTTGTTTACTATCCTAATATTGCCAAGTATTAACATCCACCAGAGCACTGCCAAGTGAAATCAAAATCAAATCTGTGTAACAGAGCAAAAATGGCAACAAGTTGAATTTGTTATTCATCATGAATCATCCTATCAGACCTAAAGATTTACTCATGTAACATTGAATAACATTTACCATCCTTAGGGAAAGACATACATATAGATTAAAGACAGGGTCTGACCCCATTTGTACCATCCCCGAAGCGTACTAACTCTGTTCAGCCCAGAGGGCCAGACCGGTCCAAAGTGGATGCTTGAAAGGGAGAACAGGATCCGCTCTGTAACAGCCAAAAAGTGCCTTGAACAAGGATGGCTTTTAACGATCCAAATCTGGTGGAGCAAAGGGTCACTAAAACCATGATTTCACTCTCCTGCTTACTGTGCCTTACCTTTCACAAAAGTATGAATTGCTCTGTTACGAGGAACGGATGAAAATTTCCAGGCACCACCCACTTTAGCGATTTGTATTTGTTCTCATAACTTTACTCATCAGGAGCCCAACAGTACTGACGCCGGGACCTGGGACCCACCTACGTGGACCTGGGACATCCCCCTTACTCCCTTACGACGGTATCATCATATAAACAGCTATATATCCATATGCAAATGATTGCTGTTTTCAAGCTGTTCATGAGCGACCTTATACACTGCCCATACGGTACAGTAATATGTTTTCCACATATGTCAGATGTTTCATGACACATTTCACGCATATATTTAAAATAGATTTCATAGCATATAAAAATGCACAGGCAACGGAAGAAAATGGCCTGCATCTGCAATGTTTACATAATGCATTTCAAAATTGCATGAAATGTGTCCAAATTGGTTGTATTCTTCATCTATCTAAAATATTGATGGCATGTAAAATGTATGTGTAATGGATTCACTCATGAGCGTGTATTACACGCCTTATTCTGATGCTTGAGTAACAAAGGGAAAGAATTTGTTACAGCTCTGCCTCCACAGTGTAGCTGCAGAGACAATTCTCAGCTCTCCCTGCGTTGGTCGAAATGGTATTTGTCGCATGTGTACGTCGCTTTATATTCCAACCTGACTCCCTTGAAACTGCCCTGGCTGGGCCTTTATGCAACAAAAACAAGCTCCGAGGCATTTGAGACGTGCCACACTGCTAAGATATGACTTTGCTGCAATCAGGTGCACTATTGTCTCACAGGTAGCGGTATCAGCGATAATGATTAAGTTTCAGTGGGATAAATTTCAGCATGGTAGGGCCAGCCAAATTCCCTGAGTCACAGGCAAGTTTGCATAGCCCGTACTGCAGCGTGGGGTATTATCTGAACTGCTATCGTACCTGAGTTAGCTAGATTAGAGGTGGTTTGCATACATTTACATATGTGGCAACCCCACCTCCAGTTGCTATGTAGACAGGTGAAAGCTCATTTCATATCATTCCAGCAAAACAGCTTAAATCAGTAACAGCTTAGTTTTGCTGGAATCTGTCATGAGAGCAGCTGACCCAGAATCCACAAAAATCAGAAATTCATCCCGATTTGAATGTTACAGGCTCTGAAACGCTGCGCTGCCAGCTCGGGGATGTCTCACAATCTGCTCTGAGCGTAGAGAGGAGCAAACCACCAGGCTGGGTATCTGCTGATGGTGGAAATGGCCAGTTGCTCTGAAAACCACCGAGCTGACTTACTGAGGTTGGAAATAGCAGAAACACCAGTTGCAAGAGGAAAAGGCACCACACAGTGTGAGCCAGAGCTCAGCGTGCTCAGAAATATGGCAAGCGTGAGTGTGCGGCCACCCGACTGCTACATTAGAGCCCTAGGAAACTCCAAACCCTGGGAATGCCTGGGAAGAGGTTCTCTCATATCTCAGACAGTATATTTGTCTGCGATAGTAATTCCTACTTGCTTTTTGGACTCTTCAATACGTAAAACAATTCAGAACAGGCTTTTTGGTGCTGGTCAGACTCTCCTACTGATCTCCTCCTGTCACGTCCTATTTTTCAAGCTATTTTTTCCCCCATCTGGTATTTTTCAGTGGCCTAAAAGTTATCCCGTCTAGGGTGACAGTCACCAGTCAGAAGGTGGCCTCTGAGACGAGCACCTTTCAATGACTTTGGCATCAACCAAAAGAAGCCCCACGCAAAGCAGACACAAATTTCGGCAGTGAATCTCACTCCCTCCTGTTGTACCGTGACTGCGTTTGCTCCAACGGGCGCATAAGGTGCCTGGGCCCGTCTTCTCCAGCCTGCACTTCTGCCAGCAGCTCGTATTCAGCGTTGGACAAATCCAGGCTGTGAAATGCTCTTCGCGGCAGGTCCAGCCGGCTGGCGGGTTTGGCACGACGCAGCCCGTTACATCACTTGGCCAAACCTGACCTCTGTCTGTAGAGCACAAGGGAAAGGTACCGTCATCCGACGGCTGCTCAATAGCCAGGCGAAACGAATTGATAGGTGTCAATTTAGCCTGCGGTGGACCAGGAGCTACATTATAATGCCAAGCTCACCTTTGGTGTTAATGAGGCCCCTTCATTAACAGCTTTGAGCAGAGGGGTCAGGGACTGAATAGAGGCAGACTCCTTTCTCACCCAGAAAGCTGGTCCTTCTCATTCAGAATTGAAGCACGTTGGCGGGGCAGTTTGAGGACGCTTGTGCTGCCCATGTTGTATCTGCAAGGGACATGACGTATTTGTGACTATTCATCTGGCTCTTTTCACCAGCACTAAATACACAGAAAGAATAAAATAAATTCTCATTGTGTTCCCGCTTACTAAGAAAATTTTCCCTCTTCCTTCTGGTTAGGAGGGTTATTGTACGTTAAAAGCCTTTTGCATTTTTCAGTAGCTATAGTACGCTATAATTTAGATTTTCCTCAGGCACTAAAGAACTTAGTTAAGCTAAACTGTATTACAGTGTGGTGGTTTTTTTTCTACTAAGTCCTTCATTAATAAGGGAACTAAAGAATTTCCAAGCTGTCTGTAATTTTTCCCAGATGCAGCTAGTAGTTGCTAGGAGTATCTTTTTGGCAATCAGAGTTTTTGGCTATTAACAATCTGGACTTTTGCTGTACTACCGTGGTGTTAAATGTGTGCTGTGAATACCGTAGTGTGGAGTGTGAACCGGAGAAGGACGGGAAGGCAGAGAGCAGGCAAAACAAAATCATTTTTAGAAGAATAAATATTGCTAGGATTAACAGCTGATTCGAACGAACACGCTTCCCTGCAGGGATCCCAACGCTGATTAGCAAACCAGGAGCCCTGCTACACCAGAACAAGCATCGCTGCAGAACTGACTCCTCCTCACTCACGGCTTCTCTCGCTGTCACTACCTGTTCGGTTTTCTCCCTGGCAGCCCGCACGGACAAGCCCTGGGGTGAGCCTGTGCCACGAAGTAAAGGCAACAAAGGCCACAGACAAACCAAAGCAACACCCAGCTCCCCTCGGTGCACCCAGAGAAACTGAACCCTCTCTTGACTTCGGGTTCAGAACATTTTCTGCGGCTGTAAGTAAGGGCTGCTGCTGGCAAAGCCATGGTAAGTACCAGGAGAAAGCCATCTGCCCCTTATTACCTAAAATATCATCAGGTTTTTGTTTCAACTGCAGGTATGTTCATCTTGGAAACGCCCCAGAGTATTTTGCTCATCGGACGTGCTTCACGAAAGTAGATGAAGATCACTATAATCGCTTTGCAGCCGGTAGGAGAAGGCAGTGAAGTGACTTGCACATATCCAGGAGAGAGCTTAGGGGTCTTTCCACTCAGTCACGTTGCACATGGACACAAAGTGGAGGCATATATTTTCTCAGAGAAATGCTGCTCAAATGCAAGATTTGTGTCTTATTCTTTAAATCCCTGGGACTATCACAAGATGATCATTTTTCTGCACTGCCTGACTCTTTAAGTGCTGGAGACAGCCTTGCTTGTTGGCTGGCTGGTGTCCAAGCCACTCCAAGCACAGGCTGACCACAGAACTTGTGGTCCTCAGTTCAGAGTGGAAAAAGGGAAGAGGCAACTAAATCGGTAACAAGAAAATAATAATAAATGACGACAAACGGTGAAACAAACGTGTTTCTCCAGGGATAGGAAGGGCAAGCCGCAAACATACAGATGCAGACCTATAAACTGGCGACGGGGCCTTACAGCGGACGGAGAGCCAGCCACCCCAATGAGCCACGCTAAGCCGACAGGAAAGTACTTTTGCTGCAAGATGAGGTGTTGCACGGAGGCTGGCGAATAAGCAGTTTGGGCACCTTGGGTTGCACGGCAAGTGGGATTGTCTGGGGGGGCTGTGTGTGTTCGGGGGTCAATGTCGTGTTCCCGCAGAGAGGAGGAGCCGAGGAGGAGTTGGGGAGCAGCACGGGAGGAAGGAGAGGTGCCTCGAGTTTGGCTGCTCCCCAGGCAGAGCCTCGGAAAACCCGGAGTGGGCTCTGTCGCAGCTCAGCGCCTGCCGGCCTGTCCTCTCCCAGGAGGCGTCTGCGGACGCCCGAGCGTGGGCTGGGCTGCCCCAGCTTGCACTCACCGTGACTTTCCCCACCAAAGCACCGGGACTCATCCCTTCCCCAACACCGCGGTCGTTGCCTCCTTCAGCCACGCTCCCCAAGACCTGCCAGGTTTGGCCTGTACAGCAGCCGTGGGGTGTACAAGCGGGAAAGAGAAGGGACGTGTTGTACCCTCCCAGGGCTGTCGCTTAGCCTGTGCTGGGGGAAACACCCCAGAAATCTTTCCCATCCCTGCATTTACCCAGCCAAGGCAGGGACAAGCGCAGTGCAAAGTCTTTTTTCCACTTTATTTTCCACCATCCCCAAGTCTCAGGGGACAGAACCAGTCCTTGGCACAGTCCCCTGCCGTGGGCCAAGCCAGATTAAACACACACCTTTCAGTCCAAGACAAGGATCTTTGAAGCAAGGCTCTGGAAAGAAAAATAAAAAGCCCAAACAAAAATTAGGGAGAGCTGTCATGTGTCATTTGCATATTTGAATATGCAAATAAGATCTGTTTCTTATCCATTGGCACTGGCCCTACTGTAGATGGCAGCAACACAGCAGATCTCTGCCAGCATACAGTACCACAAAGAAAGACGCTAATTGGATTTGCAGACGCTTATTGCAAAACCCAGAAGTTGCTGGAATAGATATAAAGAAACAGGAGCTCAGCCCACGGCTGCCTTGGGTGCGAAGGCACTCAGCTGACAGCTCGTTAGCTTGAGATGTCCCCACAAAATTAGAAGTTTGGAGGAGCCTGGATGGCTGCTGGCTCCACCTTCCCCGGCACCTGAAACTCCCAACGCACTCCCATAGAGCCTGGCAAATTTTCTACCCTTGGCTGTGATTATTTTTTTTTTTTTGGATCTTAAAAAGAAAATCGGGGGTGAGCTTCATCAGTCCTTGGGCTGGAAACCATTCAGAACTGGGAACTGCTAGTGGAGCAAAGGCTGGTTATAGGAATTTCTCTCTTTGAGTATTTTCGCAGTTGAAACTAAAGAGCTACCCCAGCACGTTTTAAATTAATCCACTCCACTCTTCCCAGCACAGAGCCCTGGGGTGCTGGCTTGGAGCAGGCGTCCATACAACGATGGGCTTACTCTGAACGGGGCACCCCAGCTTCTCCAGTACAGCGCGGTTTAACGGCGGGGCGCCGCGCTGCCCGCCTGAGATGCCGTGGAAGCTGACTCTGGGTTTCCCGTCCCTGACTTGGAAGTCTCTGAGTCCTTGCTCGGATCCCACCCCAGGCCACAGAGCAGCCGAAAGCCGGAGGAGCGACTTGTGTCCAAAGCAGCAGAAGTAAAGACGGGCGTGCTGAGGTGGGAGGGCAGCCCAGGTCCTGCATCGGGAAAGCATGAAAACAACCGTTAACACCAGGCTGGGCAAAAATAAAGGCAGAGAAAAATCGTCATCGATGGAAATTAAAATAAAAAGCAAATTCTAATGATGTTTCAGAGGAAGTAACAGCAATTTTTCAGGCAAGGGAAAAGTTCAGGGTCTTGTGTGTCTGTGCAACATCTCTTGCACAAGGAGGAAACGCAACAGAGCAAGAGCGGAGTCAAACTTGGGAAAGACAAAGACATTTCCAGAAAAGATTCAGGCCCGGGAGCACGTAACCACCAAGGACTGTGAGGAGGCTGTGGCTGAATAGCTAGGATTGGGAGTTAGAAAATAAAAGATTTAGACCTAAGAGTCATGTGCATGGGAATAATGTCCACAATTAAAGATATCAATGAGAACTCGCCGAGAAAGAGGCCCTGTCTCAATGGAGAAGAAAAGAGACTGTCCGAGGAGATCTCTTGGGACCGCATCAGACAGAAACATGGAAAATTAAAACTGGGGCACTTAAAAGAATCCAAATCAGGCTCTTTTTTGTTGTTGTTGCTGTTAACTGAAGCGATTAAGCATTTTGCTTTACTAATATCCTCTATCAGGTTGATGAGGTAAACTGGCTCTTTAGAATGATTTGGGAACCGATTAATCCTTGCCCGTGGCTATCAGTTAGCAACACACGCAGCGTTATTGGCTAACACGCATTTTTCTGCTGCCTTACAGAGATCAACAAACTATTTCAAACAAGAAACTTGCGCGAAGAAAAAAATTCTGCCTTGCATCTAAAAGAAAATTTGCTCCGAAACAGTCACAAATCACACTCGTAACGAGAGTGCCGCCGTTAATTTGAGGCTCACAAAATCGAGCGCAATAACTTGTCATTTAAGAGCTCGAAGAAAAGGTAAACAAAACCCACTTTTCAGATGCAAATGTCACGCTCAGAGTCAGCAGCGGTGCTGAGAAAACCGCGTCTGCAGGGCGGGCGGCTTTTAATGATGCCTCCGCCGCAGCCAGCAGCTCCTTTCTCAGCCAGGACAGTGACCTCCGGGCTCGTCACCCAGCTGAGCCCGCGGCTGATAACCACCGCCTCACTGAAGGAATCCCTGGGCCCATTTGCATTGCAAATACCCCCCGCTACAGACCAGAAAACGAGATATTGTTTCCCCTGCAGCGAACAGCCCTTCTCCCCCGCCGTCTCCATCGCGGCACGGCCGGCGGCGGGGCAGGCGGCGCTGGGCGGGCGAGGCCCGGGCCGGAGGGCGGCGGCGGGCGGAGGGGGCGGCGGGGAGAGCCCGGGGGGAAGCGGGGAGAGCCCGGGGGGAAGCGGGGAGAGGCGGGAAGGTGAGGGGAGCTGCGGGGGGGGGGGGGGGGGGAGGCGAGGGGCAAGGGGAGAAACGAGAGAAGCGGAGGGGGGAAACGAGGGAGAGCGAGGGGGGAATGGGAACTGAGGGGGGAAATGAGGGAGAGCGAGGGGGAAAATGAGGGGAAATGAGGGAGACTGAGGGGGGAAATGAGGGGAAATGAGGGAGACTGAGGGGGAAATGAGGGGAAATGAGGGAGACTGAGGGGGGAAAATGAGGGGGGGAAATGGGAACTGAGAGAAAATGAGGGAGAGCGAGGGGGCAAATGAGGGGAAATGAGGGAGACTGAGGGGGAAATAAGAAAATGAGGGGAAATGAGGGAGAGCGAGGGGGGAATGGGAACTGAGGGGGGAAATGAGGGGAAATGAGGGAGACTGAGGGGGAAATGAGGGGAAATGAGGGAGACTGAGGGGGGAAAATGAGGGGGGGAAATGGGAACTGAGAGAAAATGAGGGAGAGCGAGGGGGCAAATGAGGGGAAATGAGGGAGACTGAGGGGGAAATAAGAAAATGAGGGGAAATGAGGGAGAGCGAGGGGGGAAATGGGAACTGAGGGGGGAAATGAGGGAGAGCGAGGGGGAAATGGGAACTGAGAGAAAATGAGGGAGAGCGAGGGGGGGAAATGGGAACTGAGGGGGGAAATGAGGGAGACTGAGGGGGAAATAAGAAAATGAGGGGAAATGAGGGAGAGCGAGGGGGGAATGGGAACTGAGAGAAAATGAGGGAGACTGAGGGGAAATTGAAACTGGGGGAAAATGAGGGAGACTGAGGGGGAAATGAAACTGAGAGAAAATGTGCAAGACTGAGGGGAAAAATGGGAGAAACTGCAGGGAAATGAGGGAGACCAAAGAGGAAATGGAAACTGAGAGAAAATGTGAGAGACCAAGGGGGAAATGAGGGAGACCGAGGGCAGTTGAAAGGAAACGAGGCAGAGCAAGGGAAAAATGAGGGAGAACAAGGGAGAACGAAGGAGAGCAAGGGGAAACAAGGGAGAACAGGAGAAAATGAGAGAAACTGAGGAGAAATGAGGGATAAAGAGGGAAAGGGGGGGGGTATTGAGGGAAAATGAAGAACAGTGAGGGGAAAAATGAGACCGAGGGAAGACGATGGGGGAAGAGATGGAGGGGAAGTGAGGAGAGGCTGAGGGAGAACAAGGAGAACCGAGGGCGAGCAGTGCCGCCAGCCTCCTCCCCAGCCAAGGCTCAGCCCTGCCCAGCCATTCCGGACTGCCGCGTCCGCTGTACTGGGAGCTGTGGTTTCCCTTGTTCTCAGCTCATTTGTGCAGGAAATTAATAAACGGGTGAGATTCGCCGCCGCCAGCGGCGGGGAAGCGTGGGCCGAGGGAGGGAAAAGGGGCGGGTTGGCGCGGCCGGGGCGCACAACAAGGCCCAAGCGCTTGGTCTCGGTGCCGGCCGGCGGACAGGCCCGGGAAGGGCGCCCGGGAACGGGGCGCGGGCCCGAGCCCGGCCACGCCGCAGGGCAGGAGCGCGCCGCAGCGCCGCGCCCGCCGCGGGGGAAGGCGGGGGGGCGGAGGAGGCGGCGAGGCCCCGCTCCCTCCCACCACCCGCTTGACCCAGCGCAGGCCCCGCCCCACCCCCGCCCCCTCGGCAGCCCGCCCGCCGCCGATTGGGCGTAGCGGCTGCCCATCATGCGGAGGCGGGGGAGATCGGCGGCGCCCGGGCGGAAGCCCCGCCTCCAGGCGTGAAGCGACGCGGCTATTGGCGGCGGGCGGGTGCCTCTCTGATGGCGTCGGTTTCCGGTTCCGCGGGGCGGGCGCCGGGGGGGTGGCGGGGCTGGTGCCTGTGAGTGACACACAATGAGGCGAGCGGCGGCGGCGGGGCCGTGAGGGGCCGCGACCGAGGAGGCGGCGGCGGCGGCGGCCGAGGCGGCGGGGAGGGGGGTGGGGGGGGACGGAGAGCGGCTTCGGTCGTAGAAGGGGGGGGAAGAGAGGGGGGGGAAGAGACACCCCCCCTCCCCGCCGACCGGCCAGCGAAACCGCCGCGGCGGGAGTGAGCGAGCGAGCGAGCGAGCGGGGCCCGCGGCGCTGCGCCCAGCCATGGACAATCAGGTGAGGGGAGCGGCCGCGCCGCCGTGGGGGTGGGGCCCCTCGGCCCCTCCCTTCCCCCCCCGCGGTGGGGGGCACGCGTGGGGCGGGATCGGGCCCCCCTGCACCGGTGGTGGTGCGGGGGGGGCTGTACCGGGCGCACCCCCACCTCCGTCCTGGATGAGGAGGGGGTTGATCCCCCGGTGGTGTTGGGGGGCATCGCCCCCCCTTTGGGGAGGCACACCTCCTCCCCACCCCGCACCCCCTTTTTTTGGGGGGGGTTGCTCAGCCCTCGCTCCTTCATGGGCGGCCGCGCTGCAGCCTCGCCCGCGGCGGGGGGTGGCAGCAGCATTTCCCGCAAATTCCTGCCCGGGCTTATTTACGGGGAGGGGTGGTGCCGGCATTATTACCCCCATCAGCCGCGGTGCAAAGGGTTAATGCCACCGGGAGAGTTACTACCGCGCCGGGAGGCGGTGGGAAGCCGCCTGGTAGCGGCCGGGTCGCTGCGGCGCTGCAGCGGGCGGGGATGGATGCTGGAAGTTTACCTGGGGTGATCCGGAGCAGGCTGGCTCAGGCCTTTTGTGTGCGAGTGCAGGCGAGCTGGTAACAGGTTACCTACGAGCCTGAGGTTCAGGAGGTGAGCCCCGCTATCCTTTGAATAATCAGCCAAAGGAGAGCGAATGGAAGCTGGTTATGGCTTTCAGGCAATTAGCACATCAAACAAAAACCCGGAGCAGCCTTCAGAATGTTTATTGAGAAGTTGAAAAGCAGACTCCTTTGTATTATTACAAATTGTTTGAATAGGATCCTGATTTCCCTTTGTTGAGAGACACGCTTGGAAAAAAAAAAAACCCTCCATTTTCAGTGGAGCAACTTCGGATGTTTGTTATGCTGGGAGATCTTATTTTCAAATGTGTTTCAACTTCTGGCTTAATTCGTAGCGATTGTTAATTGGACCGATATGTGAGGAGTGTAGCAAGTACAACTTTCACTCTCAGTTAAACAGTTCTCTTTTATGTTTAATTTTGTTCTCTTCCACATAATCCCATCTGTTTCTCAGCTAAAATTTCTCAGCCGTTTCAACTAGAAAGGCAAATTCTGTAGACTGACAGTCATTTGCACTTCTCTGGAGAGGGGTAGTAACTGGCAACAGTAGCACAATTTAAAGGGTAATTATGGAATCGATAACGTGAAGCTGCCGAACAGACTGGCTCAGTTGATGTGAACGCTTGTGTGAACACTGTGGGAAGTATCCCAGATAAAGCAGGCCTGCGAGCAGTCTCCTGTGCGAGCTTGGGATTTCGGCAGACGTTCTCCACATAATGCTCTTGCACCGTAGGAGAGGTTGCTGTGCTTTGAGTGAAACACACCTTGCCTCTTTTCTTATTCCTTAATACAACATGAAAGAACAGACGGCCGCGTACCTTCATTTTTAGCGCAGGAGCAAGATGGAGCCAGCGTAGATAAGCCCTAAAGCACAGAATGGGAAAAAATGGCCTGCCAAGAGAACTTGCAGGGGAAGGTAACCTGAAGAAGTGTTATAGTAAAACAGGTGAAGCAATTAATTAGCTAAGTTTGTCCCTGAGAATTGATGTGTTGGGTGGCAGCTGAAGGTATTTTGCCATAAAGATAACTGCCTGAAAGAGTGTGTTAAGGCTTATAGTGGAAATTAGAACTGGACTGCAATTTGGGAGGTCGAGCTTTGATGCCTGGTACTCTGTAGACCTCCTGTGTGATCTTTTTACAAAGAAAAGAATACTGAGATTGAGTGACTTACGCTTTCTCAGCAAGTGTTAACCATGCTCTGAAAATCACATTCCCATAAAATGCCAGGTTGGATACGCAAAATGTTTTTTGAGCGTTAATCACGGTCATACTCCTTGTTGCAGTTCGTCGATGGGAAAATGAGGGTAATGCTTTTCCTAAACGTTTGTCTAGATCTCGGGAAGCTCGCTCTTTCTATATTCATTGTCTAACATCAGGCCCTCAGTTTGGGTCTGTGTCCACCTCTAATATAGGCAATGACAAATAATGTTGCCTCTCCCAATGGTAATTGAGAACTGCCGGAAAGAACAACACGCTTATTTTCAAGTCTCAGGTGAAGACGGGAGTAAGGACTAAAAACTGCCCCCTTCTTTATAAGCTTCCAGTTGCTGAAGCTGGATTTTGTTGGGTTTAGTTTGAGATCAATGTGCTATGGGTCTGGTTTGTATAATGCATATGCACAAAATTAGTAAGTAGTCGGATACCTTAGGTGTTATTCCCTGTCTCTACAAATCTTGCCCTAAGATTTGCTTGCTTTAACTTGTGTCTGAATCACGTTTGCCTTTCCTCTGTTACATCTGTTTAATTCATTTGCTTTCTTCTGACTGTGAAGTCTGCAATAATATGTGGATCTTCACAATTAATTTAATCTCATTTTTAAGATATTTAATGGGATTTTTGTGCTTTGGGTGAGACACTGAATACACCCTCTCTGTTATTCTACGATTAGAGTAGGATTCGGGAGGGCGAATCAGAATTAGGTTATTTTAGTGTTGGGTATTGTGCGGGCATGCTATATGCAGGCTTGGTCTTTGAAAGTGCGTTAATAAAATGCGTTTAAAAGAATACAAGGAGCATCATAGCTGTATTCTAATGTATTACATATTCCAGGGAATATCATAAACCACCAATACATGATCTAATTTTTCCTGGTTTAAGATTAGTTTTCTGTCAGTGCTGTGAATTCTGTAAGCTGTGAACATCAAGTTCTGTCTCTGACACTTTCTAGAAATAAAGATTCCGCAATTAGGACTTTGCTGACAATTTAGTTGATAAGTGAGGCAGATAAACCTATCCCTCTTCTAAAGCTGTTTTCTCTGCAATGCTAATATTAGGAAGAAGATAGGTATGAAATGGTGCTAGGAGCTATTTTTATGATACCTTTTCTGTTGACAACACTGTAGTTTTTAGAATTACACTAATCTCTCTGTGGAGGCTGTTGTATTCCCCCCCGTGGTGATCTAGCGTCTTCTGTCTGTGGGGCTCAGCAGTATGCATAACATGTAAGCTGTTTCATTTCGCTTATAGTCTTACCTCTATCCTAAAACAGTGCACGGTTCAAGTAAAATTGGAGCTGGGGCACCGAGCCCAACTGCGGAAAAAGCCCACCACCGAAGGGTTTACTCATGACTGGATGGTGTTTGTCCGTGGCCCGGAGCAGTGCGACATCCAGCATTTTGTGGAAAGGGTGGTCTTTCGGCTACATGAGAGCTTCCCAAAACCCAAGCGAGGTGAGTGTATTTTTGAAGATGTATTGTTAGGTCTCCTCTGTATGAAAGAGCATTGTGCGAGCCAAGGTTGTCTTGGACTGTCACTTTTCTGTAAAATATCTCCTTAAAGAAGAACAAAATGTGCATTGCGTGCACTTCAGCTTTAACCTTTACCGTCTTTGTTTGAGGAAGGTCAGGAAGAATGGAACCTTTCTTCTGATGAAAGGGCTGGAGGTGAGGTGCTTTCTCCTCTTATTTAAGCATTAGTACATGCAGGTTCTCCAGACAGTTAGTGACAGCAGAAGATAACTCATGTTGCAAAATGGGAAAGATGGGTTCAATTTGTTAATATTCGCCAGCACAAGCTGGAAGCATGTGATTGGTGAGGGATGCTCACATACAAGGCTCGTATACATACTGGAGCATGCAGACTTGTGCATTGGTCATTAAGTAGCCGTCAGGATTCTTGCAGTTTCTAGTCTCACCTGCCAATTCAGGTAGTATTTAAGCCAGCAGAAATCAATGATGCCAAAGGGGTGGTGGTTGTTTTGCCACTGGCTGTGTGTTCCAGCTGCACATATGTGTGCAAGCGCTGTGCAGTCAGCAAGGCTGGGGAGAGCATACAAATTGTGGTGTTATTTTTGCTGGATCTGTTCATTGCTCTTTCTGACTGTGCAGCAATATGAACCTTATTCTTGGCACGGGGCAGCGGGAACACATGGTTGAGGTGGAGGAGCAGGAATTGCCCTTTTCGGCAGCAGCAAAGACTTAGATCTGCTTCAGATTGTGTAACTGCATCTGCAGCGTTATTATTATGTAGTGTTACGCGGAATGCTGGCTGCCTAAGCGTATTGCTGTAAATTACTTCGTAATGTGCATTCTCTGAAATATTTCTTTGGAAGACTGCTGGTCACGCAGGATGTCTTAGGACTACCTACTACATTGGTTATTTGTGAGAGTCCACGGTGGAAAGTAACTCAAAGGTGTTCAGCTCATAAGGATGTGAATCTAGTCTGTATGTTAATAATCTCTCCTTCGAATTGATGTAGTAAAACTGATGTATGATAAGCAAGTGCAATGCCGAGCTGAAAGCTAATTTATAGAATAAAAGTTACAATCTGCTGTGCTACAATTCTTGTCATCTGGTGTAATTACTTTATTACAAACAACTGTGTTGGGATAGTACATGGTCTTTGCTCAGTCGGTTGCTATATCATCTACCTTTAAAGAGACAGTTTTCCAATCTCTAGGTTTTGCGTGCTTTCTTAAGCTTGCTCGTAATGCCAGCTTGCTTTTGACCAAAGTGTGTCTGGGTTGTACGTAAATCGTATGGCAGACGCGTACTATTTATAGTTTTGTTTGAAGGGTTTCTTCAGATGGTTCGCTCTTACTTGGAGCAAAATCTACTGGTGAAGGTAGGCTTGTGCTGCTAGCAGATTGCTTGTGTAGTAATTTTAATTTGTTAGAATAGAGCGGCAAAGGAACAAAGGCTGCTTGGCAGATAGTCTTAAGATTCCCGCTGCCATATTGGCACTGTTCTTTGGTTTTGGGCTTTTTCCCCTTAATGATAGGGTTCTTATATGAAATTCAAGTTAAAGCAAGTCTAGAGATTTTTGTTATTTTTAGATATGCTCTTTTTTCACAGTGGAATTTTGAGTACTGCTTTCTAGCACCTTAATGATGGTAGAAGTGCTTAGAGCTGAGGATAATATATCTACATTAAAGGAAAATAGTTTGTGTGCTTTTTAGGTTTGAGGTACTGTTTCCTAATCATATTAATTACTTGGAGTTCTTTAGAGAAAGTAAAAAGATTTGCACGGAATTCCTCTAATTACTTAATTGACTTTATTTACATATATTGTAGTGCATAAATTATATGCAAGTGCATCCGGTTCCTGAGAGGGAGAATATCTGTGTTGGTCTCATGTTTCTTCTGGCAGCTGTTGCGTGTAGCTATGTCATGGGCAAAGAAATGATCCTGGAATCCTTTGAGTTGGCTGTCACCCCACTGAAATGCAGCGGTAGATGATAGGAAGGATTCGGTAGCATGAAGATACAACAGGTAGCGGGATGGGGGAACTGAGGCAGGAAGCACGTAGATTAATTTCTTAGAAGCGATTAACTTTTGTAATCGATGTTTCTGCAGTAGGCAGCGCTGTGACCTTAGCGGCAAGCTATTTAACCTTTCTCCGTTTCCTTGTATGTGAAGTAAATAGCAGCGCTTACCTGCCCTTCAGGTTTGCTACGAGGTTTGGATGAAGCACCTTGTAGTATGGCTGTTACGTAATTATGAAGATTGAGCATTGCAGGAGAGCGTTTCAAAGGAAAAAAAAAAATATCCGCTCGCACGGTGTAGTGTTTTGATTAATAAATGTTGGCATCAAAGTAAATTTTACCTTTCTGTACTGTTCAAATTCCCACCCTTCGGGTCTTCGCCTTTTTTTTCAGGACAGCTTTAACTGGCAGTTTGCATTGTTGTGGAACAGCACAGAAATGTAATTGTATCTCACTGCAAAAGCGGGGGGAAGAATCTCACTGAGACTCTGGCATGGCGTGTTTTATGTTTCCTTTCCATGGGAGGAGCTAAGAACAGATTTTCATGTTCTTAACTAAGCTCGTGACCACCATCTTATTTTGTTTTTTCCACAAAGGTCAGGGTTTTAAATGTGTCCTGAGTTCTCAGAGGCCCATTTCTCATCCTGCAACTCCTTTTTGGCTCAGATTAAGTTGCATTATATTCAAAGTTAACATTTGTTTGTTCTCTTTTCAGTGTGCAAGGAGCCCCCTTACAAAGTGGAAGAGTCTGGCTACGCAGGCTTCATTATGCCCATTGAAGTGTACTTCAAAAATAAGGTAGAATCTGATTTCTGGTCTTCTAATTGTTTTGAGCTGTGCCAGAGCCCGAAACTGCCTGACAGAAAGACTCTAAATTATGTGACTGTTTTATGTGTGTGTTTTTTATTAGTCTAATAAATAGAATTTAACTGGGAGTTGCAAGCTCCTGCCAGACTTCAAAAGAAAGCTTTTGGCAGAAATGGAATTGTATAGAAAGGTAATATCAGGACAGTGTGATGGTCCTAGAGATTCTGAACAGAGGTTGTACCACGGGTAACAAGCTTCTCTAGCATGGATAATATTAAAGCGGTTTAAAATATTTTATGCAAAGGGAAGTAAATAAACATAAACTACTGATTTTATAAACGTTTGTAAATACTGTGTTGATGGGCAATATATTAAAAAAAAATCCATTTTTTATTTGCAATCTTATTGCATTAGCTGTACAGGTATAAAATTTGTATAGGCCCAAGACAAAGATTTGCATATATAGGACAGGTATTTACAGCTAAAAATATTGTCCTTCTGATGCAGTACTCTTCCAAAAAGAAAACACTAAATATTTTAAATCTTAAGATGTGTTGCCAACAAGTATACAAAAGTTAAAATTTGGGATTTATTGCTTGCTTTAAGTCTTACCGCAGAGGTCGCGTGCTACATGGCTTGAAGAAGGTTATGAAAACAGAGATTTGGGCACTTGTGTTCGTGTTAAGTCAGTTAAACTGTTTTGTTAAACATGAATACCGAATCTTCCTGGATTTGATTACTACTTAAATAAAATTTAAAAAATGCTCTGCCTGTTATCCCTAAGAGGGAACCTAGATAAACCAAAATTTGACCATTAAGCCGCATCATTTATAATGTATGCTCTCACCCCTACCTCCCTCAACCCTCCAAGCACAAGCCGTTACCCCAGGTTTTGTTGACAGCAGACCACATACAACAACCTAATTCGCTTTAGCTTCGCAGCATCCCTTCCATCGTACCTCCCACAAACGTATCCGTCTATCGTTTCCTTCTCACCCCAGTCTAGCACAGAATACTCTCCTGGCAGTGTCATTTGTGAGTAATTACTGTTTCAGTTTGGTTTTTTTGGCCTACCGCATTGCTCTTACCCCACTTTATGAGTCTGAGTAATAAGCCAAATAATGAGACTGAACCACAAGAAGATTTGTCTTCTAAACCTGGGAACGTTTTGCCCACAACTTTCTTTTGGGTGGGTGGGGTGAGCCAAAAGGATGTGAAGAGAAATGGCAGTTAGAGGGCAGGGGACGAAAGTTGTTGATAGAAGCAACTTTTTTGGCAAACACTGAAAACTACGACTTGACTGCAGGAAAAAAACCTCAAAAGCTTAAAAGTAGTTTGTCTTCTGGTGGCTTTTCTGAGGTTTTGGATGGAAGTCAGGAAACTCTTTATCTGCACTGTATGTTGGCTTAATTCAGGTTCAAAATCTACCTTTACGTTCCTGACCAAAAAATGTCATCTCCACACCGACTTCTTGTGAGGGGAATCTCGAATGACTGTGATGGGTGAACTATGTTTTGTTTCTACTCTTACCTTTTATTTTTCCTTCCTTCCTTCCTTCCCCCAGTCTTTCCTCACACTTGCCTTTTCCCTGCAGGTCTCCGATGGCTTTGTCTTTCACAAGTCCTCAGATCTTTCTCATTTCTGCCTCTCCTGTATTTTTTTGTAGGTGCACTTGTTAGCAATGACTGTCATCTGCATTTGTATGAGTTCTTTCTCGCTCTCCTTTATATTCATATGCTCCTCACAGAATATGGAACCGGCAGCTTTTCTGAGTATGGCTTGGTTTCACACCCACAGGGGTCATCGCTTCTCATTGTTTCTATAAACACGTGACTGCATACTTGCTCTTTCTAGCGTTAGGGGTAGGGTGGCTTTTATAAATAAGGGAAATAGGTGGTCTCTTCTTAGTGGAAACAATGGAAGTAGCAGTTAGTTTAGGAGAAGGCTGTCTGGTTTTGGCATTTTGGTCTTCAGAAAGATGAAAAATAAATAGGAAAACAGTTTTAGTTGCAGACTTGTTTTCAAAAATACGAATCTTCAAAATACTCATCTTCGCCCTGCTTTTTAGATGCATGCATTGTGGAGAAGTTCTTTTCCACTTTTAAGCTGACTGATAAATTGACTAATTAAGCAGTTACAGACAGCACCTCCCATTATTAAATTGGGGCAAGTGGTGGTTGAGGGAAGACGTGATCGCTTCTGTCTTTCAGCGCATCATTTGAACAGAGACACGTTCCCAGGTTCAACCGTGAACTTGAAATACGTGAGCTACGCTGAAGTTGTCTGACATTTGCTTTTGCTGCTTAAAAGTAATTTTTCCATCCTTATGTCAGCAAATGTTCTATACTCTGCACATTTGGAAGTTAAGCACGGTACTGATGATTGCTGGAAGCTTAGAAGCTGCTTGACGATGTGAGGAATTTGGCTCCTTTGACCGCTATTGCCCGGCGATAATGCCGTCTTGAAATATTAAGAGCTATGATTATTTTCAGTAAGTGGAGTTGAAGGAAATGTGAGAGGTAAATACTTCTGCAGAGACAGAAATGCAAAGACAAAAGATAAGCCAAGGCTGGGATATAGTAGAAATGAAGAAGATTGGGAAAGAGGAGGAATGGCAAAGGCTTAGAACACAGCCTATTTTCTCCTGCATTAAAGAATGTGACATTAAAGCACCAAATAAATAAGTCTTTGCTACTTCGAGACCATATGCTCACTCTGATCTGTGTAAACCTGTTGACACTGGTGGGGATCAGCTGTTGTGTGTAGAGCATATATTGTTCTGAATTTGCCTGAATTGATTCCAGCATTTGGGACTCATCCTTGAATAACTCTTTTCAAGTAGATGTTACGGATTGATTCTGGGATTGGGTAGAAAGCGCTGGTTGGTAGGTGGCTGGGCAGGAGGAGTCGGGTGGGTCTTTCTGGCCATATGCTCCCTGCATTCTAGCACGTTTTTGTTGCTGTGCGTCCTGTCAGTTGAAACAAGAGTTGCAAAGGCTTTGGGATTTGTTTATCGATGCATGTTTAGCTTTGTAAAGGTGAGAGGAGAGAGGATTTGAAGAGGGAGTGAACTGCTCTGTGGAGGCTGATCTTTGCCATGGTTGGCTGAAATTTTTTTTTCCACAGTTTAAGCTTCCTTCTTAGCCATTTCCTTTCCCTGTTCTAATTTGTTACTAGAATGATAAATAGTGGTTGTCAGAGCCAGTGTACTCTTTGCTTTGGCTAAAGAAACACGAGCCTGTTCACTGCTAAGGAACAGTTTTACTAAGACTGACTTAAGAACGGTTTTAATGAACTTGATCAGGGATTTTTGTTTGGGCAACTTTGCATAAAACTGCCCGTGAACTCTTTGTGCTGGAGTACTCTCTTTTTGTTACTGTTGTTGGCTGTTGGGAGTAGCAGTCAGTGCTCTTGGCCCTGCTGAAGCTTTTGGTGCCTTTCTGTCAGACAGGGGAGTGTCAGCAGAGTGTTAAAAAAGGCGCAAGAGCCTGTTGTTATCCTCTACAAACATAGCTATGCCTTGTTGGCATGTGTTGGTCCTTCCTGTGCTGTAATTCAGTTCCTCAGTAAGTGCGTGCTCTCTCAGTCTTGTCATATGAATTACAGAATATGTATTTTGCGTCTTGCTGGGAACCTGGACGGTTTGTTTATCTGAGCTTTCCAGAGAGCTGCAGTGGCCTGTATAGAGCCCAGGACTTGCAGTCGCGTTTGATATTGGTGGCCTGCTAGAGCCTTTGCTTCTGTAACTGAACCAGAAAAACAAATGGCAGGGTCTCAGTAGGTCGAATGATGAAGCGTTTGAAAGCACAGTTGACTAATGATAGTGGATCATTTGGGATTGTTGGACTGAAAATGTTAGTATGCTATTTTTATTTTTAAATCCTTTGTGTTCCTATAATGAGGGCTGCTGTTAGTGGCTTCTGGTGCTTGAATCAATACAAACTGGGCACAATAAATGCATTGCTGTTTTTCTGCTGCTCTTCCCCTTCCCTCCCCCCCACTCAATTTCAACAGTCTTGAGGCTTTTTTCATGGCCTTATTGTTGTCTCCAAATACATCTCTTCTAGCGGCATATGGTGTAATCCGGAGACTGTAACACAGGTATGACTTTGGTATTCAGCCCCTGTTACATTTTTTGCATCCTAATCAAATCAGATGAATCCTCCCCCCTCCAACAAAAGCTAAAGGTCTGGTATCCTTCCATGCTATTCTGATATAAGGCAGATGATATTAATGCAACATGGATAAGATGTTGTATTAAAGTCTCTTTAAAGATACTACCTCCCAGTTTCACTGCTAGAGATAAAAGGCTTCCAGTATTTACATAATGGATACATGTAACGTAGGCTTTTTCTATTAGTGAAAAGGGAGATAAGCAAAGAAAGCAGAGAAATCCGTTTGATTTTTCCGGTTAGGTTCAAAATAAAATCATGCATATTTTACCCCTTCTGCCGTATTTATAGGTGTGATATATAAAATACATAGAAAAATATTAGAGAAGGGAAAAATGATCTGTGTTTCAAAGTGGGAACTCAGTGGAGACATTGGACGTGGGGTGCACATGCGGCAGGGAAGGTGAAACTGGGGGTTGGTCAGAGCTGCGCGGCAGGGCTGCGCCGTCAGGAAGGTATTGGCTTGTGAAATACTGCTAAGGAAGGGTGCTGAAGAGGCCGTGTTTGCATGCGACATTTGATTTTATTTAACAAATTGCTGTGTTACTGGGGCAGAGTCTGCACAGGTTTGAGGAAAGGACGACTAGATTTAACCTGTTCATATTTATTCAGTGTTGCTGAAAGTTGTGGAGGGAGGGGTAAAGCTTGTCATTTTGGCTAGCCTTTAAGTGGAAGCATTTGTTGCTCACATTTTTTAGGTCTGTTCTGTATTGTCTTACCAAACCTGCAGCGCTTTCTTTTGTGCTGCTGCTGAATGGTGAATCTTTTTTTTTTTTTTTTTAATCATTTTCTGTCCTAAATTAATATGTGTTATCAGTTTACCCATTCTTCTATCTGAGCAGACTGTTTTCCTGGCCAAAACACCTGGGCTGTGTGTGTTTCAGTAGCCGTTCAGTGTGGCGCATTGATAGGCATCTCCCTATGCTGAATAGGTCGCAGTGCCTGGCAAGGAAGCGTTGTCGAACGTAGCAGCTTTACTAGCCATACCAGCATCATATATCATGTATTTATAAGAGCTAGTAGACTATTAAATGCTTGGCTTTGAGCAGTGAGTATATTTTCCTAATTTTCAAACAAAGTAATAGGCTTCAGATGGGGGAGAGTTCCAAAATGCTGTTCTCTGCTATTTTAGTTAACCCTGTAGAATCTCATAAAAGATAAGGGTGTTCCATGGACTCGTTAGCCGAGTGTAACATAAGGCTACTTGCTTCAAAAAATGAATATTGGGCTATTCAGTTTTAAATATCCTGTCTCTAAGCGGGGTGGAAGACTAGTCAAACGGGTTGTACGAGCCTGGAAAGGGGGTTTCGTTTATACAGACGTTATGAACCGGTCACGGATAAATGACTCTGTCAGGCTGGATCTATGGCAAAAGGGAAGTAGTGTTAGATGTTATAGTTATTGAATAACCATGAGTCTGCTTCCTTGGTGTGCTAGATTTTTGTAGATAATTTTGTTTTATGGCTTTCTAAAAGTGATTTATGAGCTTTATGCGCACGCTACCAGTGAAATTCTTTTGATTTGTGTTTAAGTGGCAAAGGGCACACCCTGCCTTAAAAACAGGACAAGGAAATTTTAACAAAAGACTTTGAAAAATTCCTCCTCTTACGAAAAGTGCCAAAAGAACTTTAACCCATTACTTCAGAACTCGGAAGAAAAATGAAGCAACTTCGGTGTTTGTAAGAGTGCAGTGGGGACGGGAAGCTGGAAAACAGTAAAAATTAAGCGTAACGTACTCGGCTTTGGAGGCTGGAGGTGGACTGGGGGGATTCACAGCAAATGAAGCTTGGTGCTAGCTTTGTGGTACGCACTCCTAGTTGAATTCTGTGGAATCGTGAGATTTAAGGGGCAGGTATAAACTGAGGTTCTAAGGTGGCTTGCTCAGAGATGCCATATCAGGTTAACCATTTCGTCTGCAAATTGAGCATTGAATTTTAATCTGAATAACAGCAATATCTCCCAGTTAGAAATGGAGGTGATCCATCCTTTCTAAAGCCTTTCTTGGCAGTAAGGCCCTTTAGAAAAGCTTATGGTCTCAGAGAGCAATAAAATACCCACAGAAAGTAAGCCTCTCCCCTTTTCAGTTTTACTTGTTGGCATCAAGGGTTTAGTATCAGGAGGTGGAATCATCTAAGAGTAAAGCTTGGCTTGCCCATGTAGTTGCTACTCAAGCAGGAGTATGTTGCAGTATGAGAACAGACTGCCTGGACCTAATTTCGTAGGGTGAAGAAGTACCTACGCTCCGTTGCAGCTCCAAGCAGCAGGGTGTGTAGATCCCAAGATGTTATTTCGAAAGGCTTTGAAGTGTGGCACCGTGGATTCAGTGGGGCTTTCCATTTAAAGTTAGAGGATGTGTAGGTCCAGGTCAATTGAGAGAGATTTTCCTTGGTTTTCTTTTTTTTTTTTCCTTTCCTTCTTTCCCGTGCCCGCCCCCCCTCCCCTTGGTGGTTGTTTGGAGGGAAGAACCTTTTAGGGAGGACCAGATGGGTTAAGCTTTGGAGTGTCTTGAGCTGTAATCATTAGCTGTCAGCGAAGGCAGTAAAGGAAAGAATGTTTATTTGCAGCTTTTTGCTTTGAGACTTTTGTACGCCTTCTTTTAGGAGTGCTGTAATCTTAACTATTCACTTGGGTGGGGGGTTTCTGACGGCCGGAGACAATACAAAGGATATTTTAATGATCATGGTACTTGGCTAGGGCTCGGTTCCCAGGGCAGTCGTGATCTCTGAGTTGGAGAAAAATCACATTGAAAAATTGTCTTAATTTTACAAAAAGTGGAAGCTTGTCAACAGAGGTACGATAAATATTTGGGAGGTTCTCTGATGCTTTTGAGACTCTCTAAAAAATAGGAGGGAAATTAATCTGCTGCCCCTCTCCTGCTCTGAAAGCGAACAGGCAAATGACAAAGCAGAGCTCTGACAATGTAATGGCATAACAGCTTTTGACTAAAGCTTTCTTTTGCTGATATATCCAAGATCAGTTTATTCTATGTTGTAAACTAGGAAAAGCATTTTAGAAACGGTTCTTAGGCCACATTTGGATTTCTCTTCATCCTTCATTTAAGTTTATTAGACTTTGAGGGACCCTCTACAGCTGCTGTTTGAACTCCAGCGTAAGCACGCACATGCAGAGCTCACTAATGATTCCGTTAATGAGAGTGGTTGTAGCAAAAGAGGAAAATGACAATGCAGTGTATTTTGCAAGTGTTTTTCTTCTTCTTCCCATTCATCTGTTTCAGTAGACATTGAACCCTTTCAAGTGTGCGTGGATTCTTCAGGACTTTTCCAAAAGAGGGTCTGAAGACCCTCGTGTTGGTAGCACGTCCTTGCTTTTAACAAGTGAGACTCTTCTATTTTATGTGTCTGCTTAGATGTCTGCCTTCCCCTGTTTGGGGAGTCAGGACCCAAGAACTTGACTCCCAGGTGGGCATAGGGTACTGATTTTGATGTAAACCAGGGGTGACTACCATACTTCTTATTATTAGAGGTACAGTTTGTACAAGAAATGGCTTCTTTAGCGACGTTAGTATCCACCAAGCAAACAGCAGGAATCAGTGTGGTCTGAAGCTGTTTGACGCTTCAACCTATTTTCAGCAAATCTAATGGCTTGGGCTAGAAGCCTGCGGCGTCTGTTCCCGTACAACAATGCAACTACACCAGGAAATCGAGCTGCTGGATATGAATTGTGGAAAAGACTGCTGTGCAGCCGCTTGATGTTGCGCATTGAATGAGGCATGTGGGATGCATTCATGTAAATACTGAACGTACTGTAAGGCTCTGTGTGGTTTGCAGGAGAGTCTCTTTTGCCACATTTTGAGTTTTCATCTTGAAATGCAGAATGCAAGATAATATCGGGAAATGTCACCTCGATATTTGTAATATACAAGCAGGATGCAATATTTGCAATTTCAAAAAAAGGAAGAGATTTCTTCCACTCTGTACTGCAAATGCAGAGTGTTTGCTGTGCTTCTGCAGCAGGTGGAACAAAACCAGTGAGGCGCAGATGATCCCCAACATGCATACAAACTCCAGATTTCTTCAGTGAAAGTGCCCTTGGAAAGTTCAAAAGCCTAGGATATCTTCCCATTCAGCCCCTGCAATATGAATATTAAAAAGGATTTTACAAAACGAGTCATCCTTTTACCATTGCGTTTAATCTTTTCTCAGTACCCGCAGAAATCCTGTGAGTTCAGAAGTTGTTCCTTCTCTAAATAAAGGATTATGCTTTTCTTAATATTGATACTTACAGTTCAGTTGCTTCCCAAAGGAGATAGGACCTGAATTTCAGTGAAAACAGAATAGTGGATAAAGCTTGTGAATCTGCTTTCCTAGGAAGACTTGAACAGCTTTAAACAGACAATTGTCAGGCAGTATCCTTGTCCGTGCATTGCTTTTGCAGTGAAAAGCCATGCGTGAGTTTCTGATGAACGGTATGGTAACTTCAGGCACTTTAGGCACAAATAGTTTAAGTTCTAGCTCTCTGATCTCATGATGAAAAACTCTGTGAACGCAACACTTAGTGGTTTATTTGGGATTTTCAGGAGTGAGTGTTTGAATCCTCTGCCTTATTGTGCTTGCCAAGCTTCTTCCGTTTTCCCAAAGTCTGTCTTCTTTTTAGGAGGAGCCGAAAAAGGTTTGTTTCACATACGACCTGTTCTTAAATTTGGAGGGAAATCCACCTGTGAACCACCTTCGTTGTGAGAAACTGACTTTCAACAACCCCACCAAGGAATTCAGACGCAAGCTCATTAGGGCTGGAGGGGTAAGTGCCGGGGGATTGGAGATTTGAAGAGCTTCTGCTAAAATGTGTAGTGATCTTGTTTGGCTCTGGGGTTCCTTTTCAGCTGCAGCCCAGCAGGCTGCAGTTTTCTGTGTTCATCTAAAGGATGACCCAGCCAGTTTTTACTCCTGGTTATACGACTGCAGCACTTGAAGCAGAACTAAACCATTGCTTGTGTGATTGGTGGTACTTCATTTTCAATTTAAATGTGACCATTAATATCAAAGCACTAAAACCCCTCTGGAAATGGAAATCTTCTGTGGATGTTGCACGCTGTCCATCAGGCAGTTACAGTTATCTGTGACCTTCCTACTGTCGTGAGCTGTATCAGTATAGAAGAGGGAGAGGCTTCCAGTGTGTTCCTTACTCATTTTTGCCACAGGAGAGCTTAATACTTAGCACTTCCTGGTCAATAGATGTCCCCTAAACCTGAGGTCGGCTGCTTGTGGCTTAGATAATAAAAAAATTAAGGAAAAGCGTTAGAATTTAGAGTGAAAATGGGCGTGGGAGGGAAAACCCAGATACACTCCTGAAGGCACAATAAGATACGGGTCGCTACAGTGGATGAACTCTTACTACTGGGAAAGTAATATGCAGTGATAGACTCAATAAATGATAACTACAAGATCTAGGCAAATTAGTGCAAGCCCCAAAGTGCATGAAGTTTTTAACCAGACAGAGAACGTCAAGACTGTATTCTGAGACACCCCCATATATGGTAATGTATAATTATGTTCCATTCGAGGACTTTATTCAAGATGGTCTTAATTGCTGGCAAAACTTTCTTCTGAAAAAACATGTTTCTAGCCTGAAAAATTAAAAAAGTAAAAAGCTGTGGGTAAGTTTGTCAATAATAAATCTCAAGAGTGGCAAGTATTCCAAGCGGGTCTGTCCAGATCTTCCTCAGTGTGCCAGCGCTTTTCCATATTGGGCACAAAGAGGAGAGTGCTTATTTCAGCCACAGGATGGCTAGAACATCATTTGCTTTCTCGGACTTTCATTGTATTCCTTATGGATCGAGGCGTTTGATCTGTGATTATTCTGACAGAATATAGAGGAGGTAAGAAGAAGGTGTTTCATGGAGCTCAGTGCTTGGTGTTAAGATCTTGTCAAGGGAGAGACCCAAGTCCTGCTTTTTGGTTTTTTCCCCTGAATGAGTGATTTCAGCTTCTCCTAACTTGATGAAGTCTTGCTCATTCCTTCTGGATTTACCTTGCTGCCCTTTTGCAGGATAAGAGCATTTGCGGCAGAACACACAGTTCTTGTCCAAAGCTTTATTGCCTGCTTGTGCTCAGAATATTGGAGTTCCCTTTGGGAAAGATACTTGATATTGCATGTCGCCTTTCATTTTTTTGTGGTTTTAATGTTCTCTATTTGAGGAGTTGCCTTGAAACTGAGCATTACCTAGACAATATCTTTTTATGGCCTTTAAGCAGGGGAAAAAAACATTCAAAAGATGAATAATAGTGTGTTAATTGAGCAAGTGACTTAACATAATCATGTGTTAACAGTCCATGCAGCGTTACTCATACATAATTTTTCTCCTCTTTATTACTAGGTGATGGTAATGCCAGAAGGAGCAGAAACTGTTTCAAGGCCAAGTCCCGATTATCCGATGTTACCCACAATACCGCTCTCTGCCTTCTCTGATCCCAAGAAGACCAAACCATCCCATGGGTCAAAGGTCAGCGAAGCATGCTTTTGTGTCACCCTGAGGTGAAGAAGTCTTTTAGGATGTGCTGCTAAGAGTTTGTTTAGCAGCTGTTTCTGGCTATTTCTGATGCTGAAAACATCTTCCTTTTACTCTGTAGTTCACTAGCTAATGGTCTGGAACTTATAATAATTTAGGAGGCCTTTTTATGATTTGCTAGACTTCTCTCCAGGGAAATTTTGAAAAGAAAATTAAATGTCCGAGATTGGCATTTTTTGGTGAACCATATCTTCCTCCTAATCTGCTATAGCAGATAAAGTTGAATGAAGTCCTCTCTGATTGTTCTGGCTTGTATCCTTGATGCTGAGGATGAATTATGTGGATCTTTCCCTCTCTCTCATGTAAAGCTGTGCCTGAAGTCGTCGTTTCTCTTAGCAGCAAGGCTGAGTAGAGAGTCCGCACTTCCTCTGTCACTAGGACAACTTAGCGTAGTGGTGTAAAGAACGTAAAATATACTGCACTTGGTCAAACTAGTGATTTCAAGACGTGCTGTTTGCATCCAGCAGTATCTAGTTTTTGAGACTTCAGAAGCAGCTTAAGTTTTCTTTTTTTCACTTGTGTGATGAAGCTATTTTTGTGTGATTCTATATAAGAGAAACAATCCACAGGCAGTGTGTTTTGAAGCAGATTACATACACTTTATCAGCCTGAACAGTCACAAATATTAACGGTAATTCATTTCATGGTGTAATTCAATTCTGATATCCATTTTGTTCAGGGCTCTAAACACTTCTGGCACTTCGGTCGTGTCTTCTGATGTTGATGTTATGAAACAGAATAAAGATGACTTACCTATTAGTGGCTGATTTAATTTTGGTCAGGAATTAAGCGTTAGAAAACAGAGAAGACGGAAGAGAAATAAAGGGCGCTGACCCAAGCTCTGGTGAAAATTGCCAGTAGCTAAAGAGAGAATAGTCTCCTGCTGCTCTTCCTCCAGGTTGCCCTCAGAGGTGCACGTGGGTTTGCGCCTCAGCGTCTCCAGTTCATGCTCCAGTGTCTCCCCGCAAGACCCACTTCCAGGAGAGTTTTGTGTTCACATGCAATTCGCAAAGGGAAGTGCTCCTTTGCCTTCGTGCGTACCTGGCTCGTAGGATAGGCAGGGTCCTAATGACTGGTGTCTTAAAGCTCTTATTAAAGGTGATAAAATGCCTGCTGATATCGGAGACTTTGGCCCTCTTATGGTTGTGGGGGCATTCGGGTTTTTGTCAAGTTGCGGTGTGGCTGATGTGGTGAGTTGGGGCTACGCTGTGAACATAACTTGCATTTGCCATGGGTGTGATTTAACCTTAAAGAAAAAAAAAAATCTCTTTAGTTGCTGGTTTTTTTTCCCCTAAAACGTGGTGTGAAGTATAGCTTTGTGTAACACGGCTAGAGTGAGTTTCCTCTTACATGGCTTCAGATGTTAACCCTGCAGATTAAATCTGAACTAAACATCTATAGATGGTTATAGGCCTCCTTCTATAGACCATGGAAAGGAACAGGCGTTCGAAATGTGTTTCATCCTGTCCTAGTGTGGATGTTTAAGTGCCTACTGCCAATGTCTGTCCCTCAGCTTCAGGGAAATCTGGATACTCAGAGGCAGATAAGTGCATTAGGCAGCTGTGGGTGGATGTCTACATGAAACAAATGCTTCAGTGTGATTTATGAGAATGTGTTTTATAATTCTGTGCAGAGCTTCAGTTTCATACCTAGCTTGCATGTTTCTGTTACTGAATTGTAGGATGCAAACAAGGAAAGTAGCAAGGCATCTAAGCCACACAAAGTAACCAAGGAGCACAGAGAGAGGCCAAGAAAAGACTCTGAGAGTAAAAACTCCTCCAAAGACCTTGAAAGAGAACAAAACAAGCCTTTGAAGGACTCCTCCAGAAAACCAACTGAGAACAAACTGCCTAAGGAGGAGAAGGCACCTCCAAAAGCTGCTTTCAAGGAACCAAAACTGGCCGTGAAGGAGACCAAACTGGAGAACACTTCTCCAAAGGGTGGGCCACAGCCGGAGTTAAAGTCTTCCAGCAAGAGGCCCTCCAACGTGGAGTCACCAAAGCCTAGTGCCAAAAAACAAAAAAAGAGTAGCTCCAAAGGGGTAAAGAATATCCTAGGGACATCTCCCAGAACCTCGTCTTCCTCATACCCAGAGAAGAAGCAAACCAAGGAGAAGATGAATGCCAAAGTGGAAAAGGTAAAATCTGAAAGTGAGGCCAAGGAGATCAAAAAGCCTGTGGAAATGGAGGAGTCAAATTCAGAGGATGAAACTTCCTTCAAGTCAGAGGTGAGTAGGGATTTGTCCTTTACCAGAGTTTTTAAGCGTGCTGCTTAAATCCCCGCATGAAAAAGATGTTGAAAAATATTCCCTCAGATGAGACAGAGAACCAGATCGGCAAATGCTTAGGCTGGGTTGTATCTCAAATAAAACTCTTGGAAAATCCTATCAGTATTAATCATTACTGCTACCTGGTTTACCTCCGGTTTCAGATGTGCAGTTCTATTTAGATTTATCTGCAGGCAGAGTTACCTAAAGGTTGGGGTTTAAGGTTCTGGTCTCTCGTTCATCCCTTGCAGTGCAGTGACATTTATAGAGCTAGAGCATAGTAGGCGTAGATACACTTCCTACCTGCTTATGATAACATAATGTTTTTGAACGTGATCTTAAATCAGAACAGGAGGAAATAATTTCAGTTTTGTTTCTGAAAAAAACTCCAGTATTAAAATGTAAATAAAAAACCCTGTTCCTGACATGGTCTGTAAGAAATGTGCTATTGGCTAAAGCTCAAAATACAACCACATGCCACTAAACCTAAATAAGTTGTGTTGTAAAATATAAAACAAATTATGTTATTGTACTACTATTTTTAAAAGCTGTCTAAATATTTTTTTCCTTTTTACAACCAAGAACATTCCTCACCCTCTGTCCTCTAAAAATAGTTTTCCAAAAGAAGGCAAAAAAAAAAAAGTAGGAGGGGAAGGACACAACTTAAATCCGGACTCTCGCTATTCTCTTAGCTTGTATATTTTGTATTTGCTATAAAGAAGCCATGTATCTTTTAATAGGATTTGCAGGATAATATCACATGAATTTTTGCACTACTTCCTACTGACCGCTTCTAGAAAGATTTGTTTTACTAGAATAAATCTTCTTGGGACAATTCATACTATGATTTAATCAGCACCACGATACAGTAAGTATTGATGTGTTTATTTCAGAAAGGATTTTTTTTCAAAAGATTCCCAGTAGAAGAGTTTATTGGGGAAGTGTTAATTCAAGTTACTTGGCAAAGATTTTTTTCCAGATTGATTAAATGCGTAGCTTGCGCATTAAAAAGCAGCGGCTCCTCTCCACTTTTAGCCTTGTACCTGAAGCGCATCGGTTGTAGCAAGCTCCTCGGTTCTATACAACGATACGTGGCCCTGACTGCGGGCTTCGGTACTCTGCTGCTCTCTATGAAGTCCCGAGTGTCTCGTACTTCAGTATTTCGTAGGTGTCGTCATCCCCTCGGGACTCGCCATGCAGCTGTAAGCTGATAGCGCTGTTCAGAGTGTTCTGTGAAACCACAAACTCTGGTTGTGGTTCCACGGTGTCTGCTGCAGTCCCGTCCTGCCCCCGCCAAGCGTTGTATGCTTCTGTGTCCTCTCTTGCACCAGCGCTCGTGTCTCTTGGATGCTTGACAGAGGTATTTGAGTGCTAGCCCAGAAGGAGGGTAGGAATACTCGGTGTGATGGAGGGGGAACCGTGGCAGCTGCAGCCAGATCAGCTTAGGTTTCTGTGGAACTTGAAGCTTAAGGGTATAACTGTATAATGCATTGGCATCAGCAGAGAAGACTGTTTGAGTTCCTTTTCCACCCTGGGGGGTTCTTTTTGCTCCCAATGCTGCAGTTTGCTACTCCATCGTTTGTACTGGTACAGCTGTTTGTGCATCTGTGTGGTAAGCCACATCACTAAAGCGAATGAGCAGCTGGAGGTGGACCGGGGCCCGGAAACTCTTAAATCAGCTTTGCTGCTGCAGCCAACGTATTGTGCAACATGCTCTGAGGCTGCAACTCCACGATTGCTTTGAGTTGACATCTTTGCAGGCTGCTGTTGAAAGGAACAGTCTTGCTCTCATTTGTGCTGCTGGCACGAGAGCTCGTGTGACTTTGCAATGGGCTGGAGGAGTTTCTCCTTCCATTTCAGCTCCTGCTGAAAGTTAGTTGTCCTTTTTTTTTTTTCTTTTTTCCTTTTATTTTTTTTTCCTTCCCCCATCAAGTCCAGTTCCCTGAGCTGGCCTCATGCTTGGCTGCCTAAATGCTAGTGCTGACAAAAGGGAGAGGCTGAGATGTGAGGGCAGGATTGCTTTTTTCCATTGTCGGCATGTGCTTTTGTCATATCGCGGTGACAGTAACTGCAGCCTGAGCATGCAGAGCAGGTCCAGCTGGGTGCCTCCGAAATGGTTGAAATAGCTGATAGGGTTAATGGCAAAAGGAGGGACGTGGGTCTGTACAACTTCCAACTTCTGCTCCTTAGGTCCTGTTAAGTCATTTTAAGGGAACACCTGCCAGATTATCAGGAATGAAGGATGTTAGGATTGAATCTGTGGGTAAGACGCAAGAGCTGTGCTCCCTTATCTCGAAAATATTGCTCTTTACTTTCATGTTGTAATTTTTCTAAACAAATAGAGCTGCTGCAATGTGCCAATCTATCAGATGCTGGAATTATTAAATTATTCTCCTTTGCTACTGAATAATTCACAAGGGTGGTAATGCCCCTTTTTGACATTTTTCCCTGCCTTCTTAGAGTTGAATAAATGAAACTCTTAACAGTACTTGGGTGACAAATTATAGGGAAGGGCTGAAAGTCCTGCCGCCGCTTTCACTTATTAGTGCCCAAAGCTGCTGATGGGCCTCTTTCTATCTGTTTACGATGTTTTTAGAGTATTAACAATTTCTGCAATAAAGTTGATTGATCAATGGGAATGTGTGATTTTACTAGGATTTGGTAGTGGAAGTAATAGGTAGATTCCCAGGAATGGTGCAATGAAATTGAAATGCTAAATTTCGAGGGAATTACTTTTAAAAAGGCAAGATAATATTACAGTACATTGAGAATCTTCTAAACTAGATCCCACTGAGTAACAAAACCCCCTTTAAGGTTATCGTAATAGTCGCCGCAGCTATCGGGGATGAAATCCTTGATTTAGCCTTCGCTGCCACCTCGTGGTCCGTTAAGCTAAAGCAGGTGATTGCCGCACGATATCTGGTTTTATGTTAAAAACATACCTAGCATGAAAACTTTGTTTCTCGATGCTGTTATTAGCAGTAGTCCATCATATCTTTTTACTCTTACTGCACAGTATGCTCCTGGCATTTCTGCTGAATACTGGCAGTCAGTGGAGTTGGTTTCGGTAGAGTATATCTGTTTTCCGTTATGTTTTCACAATAAACTGGAAACAGTACAGTGGATTGCTCAAATTGGTGTAGAAACAACTGTTTTGAGGGTGTAGTAATAAATTAGAGCTAATTTTGGAGTCAAGCGAGCTAGTTAGGCTAGGCATGCTTTCCACGTTTAATGCGCAGTACGAGGTGTTCAGAGGGAATGTTGGTGGGTTACAATAAATACACTTTTTAAGAGGGCTTTGCTAATTGTTCTAGGTTGTATGCTGGTCACCTTTCACATTTCAAAGTAAGGGTTTTTTCACTTGGACGTTTTTCAGATGCTGTATTTCATCACTTGAGGCTATTTGAAACTAATGGCGTGAAGGGGTTTGGTGAGAGCTGTTGATGCTGCTGCCCAGGAGTGCTGAGCTACAGCGTCCCAAAGTTTTCATCAATGTCGTTTTTCTTCACCTTGCATCTTGTATATTTTCTGTAATTCCAAGAACTGTATTCAGTGATGTATGATGTTGTAGGGTGTTCAAATGCTTCTGTCTCACTGTGCTTTGTGCGCTGCGCTGGTTTTCCAGATTAGAAAGGTTAAGATTCTTTTTCTTTTTTTCCCTTTTATGGGGGGTTAAGTCTGTCCAGTCCAGCCCTTCCAACTCCAGCTCCAGCTCCGACTCCAGCTCTGACTCTGATTTCGAGCCATCTCAGAACCACAGTCAAGGTGTGTTGCAAGAAATAAATTTTGCTAAAATCTTCCTTGCATAACCTTAAAAGGCTCATGAGAATTAGATCTGTTTTCCCAGCACCATATATAAGGCTAATACAGTTTCTTGTATGCAGCCATGTGTTGAAGCTTTGACGCTTCAGCAAGAAAAGGCAATAATGTCACAGCGTAATCATGAACAAGTATTTTTCTTGTTTTGGCAGTTGATTTATGAGTAGGGTATCTCTCTGGATTTGGTTCTTTCCCTGTTGACTTTGGTTTCTGCCTTGGTTTATAGATGTGTTTGCTGCTGCTTGATCTATAGTGTCACCAGAATATTTCTCTTCCAATCTCATATATGTTTTATTAAAAATTATAAACGTGACATTCATCACTTTGTCAGTGCATACCATAGCTTCTTTTTCAGACACTGATAATCCAAAGAGATATACTGCGGCAATAGTAAATGCTCTAACCTTAGCAAATGCTGTGTTGCTACAAGTACTGTCTCTTGAGTGACATTTAAAATAGTCCCCAAACGCATGAAAAATGTGTCCTTTTGCTTTCATTTCAGAAGAGAGGGGGAGGATTGGGGGGGGAGGCTAGGATGGCTTTACGGCACTTGTAACGTTTGTCAACTCTGCTTTAGTTTTGAGACTGGAATACAGTGTCTTTTAGCAATATCTTTGTGCAAAATGAAAATACCAGTGACATTTTATGGAGAAATTTTGAGGTATCTTAATAATAACTAATCCAGTTTAGATCAGCTGGCTCGGATGGAGTTCTGCTGCACGTGTCCTAGTGCTGAATTGCTTTCTCCCCTCTGATCCCAGGCCCGCTGCGCTCCATGGTGGAAGATCTGCAGTCGGAGGAGTCAGATGATGATGACAGCTCCTCTGGAGAAGAGGCAGCCGTCAAAGCCAACCCAGTCAGCCGGGATTCCAGGTGGTAACAAATCGGGAAGAAAGATGTTTGTTGTCTTTTTGTCCTCCACGTTTGGTATTTTTGTGTGCCCTCCATTTGGAGGGAGGAATCAAAGCGATGGGGCTACGCGTGAGAGGAAAGTGTGAGAGAAGGAGAGAAAGGGCAGATGTGTGGAGTACTTAGCACGGGGTGGGGGGACAGAGCCGATGAAAACAGCAGGGTGAGAACAGAATTGGATGCGGAGGGATGACCGGAGCTCAAAGGGAGGAAGCCATTGGGTATGTGTTGAGCTTGCAGGTGTTGGTGACTGAGCCCCTTAAAATAGTCACCTAATTGTCATCTTCAGATCTCTGCTGAGCTGAATGGTGCGTGACACCTTTGATCTGTCGAGATTAGAGAAGTGTTGTGGAGGCTGTCAGCATGTGTGCTCTTCTTACTGCATACGACTGATACAAAACTGAGAAGTCTTAGCCTTTGCCAATAGCGCGTGCTGACAGTTGGTTACTTGACTCCTATGGGACTTGATTAACAGCTGTTTCCTGCTTTAGTCAGTGGAAATAGTTGAATTTCATCCTTCTCCCTTCAGGAAACGCTGTTGTAGCCAAAACCTCGAGTCTCAGGCTGAATATTTGAAGCCAAATGTTTGGCGCACATAGCAGCTGCCAATTTCAAATGATGCTTGCGTTCACCAAAAAAAACTCAAACAAAAAAATCCGTTGGTGCGCTCTGTCATAATCAACTAAAGAGGAATGGAGAGACTTTGAAGGACACTTTTTAGACCTTTAGGGGATAGGTAATAAACGTTTTTTCAGGCTTATCAAAAGTAGGATACCTGCTATAATACATCTGTAGTGCCACAAGAAGAATGAGAATAAATAGTAAACCTCAAAGGTCACAACAGAAACACTATATGCATTTTTTGGTTTTTTTGCCTGTGTTCTCAGTGGAGGTGTTGGTAAGCCTCATGCAGGTACTCGGAGACCTTGGAATGAATCCCCAAAATGAAAATCAGGTGGTACTTACTCAGTTGTCCTAAGGGACTTGTGTATGAAAGGGTTGAACTGCTAGCTGTAATGGGTAAACTAAAGCTCCCTCCTCTGCCGGCTCAGGGAATGGAAGATGGCAAAGGCGACATCAGCTGGGAAAAAAGAGATCTTGGAAATTACAGACTGACTGTTTCTCCCAGACAATTCAGTAGTCTATAATAAAGAAGAGAATTTCACTTAACTCGGTGTGGTTCAGTTGACAGCTAAGTAAGTTTCCTGTTACCTGGCGATGCTAATTCTCTGCTGCTTGTTTTTCAGACTGAGCCTTAGTGACAGCGACAGCGATAACAGTGCAGATTCCTGCCTGCCAAGTCGAGAGCCACCTCCTGGTCAGAAACTGCCCCCAGCAAATAATAAGGTATTGCATCCTACGCGCCCATACAATGCTGCTTTCCACCACTCTTGGTTCCTGCATTGTGTTCAGTCCATGGTGTTAGTTCTGACTTGCACCAAATTTTCCCTATTTCACTGTCTTCATCAGACAGGTAATTTCTCTGTTCAGTGCTGTGCATCCAAACCATTAAGCCACCATGTTGTCTGAGCTCATTTTGGCCCTGATGTTGATTTCTTTTACCCTCAGGCATCTGGAAGAAAAAGCCCAGAGTCTTGTAACAAGCCAGAGAAGATCCTGAAGAAGGGAACATATGACAAGGTATGTTTGAGGATTTACATATCATAGAACTGTGGGATGCTCACTAACATTTCTGTGTAGAAAACAATTGGAATCAGCCTAGCCTGTTCAGATGGTTCTGCCTTGGCAGGTTAAAAGCTTGAGTATAATGAAAACCAGATGTTGAAAGGACAGAATTTGGAGAATGACACTGCAGAAACTGTGTGTCTATTAAATCGATGGACCCCCCAGGTCGTTTCCACATGCAAAATGTTAAAATTGTTTTATTTGTTTGCCCTTTGTCTGAACCAATGATCTGGCTGCTGCGGCAGTGGCGAGTGCCTCTTCATTAAACAGCAATTTTCATCTGTCTTTGATCTTACAAATTAAAGATTGTTTGATGCTCCGCTTTGCTGGTTTAGTTGAAACCTTTGTTCAATGAAATTCCCTTCTTTCTTGCCTCCAAGGAAAGCTGAGCAGCGTACATGCTCCTAAAGCATGGCTAACTCACAAGCAAATAGCCAAACCCCCCCAGTTGTCCAGAAAGTTCTCCCACTGTGTTTTTTTCATAAAGAAATCAATCAAATGGGAGCTTAATACTTTTCCTTAGTCTAATCATTGAGGTCCTTGCAGTAATCAAAGAATCAGGCTGCAGCTCTCACTTGTGTGTTTGAATAGTTCTTCAAGAGGAGAATGCAGCACAGGTTAATCCCTAAAGGTTAGGTCTGAAGTGTGATCTTGAGATACTTGCATCTGAGTCTCCTGCTAGCTACAAAGTCTTTGACCACTAAATACTGTTAACCGTCGCTGAGATGGCTTAGCTGAGGCAAGGTTTGTAGGTAATAGTATCTTTTATTAGACTACTTAATATAGATAGAAGGGGACACCCTTGAGACCCATTGAAGAGAGCGCCTGAAATACCATCAGCTTTTCCAGCTGTCAGAGGTTTTATAAAAGATACTAGCTCTCCCAGCAAGCATAGCGTTCAGTACCGTTTGGGTGTTTTGGGAAAAATGCTTTTCTCTGCGTGAATGTGCTGGGGAGGGGTATATTTCATGGGGTTTGGGGTTTTTGGGTTTGGTGGGTTTTTTGCCTTGGTACAATTACTTAAATGAGTTCAGTTTTGCTGATACAGACATGAACAACTCTGGGGCAGCTTTACAGATAAGAATCTATCCCCTGGGAGCAATAGTGTGCCAAGAGAAGCTTGCCTTGTTGGCTGCCTAAATTAAAAAAACAAAAAACCCCCCCCAAAAAACCCCAAACAAAACCAACAACCAAATCATCCTTATATAAGAACAATTAAAATGTTGAGCTTGTAAACAATCCTGCGCTTCCCATTGTGGTGTATGTAAAACTACCTGGGAATACAGTGCACTCAAAGAATTTTTTCCTTACCGAAACACAAATCGTTGCTCAGCAGATTGCTGGGGCGTTGGTCACTGAGCAGCGGTGCAGGTATTTTCAGGTAATGAGTAGTTTATTAGTACAACCCGCTGATGAAGAACCCACGCTGAAGTTCACCGAGATGAACTTCACCTTGTTGAGGTCCTCTAAGCTCAAAGGTTCTGACCACTTCTTAAAGCTGGTTAATTGTTTGTTTAATGGTGTCATTAAATAGTCCTGCTGATGGTCTTCAGACCATCCATATTTATGGGAAGTCTTGAGTCTCCCAGTACTTGATACGGATGGAGGAGGCAGTAAAAAATTTAGGGAAAAATTGGGAATAGGAACACGTCTGAAAGGGCCTCAAGTTCCTCTGATCCTCGCTAGGAAAGTCACTTTGGCAGTCATACCAACATGCCACATATGTCACTATTTCTGTTCCTGCCTCCTTTACAGGCCTACACTGATGAATTAGTGGAGCTTCACAGGCGACTAATGGCACTACGAGAGCGCAATGTGCTACAGCAGGTAGAGATCATTTGTCAGCTTTCTGGCAAGCCATTGTACCCTGGTAATCTTTGTGTCCCAGGGTCTCAGCCGGACCCCTGTGATGCTTGACCTTTCACTGGCCTCTCCTTCACGAGGGGTCGGGTTCACTCTGAAAGCAAAGATATGTAGAAAAAAAAAAAAAGGCAATCAGATGTGCATGCAATGTTTTTGTTGGAAAAGATACAGAACTGTGGTTTGCGCATCTTTCCTCTGCCACCCTGGTAGCGGTCCCAAAGCTGGGCGCTCTCGGTCTAATTTAAAAGGAAAGAAATGTGCCCACGTCGCTTTTGGGACGGAGCTAGCCAGGCATGCAGGCGGAGCTGGTTTGCTTTTTTGGGAGAGGATTCCCGTCATGTTGTGAGACATTCTCCTCTCTGGAGCTCCTCTAAAGGGATGAGAAAAGGACTGGGTGGGTTGCTCTGTATCTGCTGGCCTTTCTGCCGTGCTTAATCTTTATGGGGTCTCTGTATACATCTCTGCTTGTCTCCTTTCTGTACAGATTGTAAATCTCATTGAGGAAACCGGGCATTTTAATGTTACCAACACAACCTTTGACTTTGACCTCTTCTCCTTGGATGAGACGACCGTCCGTAAGCTGCAGAGCTACTTGGAAGCAGTAGCGACATGACGCTTGGCCTTAGAAGCAGGCTGCTTTTGAAACCAGAAATCCCGTTTATTGGTACCAGGAAACGAACCCATGGAACTAGGCCTTCTTATTCTCTTGATTCACCCGAAGCACTGCCTTAGAGAACAGCCATGCTCTATGAATGCACAGCCAGCTGCACTTTCTTGTAGGCTTCAAACAAGCGCCCGTATTGCTGAGTCTGTCCTCCCTAGCTTCATAAGTACGCTTGGGCACAGGTCCTAAGTAGAGCAAAAGATGTGCTGCACTTAGCTGCACAGCGTGACCTTTTTGGTTTTACTTCAAGAAACTGTGTTTTAAGAGCACATTTTCAGGCGTCTCTGAGATCCGAAGAAGTGTGGACGATGTTTTCTTCACCAAATCTAGGGACCGGCCTGCCTGCGGAGAGCTCTAGTGAGTCCCGTTTCCTCCAGCTCTGTGAAGAAGCGTTCGTGCTGTGTAAGCAAGATTGGCTTTTACAAAGCTAGCCGAGAGACTGATGACAGAGGAGGCTTCCCAGGGGTCCTGCTGGTCTGCTGCAGAGGAGAGTGGACAGATTCCAGTTTTGATCGCTCGCAAGTTAGTTCTGCCGCGGTTCGGTACAGAGCACTGCTGTAATTTGGCTCCCGATTCCTCCAGGGCATCGTTCCACGCGCAGGGCCTTCAGCTTCCTGCAGAGACAGTTCGTGCTCTTTGAAGAGGCCTCTAGAATCTGCTGTCTCCCGCTGGGGTTTTGAGATGTCTTGTTTGTTGATCTGAGCTCCTAAACAAAGTCTCACTCCTTTCAGTCTGCTTTAACTGTAATAGGACTACAAAACTGTAAGCTGTATATTTTATATATATATTATATATATGTATGTACTGTATGTATAAGAAGGGCCTAGTTGGGTCTCATGATCTTAAGGGTGTGTTTTTCTGTTATGTTTTTTAATGGCTATGGCAGGGGAAGGGCGCTTAATAAGATTTGACTTGTTTGTTAAAATGCCTCTTGTGGACAATTTTTAGTGTATGAAAGCTGAACAGCAATCTTCAAAGCATTTTGTGCTCTGGAAGGGGCTCACCTGTCGTCTTTTCATTTGTCAGTGTTTAATAACTTTGCCAAAATACGTGATTGGTTTTGTTCTATGTTCTCAAAGAGGAATCTCCTACAGTGGCCCCTATAGTAGTGGCTGTACTTTGGGAAAACCAAAACAAGGGAGAATTTTGTCTTGGGACATACCTGGAAAACGCTGATGTAAGAACCAGGTGAAGGCAGGTTTGTTTCCTCCTCCCTCTCCCGCCCCGCTGCCTGTTCAAGAAACGGCAGGAAACAGAAAACACTAATCCAGAACCTCTCATATATTTCTAGTTCAACTAGTATTGACTTCCAAGTGTTGTCTAGGTGGGTGTGAGGAAAGTCCTGTAGCTTTCATCAAAACTGTATTACACTCCCGTTCCCTAAATTCAGTATTTTTTTGAAGAATTGCTCAGTTTTTCCAATCAGCGTGTAAGCTTTTGCCAAATGTTAAGTGGGCTGCAGGCAGCGAGGAGGAGAGCAGCGGTCCGGAGGAGCCCTCCGCTCACGAGCGGACCTCCGTACCTGTGGGAGCCGCGGGTGGGAGCCGGGGGGTTGCATCGCTCCAGGGTTCGCTGTCCCTTCTCCATTATGAAATTGCAGTCCCTTGTTTTGGGTTACCCCTTTCTTTATCATGGAAATGTTGCAACTAATCAACTTAAGTGGCAATATGATGATAAGCTTGTTTGAGTTGGGTCATGTTGACCCGATTCCCATTAATTTTGTCTTTGTACCATCTTTCATGTGTCTTGTGTGTGTGTGTGTGTATATATATATATATAAAAAAAAGAAAAAATCAAGCTCATGCCAGGTGCAAACCCTGTCACGACAGTGATCTCAGCTGTTTTCTTTCTTGATGGACAACGCCAAGCCTGGATAGAAACCCTGTGCGCAAATGTACACGGAGAAGGTGGAGGACAGCGGGAAGAGGAGGAGCTGCGGTTCTGTCTTGGTTGGCAGCGGGATGCACCGTGGCGGAGGACGGCAGGCGCGGTCCACGAGTGTCACAGACTCGCCCGTGTGCTGTGCTAGGCGTGGTGGGTACGTGCGAACCGCTCATGGTCTCTGTTGGCTCTGTGGCGTGGAGGAGGCAAGCCTTGCGCGGTCGCTGCGGCCCCAAACTTGGCTCCCTGGGCATGCGGAGCGGCCCCTGGTGCGCGGTGCCTCCTGCCCGCTGCCCCCAGCGAAGGGCGAGGCGGGTGACGTTGTCCTGTCCCTGAAGCAGTAGGAGCAGCGGCGGTAGCCAGCCTCAGCCTGAGATCTCCCGAGGTCTTTGCCTCCTCTCTCCACCCGGGTAACTTGCCCCCACAGCCGTTGCATCCGAGCCGCCCACCCTGGCAGCATTTCTCCTGGGACTAGCAGTAGCCTCCAGAGTTGCCCCACGAGGGATCGGAGGTGCCACCTCCCTTCTGCCCCCTTCTCGCGTTAAGATCTGAATGGTGACGCTGCTCCCGGCCGCTCCAAGAACACGTGTGGGAGCGCGTTCCTGACCCTGGCTGGAAGCGCCCGGGGCTCCCGCCCGCGGCTGTGGCATCGTCCTGTCCTGGAACCGACTTTCTTCGTGAAGTCTAATGAGCATTGATAGGAATTTTGTTTGGTTTTTATACGAAGTATTTTACACAAGGATTTTTTTTTTTTTTTAGACTGTTTATAATCTCCTTGAAAACCTGAACTAGGATTGTTCCCCCAGCAATAGTTCTTTTCCATTGTGTGCACATGCTGATTTGTTACTAAAAGGTTTCTTGCAAGTACTTAGTTGTTCTACAGAGTTGTTGTTTTTTGGGGTATGTGGTAGCGTCGGGGACCACAGGAGGAATGACTCTGCAAACAAAGAATGGTCGCATTTGGGCCTCATCTTGTGTCCCCTTCTAGTTATATATGAACGAGTTCCCTGTGTAGATTCTCTAGGCTGGCTGAATGCTGTTCGAACATGCCGTGTACAGGTATTTGTGGATAAAGTGTTTGTTCTTGTGTCACTCTTGAGAGCATGGATGGATTATTGTACTATAGGAAGGAGGTGGCAGTGCTGCTGTCGGCATTGCTTCAGGTCTTCGAGGATGTGTAGTAGCTTGCATTGTTAAAAAAAAAAAAGGAAAAAAAAAAAAATATCCAAAATTGACTTCTAGCCATAATGGTTTTTCCAAGGAAAATGGACAGAATTCTGTTACTTTTCAGTGTCCTTCATCTTGTTACTGACGGCACGAGCCAGTGCTGATCAGTCCGAAGGCTTTCAGAGTTGCTTTGAACTGAACCGTGTTGGAGGTGAGATCAGGACACAGCTTTTCCTTTGTCCTTGGCCGTTGTATTGAAGGGCAAAAGAGGGGTCGGGAGTATTTTCCTGTCGTCTTGGTCTGCGTATGTATTAAGCCTTGAGGCTTTGATTACTGACATTTACTATTAAAAAAAAAAAAAAAAAGAAAAAAAAAAAGGCTAGTAAGGCTGGCTGGATCCCGAAACAGCAGCTGAGGAATATTGGAGACGGAGGTAGCGAGACTGGCTGTGCCGTGGTCAGGCTGAAAACATGGAAGTGCAATGATTTTGCCACCAGTTCTTCTGTTGCTGTGCGCGGTGGTAGTGTCAGAACTAGCAAAGCAATTGATGCAACAATCCAGAAGCAGTTTTTGTGAGATCTTGAACGTATTTGATGGTGAGAGAGGTTTAAACTTCCCTGAGGGAGCTTGCCCCGTCACGTTCTCCGCCAGCAGAGGCCCGAGTCGCTCTGGTTCTGCAGGTTTCGGCTGTCGCGTTGGCGGCGTTCTCGGGCGACGCTTCTCTCCGCGCGCCCGGCGCTCGTGGCGATGCCGTAGACAACCGTTGTGCACCTTGGAGGAGCGTTACATCCAAAACGAGGAAAATCGATGGGCAGCGCTTTCCTGGGGGCGCGAAATAGCCATCAAAAACTGACGAGATGAGTTTGCACTCCTAAAGAAAAATGTAAGTACTTCAACTTCTAGATAATTTTTAATTGTATTTCTGCCTAGAGCCGAGGTATTAAATACCTTGTCACTTGAGGATTTTAAAAGTTGTGTTGGGAAATGAGTTCTTCACTCAGCTGTAAGAAATTCAGCTGGCCCAAGACTAACTTCAAGATTAAAAAAAAAAAAAAAAATCATGTTTGTAATACGTTACAGGATTGTTTGTCCTGAATTTTAAACTTTTTGTTAAAATTTGTGGAACTATGGAGGAATTTTCTAGAAAAAGTGAAATAAAGTAAGATGGAAAAGTAAAACTTCAAGCGCTTTTTTGTTTTTTGTTTGCTGTATTGCTGCTCCCTGGACAGCACCGAGCCTTTCCCAAAGCGCCTCGTTATTTCTGTATAGGAATACGGAAGCCGGTACTGCAGTGGGCTGCTCTCCGGCTCCACCGAGGTGAAAAGCAAGGGAAAAGGAAACGCGAGTCCAGGGCTCGACTTTGGCCCTTGGAGCTTTAAGTCGGTGGCTTAAACCCCGTTGCCGCTGCAGCTTCGCGCTTGGTTCCCTGTGGCTCGCAGGAGGGAGCGAGCAGGCCCCAGCTGAGCTCGGCCTAAGGCCCTGCTCCGTGGGGTTTTGTGCGCGCCCGTCTCCTCCCGCCGCTGCTGCGGGGAGCATCGTCAGCCTCAACAGCGACCGAGGCGGCGGCTTGGCTGCCACTCGCCCTGCGATAAGGCCAACGGCCCTTCTGCTGCTCGCCACCCTGTCGCCTTGGACCCTGGCCTCAACCTTATCTTGCAGAAATCACTGAAGTGCTGAGACACAAGCGGCCGAGTTTATTTATTCAGCATTGCCCTGAACAGCGGAGACATCGCATATGCGCACAGCCGAGCACACACGTTCGCACAAGAGCAGCGGCTCTGATGCCGCATTGCCCCCTTCTCTACAGCTGCTGCAGGCACTGGGGCGAGTGGGATTTCACTAAGCCCAGCTCAGACACCAAGTTTTAGGTTAAACCCCCGCCTAAGATGCCCGGTTCCAGGCACTGCGAATGCCCACCACCACCAGGCTTTGACACAAGGTCGTGCTGTAGAACAGAGCCGCGGCCGGGGCTCGCTGGAGGCGGTGGCGGTATTTGGCAGCGCGGAGGTGCCTCTCGCCCTCTCCTGGGGCTCCTCCCTTGGCCACGGGAACCCGACTCCAGCTCCACTTGCATCCAGGTAACGATTCCTCGTTTGAAACGAGCCCTTTTACACGCGATCCTTCCTTGGCTGTGGGGAGGAGCAGTCCCTCCAGGCACCGGGCAGAACCCTTCAGAAGAGACGGTCAGGAGCTTTCCCCCCGCTCCGGGGCCGGCCCCCCCCGTCCTGCGTTCAGTGAATTCGGGGTACGGGGCCTCCACGGCTGCTGCCGTGGGTGCCCGCAGACCTCCGAGCAGCTGGAGCCCCGACCCCCTCTCCTCTCTCCAAGCGCAGGGACAAAGCCTCAGCCCAGGCCGCAGCTCCGGAGCTCCACCCCAGAACGGCGTTTCTATGATTGTAAGACTACAGCCAGATTTCACACACATTTGTACACAGCCTTATAAATAATCTCTCGCAGAAAACGCTTCACAGAAGGCGGGCCACGTACGCTACTTCAACACCACAATTTATGGCTTCATTATAACTCAAGAAAATAAAAGAGACTCAAAATATTGCACAGACAAACCCAGCAAACGCGAGGTCCGCACCCGCGCCGAGGCAGCGTGTGAGTCACACGGCCTTCCTCCTCTAGGAGAGGAGACAGTTTGCAGGTAAAAAGAGATTTAAAATGATTGGGATGTCATCAGCATGCAGTTAAACGTGCATCGGGGGGAGAGAAGGGCGCCGCTATAAAAAGAAATCGGCCCTGCTCCCTCAGCAGGAAAATTGCAGTTCCTGATTGTTTTACATTCAGCGCAGGAAAAGAAAACTTTGGTTAAAACGTAACGTATAACATGGATTGAAGGTAAACATCGTACTGCCCTTACAGGAACGGAAAGACAAAAACCAGCGAAATAGCAGAGACGTTCAGGAATATCTCAGCATTAGAGCACAGACACAGGCAAACACTGGGCACGAACACGCTCACCACACGGCAGTACGCGGGCCAAAACGCGCGCAGTTACGCGATGCAGAAGGGCTGCGCGATGACCCAGCCTCATTTATTTCAGCAGAGCCCAGGGGACCCTTTTGGGGGGCGCCCGGGGAATCGGCCTCCAGGCTTGCCTCAGTCCACGGCCCAAGGCCTGGGCGCTACGGCCGAGGCGCCGTCTCGGCTGTGGTAGGTGTATCCGCATCCGCGTAAAACTGAGCGATTTGCTCTTTGTACTTCTGGGCCACCACCGGTCTCTTCAGCTTCATCGTCGGGCCTGCGGAAAAAATACAGCACGAGGTTTTCAGGGTGACCGTACCGTTTGGAGACGCAGCTCAATGTTTGAGTGAAGCAAGCCTGGAGGAAGACTGAACAGACATTGACCTCTAAATTTCTCTTTATGATGATTAAAATCTCCCTTCCTTCCCCTGTGAATAGAAGCAGCAGAACCATCCTGCAGCAGACAAGGCAGAACCAAGGGTAGGCGCTGCTCAGCTCCGTTCTGCCGGGCGGGAGTGGGAATTCATCCCGCCCTCCCCAAAACCCTAACAGGGAAAAGCCACAGCGAGGAAGGGCGTGGGCAGCTCCGGTTGTGCTGCCCCTTCGCCACCCAAGGACGGGGTGAGGGGGTGACCCCAAGCGCCCCGCCGCCACTCACCGAGCTCTCCACCGAAGAGAGAGAAGTCCTTCTCCAGAAGGACCCACTTCTGGACTTTCTGAGCATTTGAGACAGCGCCCTCGTTGACTGCCGAGATTCCCTTCTGGATAGCCGCGTAGACAGCCTTGTCCTTGCTGCTGATGATCTCGGAGACTTTGGTAGCCTTGCTGCCCAGTTTCTGACAGTACTCAATAGCTTCTGGAGTGAGATCGTCTCCCGGCTCGCCAGTTTCTACATCTACGTTGCACTGCAAGACAAGTCAGAACAGGGAACTTTACAGCGGTAAACACGCGGTTCCCTTCCTACTAAAACGCCTCACAGCCCCGGGAAGCTGCCTGCCTCCTTCCCCACCCTGGCACTAATTGGCCAATTAATCAGGCACTGCAATTTTCATATGCTTGATGCAAAGCACCACTGCTTCAAATAAAAGCTCGTTGAGGCACAATGCAGATGAAACCCCTTCAGCTCTCCGCGTGCTCGACAGCCGCGTCGATACCAAGGAGCGAGCTGGGTACAGAGCCCATCTTCCAAGTTCCTCTCGCGCTATCCCACGTCGATCCCTTTTTTCTGGACCACAGCTTTACTTCCCTGTACGCCGCAGGAGCGCAGCAGTCTGTTGGACGTCAACACGTGCGGCACCCGACCAAGACAAGCGCGGGACCACCAGCTCCAGGGCCTGGCTCGGCGTCTCGCACAGGGGCGAGGTTGGCCGCCGGTCTCGCTAACGAGCAATTACCACTGTCCTGAGAAACCGCCAGCCTGCAGGGTCGCTAGGCAGAAGCCAGCGCAGGCCTCCCCAGATGCGTCACTGTGGAGTTTAAAGCCAGTGTCTTAAATCACTGACAGCTCATTACTGCCCGGACTGCTCCGGGAGATACTGAAATACGGGTAAGAAAAGCAGAAGGGTTTCTTTTTTCAGTCTTTTAGGTCTTTTACTTCTGTGTCTTTCTGCTTTCTTGCCCTACCTGGTACAGAGAGAAACAGCTGCCCTGAGCAAGAGAACCTGATCGCCTGATCAAGTGGCAACGCTCATTTTTCTGTACAGTTACAACTGCTGTGTGTAACTCAGCTACAAGTCATGCTCCACGATGCCTCCTGTCTCTAGAAGACACTGTAAAAATGTGTAACAATTATCTTCCTCGCTGGAATTAAACGTTTAGCAACACAGGTGGATTCCCATCCTGGTTTCCCTTACCTTCAGCGTTAGAAGCATAGCAAGGAATTTTGCTTTGTCTCCAACCAACATTGCATTGCTGATGATGGGGACAGCATCTTTTACAGCATCCTCGATCGGAACGGGAGGAATGTTCTCACCTCCTGCAGTGATGATGAGCTCTGGAAAACAGCCAAATCTCGATTAATGCTTAGTTTTTCCCCCCTTCCTTCACAATCTGAAATGACTTTATAGCTCCTTTGTGTCTACCGGATCAAATAGCGAGTCTGTGCCCCAGCACCTGGGGAAGGCAGCAAACCAGACGGACTCCAGTCAGGCCAGGAGAGGCGAGCCGGGGGCGTGCAGACAACCGGCATTGCAAAAGCTGCTCCGATGCTGCGGAGAGGTTTGCAGTTTGGGAACGCGGGGTGTGGCGTGCGAGCACCTCGGTACCCTGCCACGGTCACCTGAGGCTCCGAGGCAGGTAAGCTGGTTCCCGAGCTGCTCAGAAACTTCAGTAAAAAATTTGCTGAGGCAAAGCGGAGTTTTTGAAGTTAGGCAGTGCGATACAGAGCAGAGGGGGGCCTGCCCTTCTTGGCTGTCTTTTACAGATTTCTTAAGGCAGCCCCTTTGCGTGACCATTTCTCTCTCTCTGATGACTGAAGTCTTGCATGAAATTGGATTTGTTTGGGGTTGGCCAAAGCGCTGTCCCAAGCACTGCATTGCTGCGAGCGATTTTCACAACAGTGTCAAGCTACTGCTTTCTCTCAGAGGCTACCTAGCAAAGCTAGCTGAAGCTGGAGGGACCTGGACAGGTCTGACACCATAAAAGAAGCAACAAAGCATTAACTATTGCTTCTGAGATCAGAGGATTTCTTCCTTGCTTTGTAAACACACAGTGGTTTCAGAGGTCACCCCTCTCCTCCCATCACCCACCAGGTCACAGGCTCAGTGGCAGGACACGCTGCGGCCATACTCACATTAAAAACCTCAGAAGAATTATTTAAATATTCTTCTGTGCAAGCCACAACCACGTAACTGGCCGGGTCTGAACGCATCGTATCCTAGGACCGCGTAACCTCAAGACAACAGAGTGAGGGGATGCATTACCTTTAATTCTGCCAGTGATGTAGAGGAATCCATCTTTATCGTGCTTGCCAAGGTCCCCCGAATGCAGCCAGCCATCTTCATCAATTGCCTCTTTGGTTTTTTCTTCCATGTTCAAATAGCCCATGAAGATGTGCCTTCCCGAGAAGCAGATCTCCCCGTTGCCATCTCCATCTGGCTTGTGAATCAGTGTCCGGCAGCCCGTGATTTCCTTTCCACAGCTTAGAGAGAGCACAAACACAAACCCATGGCTTTTTTTTTGTTTTAAATTCAATAGCTGAGCAGCAGAGTAAGATTACAGCAGCACCCTCTCAAGCTAAAGTGTTTGAACAAAGCCAAGCAGCTTTTTATTCCAACTGCTTCAGCAAGGAACTTCTAAACTTAAAAGGCATCTGCTTATTAAGGGGATGCACAGAAGAAGTTGTTATTGCAGGGAGATCAGTGCTCACACACCTGGTGTTTTCCACTCATTGTTCTCAAACACCTGAGCTTTGAATTAGAAGATTTATGTCCTTGGCAGCAAACTGTAACTGATGGTGGTATTTGCTCTGCAGACCGAACCCATGGGAACTGAACAAGCCGTTCAAAGCAACAGCACACTCTTACCGCATTTATTCATTTGACATTAAAGTGAACTGCAGGCTAGAGTTAGTAATTCTTCCTTCTTCCCACCAATCCCTCGCTTGGTCCTCAGTTTCTAGAGAATCCAGGTCCAGTTACATTTAAGTAATGCTGCTGTTGCCCTTGGCAGATCTCTCCATCTGCGAGATGTGGCCAAAGGAACTGGCTCCCTAGCGACTTTTTACTGGCCACAAGGCTCTGGGGATGAGCTGCATCAGGCGAGATGGAGGTGCCAGATGCAGGAGAAACCTTAAAGCAACTCCTCCTCCCAGCCAGCAGCGCTCTACTCGCAGAAAGAGCTTTACCTGGTAAGCTTGAACGCGTGAGGTAGAGAGATTGTGTGAGGCCCAGAGCTCTCGCTCATGCCGTACAGCTCAAACACAGGAATGTTCAGACTTAAAAAAAATTCCAGCGTCTCTCTGGTAATGGGAGCAGCGCCCGTGTAGCACTTTGTGCACCGGTCCAGCCCAATGGCCTTCCGCACTTTCTTGTACACCAAGTGCCTGGCTAAGCGGAAGTTCATCGGGACTTCAGAATACCTGGAGGAGAAAAATGGTTGCAAGAGCTCAGTCGTCAAGTAGAACTTCTCCCCCTTCCTCCTTTCATCCTCCTCCTATTTTAGTTTGAGTAAAATAAAAATATTTTACTGAATACTAAAAAAAATTATTTCCCCCTCCAGCCCTTGCTGCTCACCCTCTGGTCCAAGCGCTACCTTTGGCTTTTACTGCCCGCAAGCCTGGCCTGTTACATGGGATGTAATTCCTGATCGGATAGTAAAGCTCTCCTGATATTTGTAACGTCCCTGAAGTGCAGTTCACCATTACCCATTCATCCGCTTCAGGTTTGTCTGCAACCCGACTCCCTTGGCCCACGCCGCCACTTTTCTTCTGAGCGCTGACGATTTTGCGCCGATGGATTTCATTTTTTCTTCCATTTTTTCCCAGACACGAGGAACTCCCAGGAAAGCCGTTGGCCTCACTTCCCGCAGGGTGTCTACCAAGGTGCCCTGAGCAAAGCAGAATTTAATACAGCTTTCAGGAGTGCTTCACTGCAGCCTTCAGCTCAGCGCTGGTCACTAGCCGAAGCTTAGGACTCTGCCACCGATTTTGAGGAACTGCTCCTTTTCAACCGCAGTGGCACCGAGAGAAAGCACTCAAATGCCACAGTGGTTCTGAGAGGACAGCAAGGGTCGATGCTTTCAGTGCCAGCGCTGACACAGCGCCGAGGGAAGAAACGTTCTCTTCTCAGGACACGGATTTAATGGGGGTGGCGTTTTGCAATGTGGACAGAGCAAACACAAAGCCGTTGCTCAACCAAGCTGTCAGGGTGGAGAACTGGTGTCAGGTGAGACACCAAGAAGCTCCTAGTTGTGAAGTACGTGGTCAGCTCATCCGAGCTTGCAATACAGAGTCAAAAGGCAAAGGTCAGAGGGGCTGTATTTGTCAAACCAACAGATCCTTAAACAGGAGCAATCGCTCACTACACAAATGAACCGAGTTAGCACAGCTTTCAGAACCATGAGATAAGTCAGCCACGTTCATTTTAAAGCACCCACCTCAGCTACAAGCAGGGGGACGGGTGTACGATTTTTATTCTCTTATGTTTTTACCTTCAATGCATCTGGTTGAGCAAAGAAAACTTGCACACCGAATGTCATTGCCGACCAAATATCTGACATCTGTGCAGCAATATGACTGAGGGGCAGATAGCTGACCACCAGTTCCTGCTTTTCTTTAGCATCTGTCAGCATAATGAAACGCCCCGCCGCCGATGCCGTCCACGTCAGCTGTAACAAGAACCCACATCAGTATGAGGTGACAGCTCTTCGAGCAGGCACAACACCGAACGCGCAGCTCACAAAACAAGTCCATGACTTCCCCTGATCTTAACATCAGGCACGTTTTTCAGCTGATCTCTGCCCTCCCTCGGTACCCACCTAAGGCCGCAGAATGGGCGTTTATCCAAAAGGATACTTACGTTGTCGTGACTGAGCATTACTCCCTTCGGCTGTCCCGTTGTCCCCGAGGTATATATTAGTGTACAGCACTGGTTAGGCTTCTGCGACTCAATGATTTGTTGGAGCTGAGTATCTGGAACATCTTTGCCAAGGTCCATGAACTCGCTCCACTGTATATGCAAGAGAGGAGCTCAGTCACTTTGTAGGCTATCATTCACACGTGAAATTAAACCCTTTGCTACACATGAAGAGAAGGAAACTGTTTCCTACATCCAAACCTCTGGCAGAATCTGAAAGAGGCTGTACATGAGCACTGTCAGCCCCACAATGTTTTCTGGCTGCCACAAGAGGCATGGCGAGAGGCAGAAAAGGAGACGGACCCACCCCGAGGAAGCTTACAGCTCTGTAGCAACCCTGATATTCACAGGGAGTGCTGAGCTGGAGCAACTGTGGGACCCGAGGCTGCCTTGCAGAGGGCAATACGCTAAAACCCTCCCTCGCAACATGGATTATTGAGGTTTGCACAACAGTAGACATCTGCTTTAGTGAGGCAAGCGATCCCTCACTAAAACCAACGTCAGCTCACGTGACAGTCCCGTGGAAGGTTGCTTGCAAGCCATCAGCTAAACACAGCCAGTATTTACAAGCCATGAAGATGCCCAGTACTTACAGAGTACAGATTTGGTCTCTTCTCTTTTAGCTCTTCCCCATACTGGATAATAGCTTTCAGATGAGGTAGTTTATCCTGAATCTGTGTTAAGAAGGGAGATTTGTTCAGAGGGAGCAAATCCTGCCTGTCCCTTTTAAGCCTAAGTAACCCACCACTTAACACGCTACTGGTACTTGCTATTTTAAGTAACACTAAGAGAATCTCATCTCTGTTACTGAAAGAGAACGCGGAAGCCTTACTAGAGACAGTAATCATTTTGACTGGGATGTTGCAGACAACCTAGGGGATGCTCAATTGTTCGTTTTGGCTTCTCATATTTGAAGCTCGAGGCTTTGCTAAGCTGTGGAACCACCATTCAGCCTCTCACGAGATTTCGCACTAGTGGCTCCTCATCTGGCTTGAACAGGGAGCCCACCAAGTAGGCTGAATCAGTTCACCTCTGCTTTCCGATCCAGCATTTCCCTCAGGTATCGCGCTCCCGCATCTGTCAATAGGATGCTGTAGCCCCCAGCCATTTAAAAAGTATACTTACTTCTAAGATTTTCTGCAGCTGTTTATGGTTTTCCACAACCAGAACGTTAGCACTACAGTTCTCTGCTACATAGTGACAGGCCTCAGGAGAGTTTGTAGTGTAGATACCAACAGCAAATCCACTACAAAAGAAAAGGGGAAAAAAAAAAAAAAAACAAAACAGAAAAGCAAAACACAGAATTAGAGAATAAGTGGAGTTGCTGGCAAATTTCAGACCATGTCAAACTTTACAGAGGAAAAATTTTAGGAAGAATATCCCATAACACACCAACAAAGAGTGGAGGGCTTAATTCCAAGAGCAAAGGCTCTGTTCTGGGGCATGGGAAATGGCAGAATGGTGTAAGGAACCAAAACATCTCAGGTGGAAGAAGGCCATCCAAATCCAGTGCTGTGATTCTCTGGCATTTCCCATCATATTTTTAATGGCAGTGTAAGTAAGCATGTTTTTGGATTAACCTACTGTTCATCTTATTTTGAAAGAAGCACCTGGCTAAAAAAAAAAAATTAATTTTTGTCTCATTAATTCATAATGAAGTAAAGAGAGAGTTTAGGTTCTAGCTATCTTCATTAAATTCAAATATAAGCAGTTGGTTTTGTTCTGGTTTTTTTGTGGTTTGTTTTGTTGTGTTTGGGGTTTTTTTTAATCAAAAACTGCTTCTCACATGAATACCGAAATCGCTATCTGAATGCTAAAGCAAAATGCACGTCGAGAGACACCACTCATTCTTACCCTGCAAGGATAGCTCCAATGTCAGCAATAAACCACTCTGCGGAATTAAATCCCAAGATGCACACTCCATGGAAACGCTCTAGTCCCAGCTGTAAGCAAGAGATGAGATTACAGCAATCTTGTTTTTCCTTTGAAGAATGCTTAGAGTTAATTTACAGATCTCTGCTGCGAGCACAACATCAAGGGAAAAGTTCACGCTATTATACACAGTAATTCACACTGAAAAACTTCCCAAGACCTAACACAGAACCAGTTAAATTTCACATCAGACACTGTCCCACCTCTTTATCAGCAGGCAGGAAAAAAAGGATTTGCTTAGGTCTGCACTCGGTAGGACTACCTCACTGACGCTAACGGTATTATAAACCTGCAACCCAGGCAGTTATTGGTTCCCTTTAGGACAGGAATGAGGAGGTAAGAGGTTAAGTTAGACCACACCTACTGAGACATTTCGTCATTTAGTACAGGTTAGATATGTCAGATATCGATAACGACAAGAGCAACAGGTTGCAATGGCAGTCAGAGGCACTTTGCTATGAAATTCCAGCTGTTGAAGTCCCAGCCTTTAAATCTCCTCCAGCCATTCTCTGGTTTTGTCCCAGAGTGGAATTATGGAGACTGGAAGATCCCATCGTAGCAGTAAAAACAGAGCGGCCTTAACTTCAAGAAATAGGACTTCATAACGTAACAGTAAGTGCATGTAATGTTGGTTTCTCTCTCTCAGCGTCTTAACTCCCAACAGCACAGGCAAAAGGCTCAGCCACTTTGGACATTGAAGTCTGATTCAGAAGCATCCCTTCAAGTTTTTTCTTAGAAAGACTAAAATTTACATGCCTCACGAGGGGTGTTGTCGAGGCTTGACATATACCTCAAACACCTCTCTTTAAATGTTTCCTTACGTACTTTTTCCTTAGTTGAATGTGGAAGCAACTTGCAAGAAATTCAAACAAACACACTGCGGTAATTACTGAGCCGTTCACGGCACGTTCAGGTATTTCCCTGTCACTTTAAGACTCACTCAGCAAATTTGTGTGTTTAAGATATAGTTGACCACAGCCATTTCGGCAGTTAAATTGACTGAACTCAAGGAGGAGCAGAATTCATCAAAAGCTTACCTTCAGAAAGCTTTTTGCTGCTTTCCAGCACTCGTCATAGTACATCTTATATGTTAGTTTTATCCACTGGCCACCCTTCTTGGATGCGAGGGCGTAATAATCACCATATTTACTAGCAGCTTCCTGGAAAAGGTCGTGAACAGTCTTTGGTGCCTCACTGCCTATGCCCTGTTCGTCCATCCTCAGTCTGACCTCTCCATCTCGTCGTGTTGTCCACACGCTGGAGGTAGGAGGGGAAGAGGCTGCTTTGAAAGAAAAGTGTTCAGCATCTTGTATTTAGAAATTGCCTGCTGCCATAACAGAAATATAAATACAAGTATCAAACATGAAAGCAAATGCTAGTATACCCCCTCCCGCCCCCCTTTTTTGACCTTTTATTCTTGGCAAGTTTGCCATACAACTCCCAGTATTTTAGACCAGGACAAACAGATGAAGCCTCTAAAGCACTTTCAAAACTCTGTTAAACATTTCCCATCTACATCCCCCTCTAACCTGCTTTGCTGCTCTAAAGCTCTTGCGCTGGTGAGGTGGCAGCTTCCTGCAACAATCACATACACCGTGCTTTTTTTCTTTTAGTTTTCTTTTTTTTTTTTTTAAGGGGGACTGACAGTCGTACATTATTACCTGGTAGATAAGCATTAGGCAGCGACACTACCTATTTTACTCCTTGAAGCACATCTGTGCTTTAAAGTCAAAGTTCAAGAGGCTTCTGGACAAACCATCCTGCAATTTGAGGTTCTTCTTCCATTGTTATGGTTTGATAAATTCCTCTCTCATTTCAATAATAATTTTATGCACACCGCAGTAACTAAAAATTCTTTCCACTTACCTTTGAAGCCAAGCGTGTCTACCTGACATCCCTCTGTCTTAATATCTTCAACTGCCTCAGTGTTGTGGACCTCAACAGTTCTGCAAGGCAAAAGCAATTAGTCCTGGATAGGCTGAAGAACGCCTCAGGCACGCTTGCTCCATCACTTAATTATATTAGACCTTGGATGTCAAACAAAGATTAGTGGTTCCCGATGTTCTGCAGATGATTTTATTAATTTTACTAGCCCGCATGGCTACGGCAACGAAACAGGTCGCTCCCAGAGTGTGCAAGCTTTGCCTGCGCTGCTTTTAAACACATGTATGTTGTCCTAACTGTAGCTATTGTTTCAGATAAGCTGCAGAAGAATCCATAAACACGTCGTCCAGAAAACACTGATAATTTAATACCACAGGCCTGTTCTAGGTGCCTGAAACAAAGGGTCTACAGCGGTGAGGAGGAGGAGGGCAGGAAGGGGCACACGGATGTGGCGCTCATCTCCTGCCTGCCACGTGCGAGCCTGAGGAAGGGGAGGCCCCAGCGGCGGAGCAGCAACCCCCCGGCGGGGAAACCCACGGAGCTGTCCTGCAGAAGGCCGGGCCAGCTGAAGGGCAGGAAATTGATTTAACAGGAAATCTTGTTCTTAGGCATTCCCAATAAAGTCAGTCCATGGGGCTCCCACCAGATGTCTGAAGAAACGCAAACAGGCCCATCCCCGTCTGCTCCAGCCACGCTCCCCACCAGGGGCCAGCTCAAAGTTGCCCCTTTTACTTTCATCCTTGCAAGATCTGGTGAGGTGCCACCTGCCCGCATTTGTAGAACCGTGTTCTTCCTCCGTCCCTTTCCAAGATGGACTTTCTCACAGCCATAAGCGACAAGGATAAGGAATAACCAAGTCGCACGTCCCACTTCAGACCACAGGTTGGAAACCAGACCCTGTGAGATTTGATATTTGAGTCCCTGTGCTCTGCTCCCTGGAAGGGCACCCCACCCTCCAACCCACAGGCAGATGACGCTTGTTCCCCTACCCCGGGCAATACCCTGCCTGTACCATCACCATAGCGCTAAGGTCCAAGGTTCAGTCGACCCAAGATTATATCCCAGAGAACCAACGTTCCCATCTTGCCTTGCCGAAGAGCCCTCCCGGGGCCCTTCGCTCCAGGCCATCACGAAGGTGTTTCTTTCTTCATGCCAGCGCTAGGTGTTTACTCTTCCCCATGGCAATGTTTGGTGCAAGGTTTCTCTCTAGCACTGACTCCCAGGTCTTCTAGAAGGGCTGCAGGCCCCTGACATCACAACGGCCCCAGCCCTCCGCAGGGGCAGCTCCGGGGCAAAAAGAAGCCCCGACATCTCTGCCTGTCGCGATCGGACCACGCCAGCGGACAGGCAGGAGCTCCTCTGGTCCCATGCAACCTCCTCAGCCTCATCCCAGCAGGGCTCCCACCGAGCCCCACATTGTCTTCCCTTTCTACTAGGCCAAAGAGAAGACAAGTCAGCAGAAGGCACTGGGGGAATTTCAGTGTCAGGGGTCAATCGCTTCCCTCTGCTTTACGTTTTCTCTGCATTTCTAGGGGAGAGTCAGCTCTTACTGCTTTGGGCAGATGAGAGGGTTTAAGGCGCAGAGAAGATTTGACATTGCTACTCCTGTTACTGTCCAAAAGCAGAACTGCTTCTCCTAACTGATCTGCAAGCCAGAAACCAGAGGGAAGTAAATATTTTTTTTTTCTTTATTTCCCGCAAAGGGATTACAAGATGTTCCCTACTACGCGTTTCCTCCTCATTATTGAGAACATTTTTCAGCACAAATTAATCCTCAGTTGCAACAGATCTGCACCATTTCTCCACTAGCTTTTATGATCAAAGCATGCAAACGACCCAGTAATATAAGCAAAAAAGCCCCAGCTACTTCCCTTACAGTGAATCACGTCATCTTTTTCTCCCCCTTACTACACATAGTTCAAATGCAGCGTAAAAAAAATGAGGCAAAGAGTTTTTTGTCTGCCATATCCCATTACCCTGTGGTGACATACAGACCTTTAGCTACCCGGCTGCTCTCTAGTAAGAGGCTCCTTAGATTTACAGGCAGACTAACAGGAGTTGGATAAAAATCAGCATAGGTACCGCACACAAACTATCCCCTACAGAGGCACGCCTCTCTGTTTACAGTACAGCAACACTTCACAAACAACGTAGTACTTGCTGGGTATTCTAAGTGTTCGATCAGGGCCCTCCCAATTTCATAGAATTAGCAATCACGTGAAGTGCCTTTGTAAGAGGCGATCTTTCTGACTATGCAGAATATTCTGCCATTCCCGTGCTTTAAGTTTATGTTAAACGCACGCTACTTCAAGCTCTGTACTCTGTGTGGTAGCTATGCACAGCAAATTTAATTCTGTTCCTCCTCTTTTGAGAGGGTGAGATTGTAGATTCAGCTTTTGGATTTTGGAAGTTGTAACAACTGCTTGAAATTTCTTCAAAAAAAAAATCTTAATTAATCTAAGTAAGCACGACAGAATACAAACTCTATCCTACGTACACAGGTCACCACAGAAAATAAAATCTTAAATTACACAAACCTTGTTGAAGAGTTGAGCAGTACGTCATCCAGTGACACCTCACAGTTCCCTCGAGGATCCGAATTAAAATAAGCCGTGGGGACCGGTTCCGCAAGTGCCATCCGTGCGTCTGACTCACACAGCATTGTCCCTGTAAAAACAGGTTTCAAAAATTAAAATGCAATCAAACACTACAGTAAAATCAGCTTCTGCTGATGTAGCTATCTGACCGAGGCAATCCCAAAGCAGGCACGACTCGAGACTGCTGTATTTGCATGGAACACGGTAAATTCTAACAGCGGACGCAGCGTGCTCTGCACCGCGCTCGGTTCATTCGAAAAACCTGATCAGCGGTAGGTGATACATCCACTCCCTCATCCAAAAACCAGCGTGACAATTACAGCTTTGAAAGAACACCGCGAGCCTAACGATTTAAATTTTACATTCCCTTTGTCCCAAATGCTCCCGCTCGGCTCTCAGACCCCCCACCCCCCCAAAACCCAGCACCGCCGGGCTCCGGGCCCAGCCTTACAACGCATCGCCTCCGCCTTTGTGCAGCCTCTCCTCCCGCAGCCGCTCCAGACCAGCGCCAAGGACAACGACGTGTAATATCTTTTATTTTTAAACTAGCGCCCAGGAGGCAGATCTGGAGCATCTTATGTCATGTGGTGCCTGCCTCGCAATTGGAAGCAGCTCGTCACCCCACACCGCCGCCTCTTAAGGAAGCTCTGGCCCCGCGCCTGCCCACCAGCCTCGGGCACGCCAGGGCTTTGGGGTCCCCCCTGGGGGGCACGGCCCCAGGACACCCCGGGGATTTAACCTGTTCGCGTAAAAATCGGCGCTTTTGCAGCCGCTGTGTTTTCCGCGGCTCCTACGCTGCTCTCAGTACTTTGTCGTTAGGGGATTTCAGCACCTAAATGAAGCGTCTTCTAACGCTGAGAGCAGTGTTGGGTTAATTTAAGTATATTTACTACACTTAAGTTTATTTAAGGCTTACATTTGTCAAAAGCGTTTGATGTGTATGACTTGACAGGCTGAGCTTTGTTTCAAGGCATTTCTAACTGATTGGAGACGAATCTCATTATCCTTGATCTTTTTAAAAAGTGGATTTTAGCTTGCTATTTTGTACCTGCCTTAGACAGACGCGATTTAAAGCGGGCAATGTGAAGAGCGTGTTTGTCTGAATGACGACAGCCAGGAGCAAAAGGAAAGAGCCCTTTTATCTAACGAGTCCGACACAGCCGAGCGGCAGCCTTCTGCCCCGATGGGTGGGGAAAGCCGTGCCCAGCCACAATTCACAGCAGGCAGACCTGCCTCCAGCCCAGGAAAGCACGTCCCCCCCTTCCGCTTCCTCATCTACGCAAGGACACGTTGCTGCTCACGCCACGCTCTGCTACAGCCTACAATCCACAATGCAAAAATAGTTTAATTCACAAGCAGCTGAGAAAAGGATGTCTCCAAAAGTCCCATCTCTGAAGCTCCGAGATAAGCAGCAGACGTCACCCAACGCCCCATTCTAGGCTAAAACACCAGAGTGGTTTATTCTGGGTTGGGTTTTTTTTTTTTTTTTAATAAGACAGCTGTGAAAAAAAGGGCTTTTTCTCTACAGAGCAGCCCAGTGCTAGGAGCAGCCACCCAGACCTGCGAAACCTGGGTTTAGTTCCCTCCCCAGCCTGGAGGAACTCAAACCCACATCCAGAAGAGCACGCCGGTTACCAGACTGCGTGGTGCCTGCTGGAGGTGTCACCGCCGCCTCTCTTGCTCAAGGAGAGACCCAGGCACGAGGCGAGGAGGAACGTACTGTAAAAGCTGTCATCAGGCCTGACCCCCTTTCGCAATACTGTACCCACATTCCTTCCCAGCGCCCCACACCAAGGGGTTTAAGGCTCCCCGTGTCCCTGAAGGAAGCTTTTCTCTCTGCACTAACTACAGCCTTTCTCCTGCCGTCTGCTCTTGAATGCAGCCAGAAAGTTTCAAGGGAAAGGGTGGAGGTGTCCTCACGCCAGCTATCTCACAGCACAGCCTGGCGAGCTCGTGGGCGGCAGAGGTTGGTTGGAAACACGTTGGGCAAAGAAAGGCAGAAGCCTCATCTCCCAGACAAGCGTTGCGGCTGGTAGGCTGCGGGTTTGTGCCTCAACCCCCGTCACTCAAGAGGAAAAAGCGTTTCACAGTGGAGCCGGTAACTGCATGCTGCCCTCGCTGCGCTGTGCATGTGCTCTTCACCCAGACCCCTGCATGGGCTAAAACCCTGGCAGCAGGGTCTCTTGCTGATGGGCATTTGGTTCCCAAGTGTGGGCACACCAGGTACGGCACAAAGATCAAGGACACGAGGCTGCACAAGCTGAAAGGCCAGGGAGACACAGCAGGACATCACTGTCACTGTCACATCCAGTGGGATGGGTTCTGCAAGGAGAATCTAGATGTCAACGCCACACGGCCCTCGGCACCTGGAGAGCAAGAGCACCTCCCTGCACACGCAGCAGCAGAGCTTTTGGGGTGCCCAGGCACACTTGCACCATGGACCAGAATGCCGAAGTGCAGCCTGGTTGTGCAAGTTTCCTTGTGAACGTAGGCCACGGGAATCCCAAGTCAGTCATGCATTTTATATAATAAACTCAGGTTAGAAACAAAAATTTGGCAATATATATATATACTCTCGCTAGCTCTGCTGAGCACTGCAGCTGGCCCCATCCTTCCCTGGTTGCTCAGTTCCAAGCAAAGCTATGCTACGCAAGCCATTGGAAAACACACACGCGCTCACCAGAGCCGGGCTTAACGCTCACGGTAGCTCACCGCGGGTGAATGGGATCAGGAACGATCCTCTCCTGCCCCGCGCTGTTTCCAGGGGAGTTAACACACTGCGACGCACCACAGAAGTTCAGGAACACGAAGAACACACACCCAAACAAAAACCTGCTGAAAGAAACCTCCCTTTTAATTAAGCCTGTGTGACAATTTAAGTCATTGAAATACAAAGCATCTTCTGCTTCGAGGGAGCGCTGCTCCCTAGAAGTGGAAGCTCGTGAACGATTTCACTGAACCCGCTGCGGAGCCTCACTGACAAAGCAGAAGTTTGACTACGTGGAAACTCGTGGCACTCAACGGGACAGGCGTGAAGGTTTCATTTATAATAGGCTCTAAACAGGCCTTTACTGAAAACACACACAGAGCTTCAAAAACATCAGTTCCAATTCCAATTCCTGCATCTGTTCATCAGCCACCTCGACCTTTTCCAGCACAGCCCACTTCGCTCCCTGTTGCCGACTTCTTTTCTTTTTACTGGTAAAGCCACCACCTCTGATCCGGTCCAATTTGCACTGCGCAGATCAGCGTTAGGAGATTGCCACATTATCTCGCTGCCTTTCCACATTTCCACCAAAACTGAAACTTGGTCTCTTTCTTCCTTTGTTTTCTTTAAAGATTTATTAAGTGAGGAAACAGAAGCCAAGCAACCCACTCTTCCTCTTTTAGATAAATTCCATTTTGAAAAGGGCAGTGATAAAAAACTTCCTATGCACTGAAGGTTTTCTCCTGGGCAGCACCACTGACCACAGGTCAGCGAACGGCTGTGCTGGGAAATTATCCGATGCCCTCCTGGTGCAGGAGCAGGGAGAACAGGAGGAAAAATAACCCAAACTCCTCTAAGGATGATACCGAAGATCTTAAACAAACGACAGGACTGCAGGCAGATATTCGACCCCGCCGCGGCGCCGTCAGAGCCGCGCTTTGGCCGAGCACAGCTGCCCACAGACCAGAGAAGGGCACCGGCGTGGGCTGACACCAGAGGCTTCAGCACCGCGCAGCTCCTCAGCCACGCAGGCCACCGCGTAACTCGTTATTCTAAATTTTACACCGTTTGCTGGGGAATTCACCGAAAATATCCCGCTGTCCCGGAGGAGCGGTGTGACTCACAGGAGGCTGGTGTAAGTTCCTCTTTCTTAGGCAGCTGTTGGCCTTACCGAGCCATCCGGGCCCGTTTGCCTGCGGGTGGGAAATCCCCTCAGGCAGAGGGCACGGGGCTGCGTTTTCGGAGACGCACCACCCGTGTTTCTGCCAGCTTCCACGCCACCCGAGACTTTCTCTCCACTTGAAGCCCGGCCAAGCTCGGAGCGGTACCGGAGCGCCCCAAGCCACCTCACGGTACCTCACCGGGGTGGGACCGGTGGCAGCGGCCCGCGGGGAAGGGACGGGCCTTCGCCTCGGCCCACCCGTGCGGCCTCGGCCCACGGCGCTGCTCCCCTGACACCCAGGTGGGCCCCCAACGCGCTAAGGGTTTATTGAGCCAAAACCTCCAAGTATTTTGGCCCCGTGGGCCAGGCCGCCCCACTCGTGACAGGGGCGTCGAGAGAACTCGGTGGAAAGATTAATTCCACAGTGAAAGAGCGGAACCCCCGAGACGGGTGGGCTCGGCACCCGCGCCAGCCTCCCGCTCGGGACACCCAGAGGCTCCGGGGGCCACGGCGTGGGCACGGCCAGACCGGGCCCGCGGAGCTGCGACCCCGCCGCCGCCCCCCTGCCCTGGGCGGGCCCGTCACGACTCGCGTGGGCGCCGGCGCGTTTCCCGCCCTGCCTTTCCCGCGCCGCGATGAACCGACACCGCCCCCGCCACGCGCAGCCGACCGCGAGGGGAAGGCGGGAACGGCGCGCGTGGGCCGCCGCCGCCCCCCGCGCGCGCACGCGCCGTTACCTCAGGAGCCGGCGGGCGCGCGGCGAACCCCCCACGCGGCGCGACAGCAGCTGCCGCGCGCCGCCACGCGGGGCCCTTTAGAGCGCTCGTGGCGAGGGGCGGGGCCGCGGCCCAGAAAGGGCGGGTCCCTCCCCCTCCGCCCCGCCCCTTCCCCCCCTCGAAAGACCCCGCGCCGCCGCCCCATTGGGCGAGGCGGCCGTCGGAAGGCGGCGGGGCCCCGCCCACCTCCCTTCCCGCGGCGGCGGAGGTCACCCGCGGTCGTTGCCCCGCCGCCGGGCCGCCTCTGGCGGCGCGGCCGCCGCCGAGCATCGGTCGTCGGCTCCGGGCCGAGCACCGCGGCCCCTCCGGGCAGCCCTCGGCTCCCGCAGGCCGAAGGCAGGACGGGCTGAGCCAGCGAGGCGGTGGGAGAGGCGTGAATCGCCTCACGGTCACCCCGCAACCGGTTTCTGCACCTCAGAAATCGATAAGCCGCTGCAAGCGTGAGGTGTTTCTGCCTGCGGCGCACTGCTGGGCGGCCTTATCTGCCCAGCAAGGAGAAATAAAAGCGAGAGGAAGAGAAACGGTGCGATGGTTGCTCACAGCGGAGGTGCTGCAGCTGGCGGAGCACGGCCCCCAGCAAACCAGCCCCGCGCTGCTGGTTTCTGTTCAGCACAAGCGAAGGAAAGGGCTGGATCTGCGCCGAGCAGCATCGCGGGCACCAGCGGCGGGCGGTTCTGGCCGTGGCGGCAGCGGGAACCTCGTTACCAGGCCTGGGGCAGAAGCTCCACCATCTCCTGCCCTCCCTGGGTCTTGCTTATTGAAACTGAAGTCCCATGGCACATTTTTTAATTTATTTTTTTTAAAGGTTATGGTCAGGTAGATCATCGAACTGTCCTCAGTTGTTTCTAGCTGATAAAAGTTGCGGAAAAGCCAGAATTTTGTTTATCCTGTTAGCAAAACAGCTGTATCCGTCAAATGACTTTTGTGACCAAGAATTTCCAATCGTATTTTTCCTGCAAATTCTTCTCTCCCTCCCCTCCAGATACTCCCCACTCACACGGGGTGGGGAGGGTATGGTTCACGCCATTTCGTTGATGAGCAAACCTAAGGAATATGTCATGAGAGAAGCTCCTGCCAGAAGGCTGGGGCTGCAGCTGGAGCAGTGGCATTTCCAGAGGACAGAACAACACTGAGGATATTGCAGCTGCAAAACAGCAACAGCACAGAGAGAGGGTGGCTGCTGTCTTGTATCAGGAACAGCGTGGCCAGCAGGAGCAGGGCAGGGATGGTGCCCCTGTGCTGGGCACTGGTGAGGCCGCCCCCGAATGCTGTGCTCAGCGCTGGGCCCCGCACCCCAAGGCGGCCATGGAGGGGCTGGAGCGTGGCCAGAGCAGGGCAGCGAGGCTGGGGCAGGGGCTGGAGCACAAGGCTGGGGAGGAGCGGCTGGGGGAGCTGGGGGGGCTCAGCCTGGAGAAGAGGAGGCTGAGGGGAGCCCTCATCGCTCTCTGCAACGGCCTGAAAGGAGGCTGGAGCCGGGGGGGTCGGTCTCTGCTCCCCAGGAACAAGCGATGGGACGAGAGGGAACGGCCTCAAGCTGCGCCAGGGCAGGTTTGGGTTGGGTATTAGGAAGAATTTCTTCCTCCAAAGGGCTGTCAGGCCCTGGCCCAGGCTGCCCAGGGCAGGGGCTGAGTCCCCATCCCTGGAGGTGTTTAAAAGCCGGGGAGATGTGGTCCTTAGGGACATGGTTTAGTGGTGGCCTTGGCAGTGATAGGTTAACGGTTGGACTTGGTGATCTTAAGGGTCTTTTCCAACCTAAACGATTCTGTGATTCTAAGTCAGCCCCAGGAGCCCTGCACCGTGCTGTCTGCAGGTCCAGGCACCCAAGAGTTCTTGCTTTGTCAGCCGTTTGCTATCTCACAGTCTGAGCCTTCCCTTGCAGCTTCACTGCACTCCTCTCCCTGCCCCAGCTATCTCATCTGCTCCTCTCTGCAGCCTGCCCAAATCCATTGCCAATCTACGGCTCTGCTTTGATTCAGATGGCAAATTTATTCTGAAGACCAAGGATACAAACAGCATCCGGAAAGTCGGGGAGATCTGTAAACTTAGCAGACCGCTAACCCTCTTACTCCAGTCATGCCTTGGTCGTTAGCCAGTACCTGCTGTGCTGACGAGGGGCATGTAATTCTCAGCGAACCAAGAAAAGATTCAGTGACACAGCCCAAAGGTTAACTGAAGTGGCAGGAGTAACCAGTTCTATTTTTGGTGATGCCCTGAGCCAACAAATTACCTTGGGCAAGCTGCTTTTTTGTGCTCCCGGTGTCCTTGTCTATCAAACTGAGGTTGCATCACTACCAAGGCAGCTGCCACGGTGTTTGCAAAACTCCCATCGGTTCCGGGACCAAAGGGGACCGTGTTACTGGTGAAGGACCAGGCAAGAGCAAAGATAAGCGCAGATGGTCCTCAGGCAGCTCTGCCACAGGGAGGAGAGGGACCGTTCTCACTGCCTGCAGGGGATCGGCTTATACCTTGGCGTAACTACAAGAACGCTTATTATTGATCGGTGATAGCACAGCCCAGCCCTTTATAAACAAACATGGAGTTAAGCTTGAACTAGCAAATGCCCCAGCGTGACTGCGCTCTTTGTCAGGTATCGCCTTTGCTGGCTCTATACTTACTAGCAATTAACTCGAGCGGAGTCCCAGGGTTCTCGCTTTCCGAGGCACGAAGAACAGAGTGGCCCAAGAAGCTCCAGGAACTATTATCTCGATGATCTTAAGGGTCTTTTCCAACCTAAACAATTCTATGATTCTATTAGCGCAGTACAGAATCGCTCCTCTGGGGTTAATTTTAGCAACGGCTGGCTAGGCCAGGAAGGACTGGAAAGTCTTTGCAGGTATCAGTTCCAATCACTGGCTTGTGACGGATCTTACTGAACTTTCATGCCATGAAAATTGCAACCAGCATAAGTTATGTATACTGGCGGGGGGGAAGAAAAAAAAGCATTAAATACATGTCTCAGTCCTGCATTTGTTGGCTACAGGGAGGAGACAAGTGAAGAAAAGTATAATAATATCTACTCTCTGCATAGACATTTTCAGTCTCTGGGACTTCAAAGGGAATAAAGGCCAGTTTCTCATCTGATGCCAATCAACATAGCTCTGCAGAAGAAGCCGTGCCCTGTGGCGTGCGTCCTGCCAAGATCAACATCCAAAGCCAAGCCGTGTATTTTGCAGTGAAGGAGCAGAGAAGCGAGCATAGTGCCTTGGTGGTTGGCTCTGTAAAGCAGACCTAGCAATTGAAATGCGTTGTCTAAATGATCAGCCCACATTAGAGTGTTAATATAGATTATCCAAATAAATTGTCAAATACTAGTATAAAGTTATAATTGTGGTTTGAGACAGGTTTGAAGAACTGTCACGTCTGCTGCCCTTAGAAAAGGCAGGTCACGAAGTGTGAGAGCTGGGGAAGAGTTCTTGGCTACAGAGTCTGCCTGTGGAGCTTCCAGAAGATACCAGGCAAATGTGGAGCATTCAAGAAACGCTAAAAACCTTCCCCTTTGAAGATGCCTTTCCAGTAGAGCCACTCTCAGCAATCAAAGTTTGACATTACCTTTAAATCGTGTTTGTGACACGAGATCGTGGGAGAGGGGGAGGTGGCTGCAGGTTAAACGGCCTCGAGCTCTGTTGATGAGACAGGCTTGGCCTCGAAGGGGGGACCAAAAACTCCACAGAACCCATTTTGTTCCTGTTGGTAAATTTTATGGTGAGGACACCCAGATATTGCAGTGTCGTGGTTTAACCCCAGCCAGCAACTAAGCACCACGCAGCCGCTCGCTCACTCCCCACCAGTGGGATGGGGGAGAGAATCAGAAGGGTAAAAGGGAGGAAACTCGTGGGTTGAGATAAGAACAGTTTAATAATTGAAGTAAAATAAATTAGAACAGTTAAATAGGCAAAGCAAAAACCGTGCACGCAAACAAAACAAAACAAGGAACTCACTCACTACCTCCCATCGGCAGGCAGGTGCCCAGCCATCTCCAGGAAAGCAGGGCTCCACCACGCGCAACGGCCACCTGGGAAGACAAACGCCATCACGCCCAACGTCCCCCCCCTTCCTTCTTCTTCCCCCAGCTTATATATACTGAGCATGATGTCATACGGTATGGAATAGCGCTTGGGCCAGTCTGGGCCAGCACTCCCCCCGGCTGTGCCCCCTCCCAGCTTCTTGTGCACCCGGCAGAGCATGGGCAGTTGAAAAGTCCTTTACCACTGTGAGCGCCACTTAGCAACTACTTAGCAAGAACAAAACGTCAGTGTATCCTCGACATTGTTCTCATCCTAAACCCAAAACACAGCCCCATACCGGCTACCAAGATGAAAATTAACTCTATCCCAGCTGAAACCAGGACATGCAGCGAGTTGGAAATGCAGATACATTGCATGATTTCGATCCATTTAATGGTCTGCTTGGATCACTTACAGTAGGACAGCAGCATCTTGGCTGTCTGTGCCTGGGACATTACGGCTCGTTGACTGCTGCAATATGTCACCTTTTCCTGAGTGTAGCCACACTCCTGGAGGTACCCGAAAGACGTGTGGACGTGGCGCTTAGGGACGTGGTTTAGTGGTGGACTTGGTAGTGTTAGGTTAACGGTTGGACTCGATGATCTTAAGGGTCTTTTCCAACCTAAACGATTCTCTGATTCCTTCATGTTTCCATCCTGCCTTGACATTTGCAGGTATTTAACATGCTGCGGCAGAAGACTAAGGTGGAGGAAGATGCCATTGAGGACAGAGGCGTCCCTCACAAGACAAGAGCGGTAGGATAAGTGCCTTGACAAGACCCAGGATAAATGCAGACTGGGGCCCTGGTACTTCAGGCTCGTGCGTGTCAAATCACCTGACTGTGGTTAGAAACGCTGATGTACAGCCAGCACACTTCTTCCTGACAGGGGTTAGTTTGTTGGTGAGGCGCAGGCTGGCTGCTGCCGAGAGCCACGTTCTTCATCTTGGCCACAAACTTCCTGTGACCTACAGAACATCACTCTGCTTTCTGGTGAGACAGAAGAAATTCCATTTGCAAGTTCTTTCCTATCTCAAGCAAAGAATCATCTCTTTATACAGCTGTGAACGCAGAGAGAGAGTAGAAATAAGTTTCTTCTTCAGCTTCATCATTCCCCATATGGAACAAGTCATATCTGCCTACCTAAATGACCCAAGACAGTTTACACAACCTTTCACGTTTGTCCCCCTTCCCATCCAGCCCTGGCATTGGATCCGTAAGCTATTCTGGGCTAGCATTCCTCCGATAACGCTCACCAGTTTCCAACTCCAGAGTCACTGGGAGCAAATGACTCAACCCGACAAGCAGTTGCACCTCAGGACGTTGACTTGAAAGATAACGGGCGGGGGGGGCAATACACTAGTTCAGAAATTTCCACATGAAGCGCGACAAGAGGAGAATGAACGCTCTGGGAAAATATGCTGGTAAACACGCAGTCACGAGGAACGAAGGGAGACAGAAGAGTCTGTTTATAGCATACTCATTTCTAAACTTAAACAGGTTACGTTATCTTTCCCACCAAGGACTTGCAGCATCTCTCTGGTCGTGTGAAAGGGTCTTCAGCAAATAGGTGTAGGTGCCTCTGGGAAAAAAACAAACAAACCAACCACAAAACCCCAAAAAACCTCCACACAATAAAAAAAGACACACGCATGCTAAAATCCCATACCAAATTAAGTTCTAGATTCATATCCGACGCTCAGCTGTCACAAATCAACATAGCTTCACCAACGCCAAGGAGTCTGCGCCAGAACACGCCTGCGGATAACTGACCTCTGCTGCCTCAGCCTGTAATAACATGACTCTTCTGCGGTTTTGTTCTCATCAATAAAACTGGAGCAAGCAGTATTTGCCCTGTCATAGGCACAAACACCTTTTTATTTTTTTAAAACTCATTAAAACCTGCATGCTAGTGGATTTTGAAACAACGCAGTATAGGCAAAGGCTGTTCGTTGTTTTACACAACATGCAAAGTGTAATATGTGGCATACACATTTATAAAGCGTGAAAGGCAGTGGAGAATTAGAATTTCTAGCCTCTGTATTAATTTAGTTCAATGCTAGATATCACCTCTCTTCGGAGGCCTTGCCCATATCCTCTGAACATTAAAGCTAAAACCAAATTGCAATGCTATTTATGCCCACAGGTAATTCCACTTTTGAGAAGAGTTTGATGGAAAGCCATTTGCTCCGAAATGAGATGCATACAGAAGTTACACGTAGAAGAGTTGTTTCCAGCACCTCAGAAAAAAAAAAACAATTGCATCTCCAGAATTTCAATAAACGAAAGAATTATATCTTTTCTCTTGCTGCTGTAGGACGAGAGCAGCGGGCTCGCTTCCACGTTCCCAAGCCAAGGGACTTTGTTGCAACGGTGTCACAATGTTTACCAGGCAGATCTAGCCCAAAGCAGAACAAGGCTGTTCACTGTCTGTCCTCCCCATTTAAACTGTGTTGTAACCAGGAAAGGGATGAATGTGTAACCAAAGAAAGAGATAGCAACACGGAAACAGGCTCGATCACTTGATTACGCCGAGCGCAGATACCGCTCCGTGCGCGGTGAGACAATACGAGCAGGGAAGTTGCTGATGATGGTTGACTGTAGCTGGCGTGCGGTGCAAGACCTATGCACCTGCAATTCAGTCTGAAATGTTAATAATCCACAGGGCTACTTAATATTTTTCTGTGTTTTTTAAACATAAACTCACCATAGTAAAAAAGTGACAGAACTTTAAAGTGCTCACAGTCATGAGCGTGTTGAACTTCCCCATAGGAACAAGCTGAACCTTTCTGTTTAATATTCGGGTTCCAAACTTACCTAAGACTTCAACTTTTTGTTCCAGTTCAGGATGGAAGAAGTGACCTGAAACACTGAAAACATTCACAAGGCAGGCGGATAGAAAGTGGCTGTCCTTCCCCAGTCTGGTTTGCAGAGGAATTCCACCCCAGCTTACCTGGCCAGCGTGCGAGTTACGCTATATCCAGCCGTGTGGTCCTCGCCCTATTGCTCGTCGGTCCCACAGGACAGCAAGCTATGCCCATACAGGACACAACTCCCAACCGTGATTTTTTTTGTAGAAGAAAATTCTCCCTCATCCAATGGCTCATTGAAATAGTTCTTGCCTTTCATTGCCCCCCCTTTACCCTGGCTGCTGCAGTTCACAGTGCCACAGCTCAGACTCGCTTCGCTGCTGGTCAAGGCTACAAAGCCAGGCTTTGCCTGGAGGTGGCCAAAGCACACGTCCCTTTCTCTTGGCATTGCTGGGCAGATGATGGCTTTTGGCAGAGAGCTGAAAGGGAAAGGTGAGGACAAACACGGCCTGTCCATCAAAACCTTAAAGACTCGGGTACACCTCTCTTAAATACAGCTGAAGCTGTTTGCTGCGATCCTTCTCCCGGCAGCCCGCTGGGACAGAAACCCAGCAGCTCTTCCCACCTACCTGAGCGCAGAGTCAGGCATCTTAAACAGCAGATCACACTGCTGGCAGGTCCAGCAGATGAGGAGCAAAGTTCTCATCCCAAGCCGCATCTGCTGATTGTCAGCCCCGTTGATTTGCTGATGCACAAATGTTTGCTAAATCATTGCAGGCAAAAGCAGCTGATACAGCTTAAATCACGTAAATCGCTTGTCTAAATTAGGGGGGCTGATTTTGCCTGATAGTAATTTCAGTGATCATTTCTCAGCTTCACTGCTGGTAACATTCACCTCCAAAATGCACGAGAAGGTGGTGTGAAATTAGGGCAGTAATCTTTCCACCAGCATATCCATACCTGGGAGGCAAACGGCCTTAGTGTAAGCCACAGAAAGAGGTGGTTTGACTGGTTTTGCATGGCTGCAGACTGGGCAGTGGTCACACATGCTGCTCTGCCAGGAGAGATGTGGGGAAAATAACCCTACCTGTTAGGAGGCAACAAACTGATGAGGGTGTAACATCTTCAACCAGAAGCTGCCTGTTGCTAATATTAACTAGAAAAAAGAGCCCCAAAACAGGACTTTTTTTGCCAGCACAGCCACATTCGCACAGTGCATTTTTGGAAGCAGCGGTAGTAACAGCTTGGAGGTAAGGGTTTTGTGCTTGGGGTGTCTTTTTCTGCACTCCCAGAGAACATTGCTGCACTGACTAAACGTGGAAATATAAACTAGGTCCTCCTTGGCCTCGCCCCTCGCAGGTGTCATTGATGATCTCCAGGAACCTCCTGGATTGCTTGTGCCCTGCTGCGCTGTCCCTCCAACAGCTCTCAGGACAGCTGAACTCCCCCGTGAGGACCAGGACCTGCGAACACAAGGCTCACCCATCCCCAGAGGAGCTCCCTCCTAAAGAGCCTGTATCCCCCCGCTGCAGCACTCTGGTCACGGGAGCCATCCCACCACGTCTCCATGATCCCAAGCAGACGGTAGCCCTGTCGCTGCCCGCAGGTCTCCAGCTCCTTGTGTTCGTTCCCCGTGCTGCCGGCATGACTGCACAGGCGCTTCAGAGAGGCACCCCAGCACGTTGACTTCCTAGAACTGTTTTTGGGGCTTTCTCCACGATGGTGCCTTATAAGCACTTCTTTGCTCACGTGCAAGTGCTGAAGGTGACAGCGCTTAAGCCGTTTTGTTGATTTTGCAATCCCTTCCCGTCACATCGCCAGGCCCTTTGCTTGTTGACCCTGTCGGTCGCTCCCTCCCAGGCTGCTGCTTGCTGTCCCTCCCCGTCATTCTTCGTGCCCGTGGCTACCTGGGCAATGGGGAGACTCATTGAAACTCGCTGCACTAGAAAAGAAGTTCTGCGTTGTACAGAAATTCCACTGAAACCTTACGCCAGGGCTGTCCGGGCATTGAGAGCTTAATGACACAGACGTTGCCTCCATACAAAAGTTGTGTTGACACAAGCTGTATTGATTTAGTTCTATCAGTATGACTGTCGCTGATTATGTCGAAGTTGTGGACACATCCTCCTCGAGCTTCTGTGAGCCGAGAAGGCTACGGCTCCCTGCAGGGAGGGGCACACAAAACCCCACATACACTGTTTTTTCCATGACTGTACCCAGTGTTTTTTGCAGAATTTCCAGACAGCTACGGCCAAACCAAACAGATAACGCTGCAGATAAATGGTTAGTCCTTTAATTCTGCCGAAAGCAGATTCCCAGGGTGGGGGGAAGAGAGCATTTGGGTTTCTAGCTGTGCTAAAAACTTGTTAGGGGGAAGACACGAGGTTGAGAAGAGTAACCTCTTCGAAGTCCATGTCCTCAAAACCACAAGCCAGAAAGCCTTTGCCGGGGACTGTTGCGATACTCGCTGCCACCCAAGGGAGAGGGAAGAAAGGGCAAGGGAAGGGCCGAACACCCTGTCTTCTTTCTCCCATCTTCAGCACTCCCCTGTTGGCTTTCAGGCTGGGAAAGGCTGTCGGGACAGGACAGAGCAGTCTGTGACACTGGAGCAGCGACAGCCCAGGTTTCATTTTCCTGCTGAAGAGACATGTGGGCAGAGGAGGACGTGTGCTACGATGCCACTGGCAAATTCCAGCACGGCCTTGGCACAGCCACAGTCAACAGATTTATCCTCTTAAGCCCAGCCAAAAGCGCTGAAGAGGGTTGTTGTCTGACCAGCAGCAAATTCAGAAACGTGTGATGCAGAAGACAACGCGCCTGGGCCCGTGGTTGGAGCAGGCTCTCACCCAGCGTTAGCGATACGCTGCAGGGCTCGAGGGACACGGCAGCTCGGCGCAGGAAAAGCCACGGCGTCAGGTTGTTTCAGCACCCCTGAAGAAGATTCCTCAGGAGCAGCGGGTATGGAGATCTACTCTGTTGTCTCTGTTTCTCTGGAGCAACTACCTGCCTACGAAACCAGAACCTATCCCATCTCCATCACAATTTAAAATCATTGTTAAGTTAAATTTTATTGCTGATATATTAAAAGAAAATCCGTTATCGCAGTTTAGACAATCTTAACTTGCGTGGGATGATGCTGTTTATACTTTGGTAGAATGGAGACAGAGAGCCACCAGTTCAGGCTCCTTATATTTTGCACCAGATGCACTGGGATCACTCAGCATTAAAATACAGCACGGACAGGGAGGAACCTGGCACAGAAAGTGTTCAGGTGGGAGAGCGCTGTGTGGGTTGGTACCTGTATAAAAATAGGGATTCTCCCCATTAAAACTGGATGAACACAAGCGATTTTTTTTTAAGCAAAAAACCCCAAAGGCAATTTTTTATTTTGGTTTGTTTTAATCCTCTGGGAATTCTTTCATTTTTTCAGTAAAACAATTCAAGGGAATAGCTTCTTTTAAGCTTTCATCACCAGCAACCAAAACTACAGTATTTTTCATGGATAAACAGGAAATTTCAAAGGATCCCACTACCCTCGCAGGGCATTTGCTTCCATCAAAAGACAAGTTTTTGTCAAAATCTGCAAGTTAAACGGCTCCTTTGAGCGGGATTGGATTTTAGCTGAATTCCAGTTTGCTTTGAGGAACGTGCCCTCCTGTGGGTATCTGTTACAGCTGCAGCAAATGGGCTCTTGTGCGAGCAGGCGTCGTTTCTTCTCTTTCACTACCAGCAGCCTGCTTAAATAAGGCTCCTTCCCCCAGACCCACCCGGTACTGTCCAGAGGGATGAGATCTGGTTTATGCAACAGGTTGCAAGAAACAAGGAAAGATTAATTCCAGTGATCACCTTGACACAAGAGGTGACGGACAGGTCCCTAAGGAAAACTAACAGCGCTGTGATTGCTCCCCAGGTTCCCAGGAGGGAACTGGCTGACTTCCAAGGTTAGGACTTTGTCAAAGGTTGTATTATCCAGCATTTCAGGATATTGCTGGCAGGGTAAGGCAAGATGGGGAACCTCTGCTTGGGGTTTCATACAATAATTGACGTTTCGGAAAGAGGAAGAGCACACCCGAATGTGTTTTACATTTCTTTTGCAGAGGTACAGATGCCGTGCGGTGGAGAATCGTGCCCTAAAAACTGAAGTGATAACAGATCTGCAACAGCGTGTTGCAGGTGATAGTAAAGTGGGAAGGACTGCAGGCACTTCTGAAGGATTTCATTAAGCTCTTAGTAGATTTGAGTGATGACTCAAAACAAACATGATTCACTATGGCCAAACGCAAAGTACGGTGCTTAAGCAGGAATAAGTGACCACAGTATTGCAGGATCAAAAATAACTATTTACGTAGCACCTCTGTAGGAAAGACCTGGATTTTTCTTACAGAAAAACCAGAGGTTTTTTTCATTTAGAAAACAAAAGATTGAGGGAAGAAATGAGAACAATCTTCAAACACATCGGCAGGTGCTATTAAGAAAAAGATGTTAATCTGGTCTCCAGTTCCCACGGTAAAGGTGGATGTTTATGTGCACTAGGTGACTTCTCAAAAACTATTCCATCTCTAGTTTCTGTTTTACTGTTTATTAAGCAATGACACCCTCATGTAAAAGTTGATCTCTTTAAATATCCTTGGCTCGAGGGGCTACAACTCATTAAGAGAGCAACTTATTTTTCTTCGGAGCTTCCCAGAATCTCAGCCAGCATGGCCTCGGTGCTCCGGGACACAACTCTCAATTTTCCCAGTATAACTCTCGTAGTAACCTGTCGAAAGCAGCGACGCTAACCCCAAATCTGCAGACAGGCCAAATGCTAACCCGCAAGTCCAGTCTCTCCCATTTATATTGCCTCACTCAGTCACTTTCTCTCCGTCTCTCCCTTTTCCAGTAACTCCTTTCCTGATATGTTAGGTAAGAAAACTAATAATCCTGCGGTGTTTGGAGCTGGCTGTGTTATTGGAGTCTCCATGGGTACAAATTCCACACACTTCCTTGGCTTAGGCTGGGACATACTTTTCAGAAAACGTTACAGAAAAATACATCATAAAAGCTTTTTATTGCATGTCAATAAGGTGATCCTTGAAATCTTGAAATGTCTGACAGGGATTTTTCACAGCAATTGAAAAGCACACATGGTGATTCTGCTGAGGTTAACTGGGGAAAAAAACCAGCCAAAACCCCACAAACAAACGTATTCTGTAAAGCTTTAGAAAAAAATGCTGCTTTCCTTGGCAACACCTGCTTTCAAAAACCATAGAGAAGAAACTGAGCCCGACCTAGAGCCGTATTGGTTTTCATTGTGCAGCCCTTACTGCCAGAATTAAAATAAACGGGAGAGGACGTGGGGAGCGGAGCACCTCCCTCTCCTGTGGTTAAAGCAAGTGGCTTAGCCACCGCAGACCTGTCAGTCATTTTAAACTTAAGAGAAAGGCCCGGGATATAGGACTGGGTTAACTCTGCACGGGTCAGGCCAGCTCCGAAGCAGCGAGGCTGATGGGTGTTGGTGGGAGATGCAGTTACCCGCAATAAGAGGCAGGACACATCCCCGCTCGTTTTTAAAGCTCTCCCTCCATCCATAATGTCTTCTTTAGGAGCAAAACTGTATTTAACCTTAACCACAAAGCCATGACCAGGCTTATCATCATCATAAAACTATCAAGAGCATTTGGTTGCAAAGAGAAACCTCTTAGAATTTGAACAACGGAACCATCTTAACTTTCAAATATGTTTAAATTTGTCACCTATTACAAATGCAAGACGAAAAAGAGAAAAATCACATTAATAGCAGTGTCAATGTTTCCTTCACCGTCTCTTTCTTAGGGACAGACACGAAACTCAGCCTGCATGAAATGCCAGAAAACAAGAGAATTTGGCCATTCTTTGCAAAAAGACTGGGACAAGATGGCTCAGCATGAGCTGGGGTTCTTGCAACTGCTTAATATTAATTTCCAAGGGAGTTGCTTTAACTATCTGGAAAGGTTTTTACATGCTGATTTGTTTTTATAGGAATCTGTATCCAGAGGAGCAGCCCAACCCTGCAGGGGCAGACTTTGTGATGCCCGCTACAAAAAGCCTCGTTTTCCCCCAAAAGGAAGGAATAAAAGCCATCCTTATGGAGAGATTTTAGTCTGCATGCGTTCAGGACGCCTGCCGCTGCCTTGCTGGCGAGGCCAGGCAGTCACGTCCAAGCTGGAAATGTAAGCCTAAGGCTACAAATCCCCTTTTTCACCCAGCACAATCTTTGAGGCCCTTCTGCTCACTCAGGGAGGGGATTTCAAGGAAACCACCTCAAATCTGCTGAGTTTCCAGCCTGAACCGCTTCCAGGAGGCAGCAGATGTCCGTGCTGGGTAACACCGATTCTCACCGCAGGCGTAGCAGGGACGTTCATGTAAGGGGAGAAAGCGTAGAGCCGAGGTAGCTGCTGCTTTTGCAATTCTCTGCGTCCAGAGACCCTAGTTTAGGCTTCGTTTTCTCCCCACCACCGACATAAAAACACCAGTTCCATCTTCCCACCCATAAGCAGGGGCCATGTGGGTTTTCCCCGGTGCAGTATCCCAAAGCCTGCACACGTGCAGATATACGTATCTGCGGGGCGGCCGGATTCTGCACATTTTCCGGCCGAGCGCGGGTGCTGGGAGCCGTTCCCGAGTTGCCGGCAGCTGGCCGATGTCTCCTCCGGCCTCGCTCCGGCTCCGCGTGGAAAACACGCTCGCTGCTACAGCCGTTCAGGGTCCGAGCCCAGCGTTTTGTGGACTTTGCCCCTTCTTTAAAACCCGTGAGGGATGCTCCGTCAGGAAGCATTTGCTGCTAGCCGGCTCATTCTGCGGGACGATGCCGCTGCTCCTATCCTTAGCCATCGCGCACTCCAAGCGCTGCCGGTGCCTCGCTTCGCCGGCGCTGGGGCGGGAGGCGGGAGCGTGCGCTGGCGCCTCGGGGTGCTGAGCAGCAATTCCCTTCGATTTCTAAAATTTGCACTAAACCGGGCCCCCCGGCCCCTGTTTCTCCATCAGCTCCCATCTGTGTCCCCTCCCCTTTGCTGGCTGTGACGTCACAGCCCGTCGCTATGGAAACGGTTTGATGTCACGGGGAGCTCAGGTAGGAAGAAACCAGCGGCAAAACGGAGGAACCACGAACCCGCCCGTGTGCGGGCCGGATTTGTGCCGTTGCCCAGGAGCCAACGGGAACTTCTTAATATTTAATATTAAATATTAATATTTAATAGTGGAAAAATCAACTTCCCCCCCCCCCCCCCCCAATATCAAAGCGCGGAGCTCGCAGCTGCTTTGTGCCCCGCCGTGCCCCCCCCGGCCAGCCCTCTCCCCCCGCCCCCCCCGGCCTCCCCGCCGCCCACCCGTGCCCGGGGCGGGCCCGCTCCGTCCCACGCCGGCCCCACGCCCCCCCCTTCCCTCCCCGCTGAAGCGCCAAAGCGCCCGCCAACTCTCCGCCCCGCCCCTTCCCCTCCGCCATTGGCCCATCCCCGCCGCCGTCCCGCCCCTCCGACGACAGACAACCGTCGCACCAACCGCTGCCGGCGCCCCGCGGCGGGGTGGGCGGGGCCGGGCGGTGACGTACAGGGAGAGGGTAGCAACAGTTGCTTCGAGACCCGGCGCCAGGCGCCATAGTGACCGTAGCCCTGGAGACTGTTACTTGCCAACGGGAGCAACGCGCGGCCCCGGCGGCCGGAGCCCAGCGCAGCCCGCGGCGCCCGGCGGGGAGGGCAGGTGAGCGGGGGGGAGGGGGTAGCAGGCCCGGCCGCGGGGGTCCCGCCCGCTGAGGGGTCCCGCCCGCTGAGGGGGCCCGCGGCGGGGTGGATGGGGGGGGGGGGAGCGAGGCGCTTCGCGGCCTCCGCGGGGGTCTGTGAGGCGGGGGTCTGTGAGGCGGGGGGCGGCAGCGGACGCGGGGACACCCGCTCCCCCCCCCCCCCCCCCCCGGCCCGGCCCTGCGCCCCGGCCGCAGGCTTCGCGCCTCGGAGCGTTTCCCCAGGGTCCGCCGCCCCTCGGTGCCGCCCCGGGGCTGAGGGCGCTCCCCGCGCCGCCCCCGGAAAGTTGGGGGGGGGAAGCGACGCCCCCGCCCCCCCCCCCGCTCCTCCTGCGGTGCCGCTGCCCGGCGGCACCGCCCGCAGCGCGGCGGTCCCGGCTCCGCGCCCTGCCCCGGCAACGGGAATCGAAACCGTCCGGTCGCCTGCGGCGTGGCCCGGCGCGGGGACCGCGTCCCTCCCGCGGCGGAGCGGGCAGCAGCTCCCGCCGCAACCAACTTCTCCCCGGCTCGGTTTTTCATTTTCCTTGAACTCCCCGCTCTGAGCATCAGCCTTGGTTCGGAACCAACCCCGGCTGCTACGGCCCCTGGCCGCCCCGGCTCCGCTCTTGCAAGTGCCCGGTGAGAGTTGGGAAGAGGGGGCGCCGGGCAGCCAGCCCCCCGGCCGCCTTGTTCAGAAGCTTGCATACCTCTTGCGTTATCTCCGCTTTCCCCCGGGCACTCCTCCTGCTCTTACAGGGGGTGGGGGCTCGGTTTCAACTCCAACTCATCCCTTTAGTTTGCCAGAGCTCTGAAATCCCAGCGCTTGCTTTCTTGTTGGTCTTAGAAACGAGCGAAAATTGCAATAAGACCTATTTTTAAGACTCTGCCGTCTATTCTTGACTTGGTTTCTCCTGTTTGTTTTGAATAAAGTACGTTGTGAAACAAGACTCATCTCCTGTTAAAGCAGGATTTTGTGTGTGCGCCTATTTCAAGCGTGAGTTCCTGCAGTCTGATTAAATCTTTCCATTCTTTGACTTAGATGCTACTCTAAAGTCTTTTTTTGGTTTTGCTATTGAAAGAAGCAAATCTTACTAATTAAAGAGCAAAGTGGAATAAAGAATACTTTTTAAAAATTTACTTTATGTTTGTGGGCTTGGAATATCCTTAAACTGGCCATGCTCAGCTTCAGATTCATTTGTTAGTCAAGGCTTTTTTCATCTGCTGCTGCCCAAGCTTTCCAACTCCATCTCTGTTACAAATCATGTGAGGATAGAGAGTAATTGCTGGCTTAAAAAAAGAGAAAAAATTAGTCTCAAAATATAAGCCTTAAGCTCCCGAAGACTGGGGTTCCTTCTGTGCCTCTGCTGTTTGACTTTTCGGTGTGAGTTTGCTTCAGTCAGTTTAAGATGAATTCAGTTTTATCTCAGGTTTTATTTTAAAGTTACACGTCTAGTGGAAAGCAGTCTGTGGAAGGGAAGGCATCTCGGAAGGCCCTCGGATGGTCACCTATTTCAGGATGTGTTGAATCAGCCTCTGAAGGTATCTTCCTCTGTTGAGGGAGTCTAGGATGAGCAAAGTTTGATTTCTAGATGGCTGGAGTCAGGTGAAGGGAAAAAAACCACGCTTCTAGGATAAAATCGTGGGTGTTGAATATCTGACATGGGGACTGGGATGCGGTGGCTCCGACAGTGACGCTTATTGTTTCATTTTGAAAAATCTTAGTTATATTTTAAAAAACCCAACACATCCAACTGGTGCTTTACCTCTCAATATTGCTGTCCCAAGGGACGTGAAATTTATTTGAATTTTGTGAGATGTTTTGCATTTGCCTTTCAGCATATACAGATGTGGGCATGCTCCATTTTTTTTATTTTAAGCCTTTAGAGTCCATGTTCTCAAAGCTGTTCCCGTACCGGCAAGGTTTGGAAATATTCATCTTTTCAAACAGAATCTGGGTTCTCAGGTAACTGCAGGATCTTGGCCTTGAGGGTGAAAGCGCACACGAAAGCAAGCGAGGGGTTGACGACTGGAATTTCTTTGTCCCCGCTTGCTTTCTGCAAAACGGGAATGATCCCAGGGCATTCGTGGATGGTGATAAGAGCATCCGCTGCCACAGCGGAATGCAAGAGCCAGGTCCCTCAGACTTCACATGGGGCTCCCACAGGCAGTCCCTGCTTTGCATTTCCCTGCTGGGTCATTTGCATCTCATGAATTCCTCTCATAGTACCGTGTCCCTGTCCTGGGGCCCTGCGTGCCAGCTCGGTTTGCTGCGGAAGGGTCCGAGCGAGCGCGAGATCCCAACGCTGTGCTACAGCAACCGGAGAGGGTGTAAGATGTGCGGGCAGCTCGCTGGGTGCCGTGGTCATGGCCCAGTACAGCAAATTCTCCCTTAGCATCAGATCTGCCCTCCCAAAGAGCATTTTGTAGGTTTGGCTTATAAATTTGTAGGTTTGGGATATAAATGGAGGCCCATCTTCATCCAGGGACTTGGCACCACGTGTCCCGTTGAGTCCCACGCAGCAGGGGTGGGAGGGAGGGAAGGGATCGCCCATCTCAAGACTTAAGGCTGAGTGCGGTCTAGAAAGAGTAGCTGTTAAATCACGTGTTATGTGCGTGAAGGTACATCAAAAATACGCTTTCTGTATATTTTTGCATGTGTAAATCCAAAATGGTAATTTAAGGCCATAATTGTTGAAGACAGGAGCAGCCAGTGCCACTGATGTCGTGTGTCCTGGCTATCCGCTGGGGTAAATTCTCCAGCTGAGAGCAGTCATTGCCACTAAAAGTCACCTCTGTACTTGTTACCCTCTTCTGTGACAACTTCTTCAGGGCTGCCATAAATGTAAAGCCTCAGTCAGCGGTTAATAACTGTAGCTTTTCCTAGCTCGATCGCAGTAAAATAGATGGCGCCAGTCATTGTCTTTAAATAGTCTCATGCTTGTAACACCTCAGAGCATTGACAGCTGTTATGTTTAATCACAACGTGTTTTCGCTTTTAATACAGGCCTGTAAACATAGCTGTTTTAACATATTCTAGCATATTTTCCTTGTTCGGTTTTAGTACTCTAGAGCTAAAAGCGTCCTGCGGCGTGCAGGGTCACAGCGTAGGGAGGGCAGTGCTGATTCAACAGGCGTATCTTACCGCTCGGCTTCTCAGCCAAAGTTTCTGCTGGAGGCTGCCGAGTTATATTTAAACCAAGTTTTCCCCTCTTTCCCTCCCTCGAAACAAATGCCGGCGCAGTTAACGCCTGGACGCCCGCCAGCTGGAGCAAAGCGCTGCCCGGCCCAGCGTGCCAGGGCTTGCCGTGGGTGCTGCGGAGAGGAGCGCCCAGCCTCCCCCTGTGTCGGCGCATGCAGCTCGGTGATCCGGGATTATGTTTCTGATATCTGAAACATATGCAAGGTTTCTTTCTGTAATCTGCGCTTTGAGACTCGGTATTTTGTCTTATTTGGACTGGCAGTTCTTGATTCCTGTGTTCAAACATTCGCAAATCCACCTTATTGTCTAAGAATGTGCTGGCTTTCTCACGTTAGGCTGTTTCCGTCTAAGCAGCAGATGAACTAATTATGCCATAAATACATAAACAGACAACAAAACATTTCTTCAACGCAAGCCATGTACCCATTAATACACCGAACAAAGAGGAATCTCTTCATACAGGGCGCTACCTACAGAAAATCACTTTTCTTAACAGAGAAAAAATGGAGGAAATTCTTTCAGGGCACATGAGTACACAAACCCTTTCCAGTTAGGGGGGAAAGGAAAAGTAAAACAAACCCACCTTCAGCTTTGGGTCATGTTTTTATGAACGATGGCTATGTCTGCATTTCACCCAGCTAAAACAGGAGGACTAGAAAAGTTTACATTTGTGTAATTCAGCTGACGTGTTAAAACAATATTTAGTGATGCATAGACATGTGATTTCATGTCAATGAATGTGAAAATCTTCCTCTTCTGATGACGTTCTTTCTTACTTACGACACTGGGGGGTTAGGCAGTATCTATCCGGCATTAAATTTGCAAGGAGAATTTTAAATTGCAGCAGAAGCAAGAGTCGCCCCGAACAGAACTTTATTAACTGTTTTGTTTTGTTGATCTGGTATTACACAGGAGTTAAGAGCTGTAGAAATGCCAAATTAAGGCATTTGAAAAGTAATTTAAAGGCAGGTGATAAGCTTGCTTTTTTCCTAAATTACATTTCTCTTAAGAAATTAAGAATTTATTTTTCTGAGCTTAGAAATGCCAAAGAAGTCTCAGCATAGAGTACAAATGTGTCATAGCAATGAAGCTTTGAAAGAGTTTAACAACTGAACGTTGCAAGTTGCCTTCAAAGAAACAGGGGTCACAGAATGCTGTGCCAATGACTTCATATAAAGCAAATGCAAAAAAAAAAGTTAGATTCTTCGTGTTCTTGTCACAAGTCAATATTCTGCTGAAGGAAATCCTCAGTGTCTCTAGCAAGAAATTACAGAAGTAATTGCATTGACTGCAGCGATATTCCTCACTGCTGCGTCATTTAGTTCATTGATGCATATTATGACTTTCCAGTCTCCACAAATCGTATTTTTTCTGTTTGAGGTGGTTCTTCTCTGGCTTTATGTGCAGGAATGTCTGGATGTGTGTGAGGACAAACGACAGCAGGTACCTGTGTGTATGCTATGATGAAGACCAGCAGTTTGAGACACGTCCCTGTCTTCTGTGGCAGAGTGACTTCAGGCTCAGACTTCTTCAGGCCATCTCTAGTTTTTACAAAGTCTCTAGTCCTTACAAAGAAAATGCAGAACACAACCAGAAACAAAGCGAAAGCAGGAGGCAAGAAGTCTTCTGTGGATGCCACCATCTCCAGGATTCATGTGGCAGCATCTCTCCATGGAGATCAGCACCTGCTCTTCAGGAATTGTCCTGTCGCATCTCTTGGGGCAGCCCAGGCTGCGCTGACAAAAGCACTTTTCTGTTGCTTGCTGCATCTATGCCCTAAATTTTGCTACCGTAGCTCCATGGTGCCGAAGGGGTGTGTTTCCTTTCTGTGCCCTTGCCAGCTGATGCTGTTCTGCTGTGAGAAATCCACAGTGTGGGTCAGGGTTTCCAAAACGCTGCCTGCTCAGCTCCCTCATAGGAAAGGATTTGGGTTGTACCGTGGTACGCGGCAGCAAGCTCCAGGGTTTGGGGCAGGAGCAGCAGACCTGCCTCCAGTCCCGCTGCCTCCTCTCTTAGCCACCAAGTGGCTCCTGGCATTGCACACAGATGGAGATGTTTGCATGTGAAATTATATTTTCCCCATCCCTTCTAGAGAAAAGGTTCGTGGCTGGATTTACTTTTCTCCCATGCAGCTTTGGAGTACGCGTTTTGCCTTTCCCGTCCAGAACTGAACCCGTGCTCGTACACACCAGCAGAGGTGTGCTGCAAACACGTGCACGTCCCCTTGGCAGGGATGTTATCCTTGGAAAGTCCACATGGTGTGAGTGAATCTGGGTGTGAAGAAAGATGGTTCTGCCTCCATAGCTGAGTTTCGTAAGTGCCCAACTCATTTGGAAGCGCTAGGATGAAATCAGTGCTGAATCTAAGCGGTGATGCACCGGTTGTTCGGGAGTTTGGCTGGGATTACGTGGTTGGTGGTTCTTCGAGGTTAACGCAAGGCAGAGGGCCCCACTGAACTAAGCCCGTAATTAAGGATGCTCCTTCTTTTGGAGATGTCGCTCGGTAAGACTGACAAGAAACATCAGGGGAAGAAGAGAAAAAGGAAAAGGCGCGGGTGGAGTGATTATAAGCAAACAACCTAAGCATAATAAGCAATTTCCTTAGCTGCCACCTAGTCATTGTGGGACTATTCTTTAGTATCAGCTTAAGAACCTATTGCCACCATGACAACCCTGGAACTATTCTGGATAATTTCTGGCTTAACACACAGCTGATCAAACATTCACCTTCTTTTGGGAATTCTATTAGTTACTCTATTTCTTACCCTCCACCAGGGATGAGATCTGGGATGCTGGGAGTTCAGTGGGTTTTAGAAAAAGGAACCTTGTGCTAGAGGTAATACCCCTACCTGTGCTAGATGAGGCAACATTTTAGGAGGAACTTAAATCTTCATGTTTACAAGCATAATTGGGAGTGTAAAGAAAATTCTGATGTTGTGTGTGAAATAGCAGAGCAACTGTCTGTAATGATCCTGTTCTGCTGCTCTGTCTTGAGTAGCAAATATACTGTTTTATGAGTCTTTGAGTTAGACTAGCCTGCCTTTGTGTAGCTGAGCAGGTAGACAGACACTTTACAAGGACCTTTTTTTTTTTTTTTTTTTTTTTCCTAAAACAGTGCTACAGTGATTGGAGCAACCAGAGCACTGAGCATTTAATTTTAATTTTTATCATGTATAGACATCCAGCAGCCCTGCACTGCGATGCAGTGATGGCCTGAATACAACGTTGGTTGAAGTTACTCTATTCGCTTGATTTGGAAAGGTTATTTACGGTGGATGCCTATGTCTTCTAGAATGGCATGGTCCAGATGATCTGAGCATGTTGCATCCGATGGTAGCGTTTGCACAAAGGATTTCCCATGGTTTGTTGCTCGCAGGACTGGATGCTGATGCAGTGGAGCTCTAGTCAGCTCCAGTGAAAAGGCCTTTTTCTTTCTTTTCCTTGCTTGACTTTCTTCAAGATCTGATCCTGAGCTGAACCACTGCTTGATGATGTGTGGGTTGGATTAGTGCTTCTTGTGCCTAGGCTGGGTTTACTGGCTGGTGTTGGACAATTTCACTAGTCTTAAGCATCCTCTACTCGGAGTGTAAACAAGGCTGCGGGACTGGTTAACAAGGCACGGGCAAATGGCATTCCTCGCCCCGTGGCTGTGGTGGCAGAGGGTTTCACCAGTGTCTGAGGACAGAACTGAGTCTCCACCTGGAGAAAGCAGGGCTTTGCTGAGACGGGTGGAGAAGGCAGCCTGTCCTTACCAAGCCGTGTATCGCTGCCTCCCAGGGATAAGCGTGCCTGTTCTTCACTGCTCGGCCAAACCTTTCCAGTCTGCTGCAACCGAGGCTGCTGCTGGAGAAGGGAAGCAAAAGGAGGCATCTGGAGATGCGTGTGATGAGGTGGACAAATGGCCCATCTCCATGCAGCTAAGGGATGCTCATGGGAAAGGAGGCTGACGGCCAGATCCTGCACAGAGCTGGATATTCCAGTTGGTTCAGCCAGATCTGGCGCCTTTCTGGCAAGCCGGCAGTAGTCTTGTATCTTCTCTTACCCAGACTGTGTTCTTGTTTGGGCAGTAAAGAGAATTTGTGCATAGCTTCTGATAAGATGAAGCTTGCAGAAAGCTGGGAGGAAGCAAGTTCTGAGATAAGAGCGATCTCTCAGTGTGTCGTAGGTACACGGTTCGTCAGTGTTGTCACCTCGCTGGTCTGCGCGAGGATATCTTTCTCCTTCTTTCTCCTCCCCCGAGCTGTCTTGGATGGTACAGTCAAAAAAACAACTTGAAATCCATCTCTGGGCTGTGAAATGTGGGGGTATATGTGAATAAGTGCACATGGACTAGTTCTGCCTAATTTATCTTCAGTCCTTGCATTTACACAAAATAGTTTATGTGCTGTTTAATCCCCCACCCCTTCCCCCCAAAAGAAGATGAAACGCAGATCTTTTCAAATATTTATTACTTCAAATGACCAGTCATGGGAGGAAATTTTTCTTTAATAGGTACAGATAATAAGAGAAATAATGGCTTCTGGTCACCAAGCTAATCTTCAGAGCTTCCTTCTTCCTAGCAAATATTTATTCTTCTTAATATGATGGATGTGCTCCATTGTTCAGAAGACTTGCACCCTCCGGGAAAGTGAAATATCCCTCACCTAGGGCCTAAAACCCTTGAAGAAACTGGGGCTTGCCTGCAGGCTACCCGTCCTCCGCAGTTGTTTGAACTCATAATGCAGATTTTTCTATATTAATTACCTTCCCCCAAACAAACACAAAATTCACCCTTCATGTTTTAGGCACCAGCTCTGTTACATTCACCTGCTGAGGCTGACAACCTGCAGCACTCTGACTTGAGCTGGGCATTGCAAAAGCAAAGGCTGCTCCTACTCATGGCTTAGCCTAAAGACCTGTTGGTGTCAACGTTTTCCTTTAGGAATAGCGTTTATTATGGTAGGTTCCATAAGATTGCTCCCAGCACTGTGACCAGATAATATTCACCAGATGGGAGCCGCTGGCAGGCAGGAAGCACTTAGAAGGTTAGAACTGCTGCTTGCTGTGCTAATAAATGGACTTATTTAAATTTCAGAGAATTGTCTTGGATGCTGCAACCATGAGAGGTAATTGTGTAAGGTAAGGAGTTGGAAGCCAGGTAATTCGTGTTTCAAGTTATACCGGAGCAGCAAAAGTGCTTTTTGATTCTTACCACTGCTGTTTTCCACATTTTCATTCTTCCCAATCCAGATGCTGCTCAGAACTTAAAAATCTTTTTAAAAAAACAACACCAAAACAAACAAACAACCCAGTGTGGTTTTAGATAAAAAATGCAGTCAACATTTCTGTAACACTTAATAAACGATGTGTTCCTGGAGGTTTACCTGGCCACTGAAATTTTGAGTCAGTTCATTATTTAATCTTTCTTAAGGAGAGGCTCTGAGTAGAAATAGCTTCTTTCAGACTTGTTATCTAATATCAGTTAAAAAACATGAATGTTTGAGCTGTTACAGTGCCAGGAAGCCCCAACATACCCCGATAATCTGTTATCCTGGGTGCAGTCCAGCAGTGCAGGGGGGCCCAGTCTGGGCCCTAAAGTGCTGACTGGTTTCATGGGACAGGCAGAGCAAAGATTGTCTTACGCCAGAGATGGGGGTTAATTATTTTGGGCTGGCAACGTGTTTTATCCGTCACAGAAACCTCCTCTGCAGTCCCCATCCAAGACATTCCAGAGTGGTGCCTCATCAGCTGCTGCTGCGTCATCTCCGTACTGTTGGGAAGGGCTGTCGCCACAGCCTTTCGTTACTAGGGAAGAGCCCGATGTGCCTGCAAATAAAGGCTCTTTAGGCTATTTAAGATACGTAACCCTTTTAGAGAGCAACTTTGCCAAGAGCAAACACCCTCCTGTGCCTTCACGGCAGAAATGCATGATGTGCGAGCTATCGTGTTGGTGCTACAAACAAACTACAAATGCCTAATTTTTAGAGTTGGTTTTTGGGAGTCGGTGTTCTGATCCTTAACGCGGCGTGAGGACAGAGCATACACAAGTATGGGCCAGGCCGTGCCTTTCTATTTATTCCACTGTATCTATTGTCATGGTGGATTACAGCTGAGCCGGGTAGTGGATGGCAGGGTAAGTCCCTCCTAAATACAAACTGTGGACCGAGTACTTTTCTGCATCTTTTTCGTGGATGCAATCACTCATAAAAACATGATCTGCCTTCTCGTAATGCTCAGGAATTTTTAAGTCCCCTACTGTTGCCCTGTAGGGAAATGTGCTTTGTCTTTAGCTCCACAGGTACGGTGCAAGCTCTGTCTTCAAGCTCTGTCTTCGTATCTCATTTGTAAAAAGCACTAATCATTACTTCCTTGATGGGGACTGAAAGGAGACATTTTAATATCAAAACATCTGAGGGTGTGCCTGTCACAGTAAAATCTCTCTGTGTCTTTTTGCAGGCCCTGGGGCTATATCTATACTTGTGTATGTGGAGATACATGTATATATTTTTTTTTATAGATATACACACACACACACATATAAAAATATACTTGTATGCATACATATATATACACATTATGATAAGAGTGTAGTTCCAAGAGTACACCGTGCTGAAGGATGTTTATTCCACATTTCGGATGCACCTCCTTGCCTCTGGACCCAGTCCTCGCTGGGGTTTCCGTGCCACCGTAGACTCTCCTGCAGGGCTGTGCTCTGAGGCGTAAATTAGTCTGATCTAGCAAGTCCCATCTCTTTCTGATCCAGAATCCACATCTATTGGTACTTCTGAGTCTGTTTGGGAAACCCTGCTTTGTTTGCCCTGGGCTTTCTTTTCCATTTTCCATTAGGGAAAAATTCAATACCTGCCTTTTTTCCAGGAGCCAGAAGGTTGAGATGGGTGGACTTGTAAGGATTAATATTTGTAAAGTGCTTTGAAATCCTCAAGTGATTGCTGCTTTACTCACTGATCAAAATCCCTTTTTTTTTTTTTTTTTGATGGTGTCATTATTAAAGGTCTTTTCAAACCTAAATGATTCTATGATTATCGCTCTGCTTCATGCCCTCTCAGAATACTTTGTGCAGAGACTCTTGCCTTTTGCCCCCCGGACACTGAGAACGGGGACGGGTGCTGCACGGCTCTGGCTGCTCGACGCATTTGCTGGCTTCTCTTTGCTCCCCGGGATGTGCACGGGAATGATTCTCCAGGAGAAGCACCTACTCGGTGGATTTTCCTCCCCCAGTTTTCTCTCCCTCCTTCAGAGTGCTGGCAATCTTGCAGGGTGCTCGCTGGTGAAGATGCAGAAACCATGCTCAGAGCCATGTTTTGGTCCTGAAAACTGAGAGAAGGAAAACAACCAACCAGCCCCCAGAGGAATTATTTTATTAGAGAAATGCTTTGGGGGAAAAAGAGATTGGGGATTTCTTGCTGAAGTGACTCCAGTATCATTCCTCAGGCTGTTTTACAATCCAAGTGAACACACATGTAGAGTGCTCTCAAAAAGTGAAATTTGGAAGAAAAACATTTGAAAAGATGAGCTGTAAACGAGCTAAACTCTGTTGTTCCGTGTTGCTCTGTTTGCAGCACCCGATGAGAAACATGGGATGGTTTCAGTGACACTCCCTCTCTTTGCACGTTTCCAGAGACAATTTATGTTGTGGATTGAATTTTTCCAGCTGTATTCTAACCTCATGTCCCTAAAACTCAAGCTTTTTTCTTAAATGCCACCAAATAACTAAATTAATACATCATACATTGCAATTCTTACTCACGTTCCCCGAAGAATTACTTAATACTTTAGTGATGAGTCTCTTCTTAGTCTATCAATCAGTAAGGAATTTTTGTGATAGCTTTCATTTTGGCAGCTACTTTGGTTGAATTTATATTCTGAAGTTGGACAACAAAATGTTCCACAGTGAACATTTTGAATGCATCTCCTGATTTCTAACTGCTTTCTTCATATATGAGGGTTGAATTACACGATCAGCCAGAATATTATGCAATATTTCTGCTGGAGAAAAGTAAATTGTCTGTGGATTAATTTCTACTTTACTCTTCTGGCCTATAGCCATCCTAGGCTAATAGTGAATTGAAAGTTGGTGAGAACTGATAGCCTGTGACCTCTATGCAATAATTTTTATACCTTTTTCTCTCTCAGGTTTATGAAAATTTTACTAATTTTGCATCAGAAAGTTAAGGGTTGAGTTACTGTCTGTTCCCTGGAAGTATGATTTTTCCCCAAATCAGCAGTAGCGTATGTTGATCAGATAAAGAAGGTATGCAATAATATGGTCCAATAATGTAGTAACAGAGGATTTTAATTTTAAAACTCTGCCCCCCTCTTCAGCCCCCAGAAATAATCCTCAGCTGGGTGCAGCGAGTTGACTGCGTTATTGCTTTGAGACAATAGTGTGGTGAAAACCTATTTTGGAAGGTAAACTAATCTCTGTACTGATGCCGTTTTATAAGTTTATAGCAACAGTGGATGTTTTCCCACTGCAGAAGTGCAAACACCGTTCTCCCTTGGACACGCGTTTGCACACACTCGCGGAACTGGAAATCAAGGCTGCAAACACAATTTTTTTTCTTTCCTTCTTTTTTTATTCCCTCTTTGCAAATGGCTTCTGGCATCATTGCTGTAACCGCCTCTCTGCTACAGACGACAACGTCTCTTGTGAACTTAGTAGAAACTGCTGCAGTACTTCTTTGAGTCCATTTCTTGACTCGTATCTTTGCAAGATCCCTCTGTAGCTTCATGTCGGTGTTGGAGGGTGAGCTAGCTGACTTTTTTGGCATATAGTGATTGTGGGAGAAAAAAAAAAATCTTAGATGAATGCTCAGCCGAACAATGTGCGTTATTTCTACTGGAGTGCTTTCTGCCTGAGCAACCTAAGTGCAGATGCAGACAAGATGATGGTGTTTTCTTTTTTCCCCTCCATCTGCAGAAAGTAGAACTTCTCCACTAAGAAAATTAATGTTGTACTTGATTTTTAAAAGCTGCTGTTAATGTCTTGATTGTATGTACTGCTCTGACCTATACCACTGAACTAAACCCATTCACTTTTGATTTACAATGTGCTAAATAAGAACAGAAGCTGACCCTTCTGCTCTGGAAGACTGAACTGGAAATTCAGGGTTAACAAAATCTACTTTTTTGCCTTTGAAACAGGCAGATGGGATCATTTAACATATCATTTGCTCAAGTTTATTTTGACTGAAGTCTGATGTCAAGTAGCATCCCAAGCAAATATTTAAGAATAAAATACCATATTGCTGACTTACAACTCTGTCACTGTTGGTTTAAACTAACTATGGTTATAAAATCACTCGCATTGGCAAAGGTTCTGTTAGCTGAACAGTAATTGTTTGTATATAGTATTTTAAACCAGTTGTGTTTTCTGCTATTACGTTAATGGAAAGCATGTTTTGACATCTTCCCCTTAGCTCCCTGGCTAAACTATCTGGTTTTGGAATTCCATCTGGCTGCACTGAAGAAACTCTTCCCTCTATTCCCCACCCGAATCTCTTCTCGGTAAATGAAGGAGCCACTGAAAAGGTTAACTGTTTTTTAAGAGAACAAATCATTCTGCTTTTAAAATTGGCAGTGCAATGGTCTTTACTGGCTACCTGCTGAACTGAGGCTCTCCAGAGGTACTGGAAGCTTTTTCTAAAATGCTTTGAGTTGTTTGAAGCACGCTTGGCTCATAAATACCTACAGATCATAGCCCGTGAGAGACCTGTGAGTCAGGGAGTAGGAAAGGGTCGAGTACGGATGTTGTAGAAACTCCAGTCCCAATACTTCAAGTAACAGAATAAACTGATGTTTCATTTGACAGTGCCAAAACCCATCCATAATTAATGCTCCTCGACCTGTCCTCTCTCCCCTTCATAAATGTCTTTTTTTTCCTTCTTTGTCTACTTGGGGAAGAATGTTGCAAATTGGAGATTTACCCTATGGAACCGGGAGATTAGTGTTACCGTGTATCTTCTGGCTTTCTTTTTAAAGACAGGTTTATGCAATTCGGTCAATGAAAGGAGAATTAGAGCAGTAATGGGTCGATAGCTAAACAACTCATAATTTAAAAAGAGAAAAAAAAGGTGAATCCCCAATACCGCTGGAAGATGTGAACGCTGATTCCTCCGATGCTTTTGAAGCTGCGCAGCTCAGACAGGAGAATCAGTTTGAGGTGATTTAATCAAGCCACCCATGCAATCTCTCTTATGGAAAAAATCCATTGAAAGCTTCGCAGCCCACACAGAGGAGCAGGGTCTTGGCTCTTAACGTCTCGGACTGAGCTCCCTCTGCTTCATACAACGACAAATCTTCGTTGTTCTTTGCAGCAGAATAAGGGGGAAAAGCTGCCGCTGACGGTTCAGAGCAACTCGGTGTTTCTTGCACTGTGCTTTTTGCAAAAACCAGAGTGGGTCGATGCTTCAGGCAATTCTGGAGGATGCATAAAACCGCAGTGTTCAGCTGGTGCTCCTGGAGGCACGGGTGTCCGGGTGCTCAGACAAGGTCCTCGCATCTCCTTACTTGTTCCAGAAAGAAAGTAGCTGTTGCCGGTTTGTGCGGCTTTGATACAAAAGTCTCAAGTCAGCTGTGGTGTCACTGTGAGGGAGGTTGACCTTGTTTATAACAATAACAAGTTTTGTTAATCCTTGAACTGCTAATTAGGCTGTTTGTGTTAATTCCCGAACATCTGGGTGGCCGAGGGAGTTCCACCTCCCTCCAGGAACCTGGCAGAAGAGGCCTGATTTCCTCCCGCACCACCGCCATCTCATCCGTATGATTTAAGAAGTAAAATCCGTGCCGCTCTGACTGACGAGGGACCGAGAGCGTGCAGGTTGTCGCGGCGCGCCGGGCACGAGAGCGCAGCGCGTGCTGTTTCGGCGATGGAGTGGCACAGGAGAGACCCCCTGCCCCGTCTGGGGGGGGGCTGTTGCCATTTCAGCTCTGCCGGAGCGAACAAGTGCGGCGGTCTGGTGCCATTTGAAATATCGAGGAAAAAAAAAAAGAATAAGCAGGTGTCCCAACCGCTGAGCCTTGCGGTCACTCGCTTTCTTTGTCAGGTCAATTCGCTGTCCCCTGCAATCACCCAGGAGAAGACGGTGGTGGTTAGGGCATTGCTTCTCACTCTGCCTTTTCTGCTCCTTTGTAAAATGCTGTATCCGATAAAATGCGCTCTGTTACAAAATACTTCTTGACTGCAAGTTTTCCTAGAAAACTTTTCTCTTTGCTAATGGTGCTGCACTTTTCTACTAGCGTTTGCTTTGCTGATTATTTGGCCTTAGGAGGGTAGTTACTTTGTTCTCGGCAGCTGATGGCTTTCCTTTCTAGAGGAGATGGATTTTTTTTTTTCCCCCCATCCCTGAATAATTTAGGTACTATTGATAGCTTAAAAATATTATTTTGCAGAGTAACTAGGTACTTGCATTAGACTGCAAATGAATACTCTTCTGTATTTCCACCTGCAAATTACAAAACTGCTACATGAAGTTTACTGTTACAAAGCTTTAGGGACTCCAATTTAGTTTTCATTTAATCAAATTATTTTGTGGAGGAAAATTTATATCAAATCTGGCAGTCCTTTTAATGGGTATGTTTCAGGAATGAAATGATGTCTGATTCTGGTTCCAAATGTGCTGTGAGATTAGTGTCAAAACAAAACAAACCCCGCAATTATTGCTTCTCTTAATTGTGACATGGGCAGAGTCGTCGTGTATAAAGAGATTTGTTTTATTTTTAAAAGGTTGTGTCGTCCTCAGCTGTAGCCCACTATTGTTGCTTACAAGTGCAGCCCCAGCCCAGGAATTGTCTCATAATTTGAAAAACAACTATTTTCTGGCTGGCCTGTATTAGACAAAACATTTAGCCTGCGAACTTGCATTACGATGGTGACATAAATCAATACGATGCTCTCAGTTGAGGCAAATGCTAATTTCTTTGTTTGGAACGTGGCAATGTGAGGTGTGATACAGAGTGGTACCCTTCGAGTCCCTGATCCGATGCCTGCGTAGAGGGGGAGCGTGTAAAGATGTAAAGCAAAGCACGCCTGACCGTCGCATTGCTTGCTAGCCGGTGTCTTGGCTGAACATTGCCATTGCTTGGCAGCTTGTGCTTTGACGGCAGCAGGGCCTTCTGCATCTGAAGAGAGGGTCTGGTACCAGGACCTTCTGAGAGCAGGACCTGCTCTGGATCCAGACTCCTTCCCAGGCTCTGGAGGTGTGTGGTTGCTCCTCTCTGCTCCTGGTCTTCCTGCTGCTCCTCAGTTTGCAAGTGGAGGCATTCTTAGCATTCCTTCCAGTCTGCATCGTAGCTACACAACATCTAATTACACTTCTCTACAACAACTAGCCAGCAAATTAACATTATAATGGATCTTAAGGTTTTGTAATTACTCAGAAATGTCACTGGGCTGGGCTCTGCCTGTCAACAGCCTTTCCTCCCCGGGCAGCAGCGTGCAGTACTTCTTCTGCCTCTGGAGTCTTCCTGCAGGTGAAAAATTTGTTGTCCTGAGGCCTTATTGTCCTTAGCAGCACCTTCCTCCTCCTTTGTAAAGGGTTGTTCTGGTAATTACTTTGGATAGAGGAGCGTCACCAAAGTCTGGGACCAGGCTCTCAAGGGGAGCTGAATATGTCACTGAATTTTTTGCTGAGCTGAAGTATCCTTGCCATTTCTAAACATGGCCAGCTGCTGCCTCCTTTTGTCCTGTCCCAATTTTGATTTTTGTTTCTTCAGGCAAAACGTCTACTGAAATTGCTGGAAGAGTTGCCTTTGGCAAAGGTGGAGATGCTACTTGCAGAACTGGTTCGCAGGAGGGAGCGGAGCAGAAAGCCTTGCACACCGTGTAGTGTCTCAAATCCTACCTTAGCTTGCCCTTGGGCAGGGCAGCTGCATCCTTTCTGCTCTCCGTCTCCCCGGCTTTACAGCGGTGTGACCCATCCTGGGAAAACCGGGGCTTTCTGAGCGTTCCCACCTCCGAAGGGACGCCTCTCGGCGTTCAGGGGCTGGGTGCAGCAGGAGCAGCGGGGATGTCCGCACTGCTTCACACCGGCCCCGAAACTGGAATCAGGATTTTAGACTCCCTGCGTAGGCAGCGCAGAGGCGGTTACCTCCAGAGGTTGGCTCAGAGTAGCTGCATCTCCTGGTGTACCAAAAATGACAGCTTCGGCCCCTAATGAGCGTGCTTGGGGCCGGTGGCTAATGCTGGGTGCTGGAAATCCTATGCATCCCATAACGCCTGCATCAAGAGCATCCTATAGCTAAACTGGGTGTACTCAACCCTTACACGGCTTTAACTCTGTTTCCAGCTTAGTTTAGCCAGCCTTTGCTTTTGAGAAAAGATCCGTCTGCGATGAATTGAGGTTGCTGCCTTTTTGTAGAAAGGGGGGAAGGAATGAAATAATAGTTAATACTTAATGCATATGAGCAGCAATGCTGCTCGGGTTGCCTAGCAGCCGGTTAGACAAGCAAGAGAATAAAAAGGGCTGCCTGAGTGAATGTGGTTGGAGCTGGTTTCTCGGTTTGCGGGTGGAATCTGACCCATGCAGTCCGGTTTTTTTTTTTTTTTTTTTTTTGGGAGGGGGAGGAGATGGTGGAATTTACCACTAATGGATATTTTAGCTCTGTCGGATCATCTCTATCCACTCCCCCACCCCCATCTGTTTTTCCTTTTCAGTTTTTCAAGTGTAACTTGGAAAGCTTTAGCCAAAGGGAGGTGTTAAAGTTTTGTATGGTTTCTGGAGATGGAATGGGCAAAAAAATCTCTCAAAGCGACTTTTTCCTTCTATTTAGGACTGTATCTCTAGCAGTCTGGAGATCATTAGCATTTCACAGTCTCTTCAATATACTGCTCAGCACAGGCAGTAAATGCTGTATAGACTGGAAATAGCTCCTGCAGTCACACTTAACGCTTCTAACATTGCTCTCATTCCTGCAAGCAGTGGATGTACACTTCATTTTCTGGAAAGCAAATGTAGAAAGATACTTTGAAAAAAAAGGGGGGCTTGAGCTGCTGTATGATTGCAAATAAACTGCCCCCTCTCCCATAAGGCCAGAAACTCCCCAAAGGATAAGGTTGGATTAAAACCCACGAGGAGATAAAAATAAGGAAGGCTGACTGTTCAAATAGTGACTTTCTGAAATTGGGTGGTTCTTTTTAGTTTTTCAGTAACAGTTGGAAAGCTCAAAACCCTTTTCCTTGTCAGCATAGCTCTGTGGGAGTAACAGGACTCCAGCTACTGAAACCCTAAAACCCCCCACCAGCATCCTCACTTGAGATAAGAGAGGTGTCAGCTCTCAATTTTAATGTATTTTCCTCATCCCAGCGGTAACTTTTTAGCATATTAAAGCAGGAATGAGGGCACTTAGCAGAAAGGAATGGAATGAGAAGAATCTTGGACTTAATTTGCCCATCTTAATAAGGCATAAGAATAGTGGCTCTTTCAGGGCAGCTAGCCTCTTTTACACTCTGAAGTGAGTTGATAGGTCTTGGGTCAATGCCAGCAAAGATATCACTCTAGTAATTTTGGTGGAAAGACCAAGGAGCGAGGGGGTCTAGACAGCGAGTTTTGGCTTCCCTCGCAGGCTGGCATTTGAGTGAGACCGGAGTTATCAAGAGGTTGGTGACGTTCATCTGTGCTGCTTCTGCTGTCATGGCAGAGACGTTCCTCTTAGCCAGAATTATCTCTTGAAGTCCTTTACTTGGCCAAACGTTGCAATGTTAAAGCATCTTTTAACCATATTTCACAAAGCTTGGAGATTTTGGTGCTGAAGTCTACCACAAGGCAACAGGTGGGGTGGGCAAGGATGCTGTTAAGTAAAGGAGCTTATTTTGAGTTTACTTTTTTCTGTACTGAGTGCAAACGCTACCAGATCACCTCAAATGGCTGCAAATGGTGTGTATTTTATCCATTCGCTGGGCAGATTCTTCAAGTTATAACATTTCTTAATTTTCAGTTGTCATTTTTAAGTTGCCAAGTTATGCCAAACTCTTGGCTGTCTCGCATGAGTGTCTGCTCTCTCTCAAATGCCGCTCTGAACATCACAAGAAAAAGATCCCCTGCTTCCTTCAAAACGTTCCCGGGCCTACCGTTCTCATGCAAGAGAGAAACGCAATCGAATGCTAGAAGACCAAGGAGTAGTTTGGGGGCTGAGGTCAGCAATAGTTTGAAAAAAAAAAAAAAAAAAAAAATCCTTAAATAAAGAACAGAATTTTTTAAAGACCGTATTTAAAAAGTGCCCGGTACTATGACTTCTTATTTTTCACCCAGTGGATGCGTGATTTCTGCTTTTCATGACATCTGCCTGAGCGAGGTGAAGGCCTTGCTGCGGTTCTGCGGCGGTGCCCGGGAGGAGCGTGCCGTTGGCAGACAGCGCCAGAGAAACCTGCGGCAAAGGACGCGCTGAAAGCACCCCACACTTGGAAATCGCCAACTTCAGTAACAAGCTTGATTGTTAATCACTGTGAAGATGAACTGATGTGATGCCAATGCCTAGATTTAAAAGTTGGAGGGACAAATTCTGCCCAGATTCTGTTCCTATTGAATTTGGGAGCCTGTGACAGCAGCTTGTGGCCTTAACGATGATTAGCAAGGACAGCAGAACTTTTCTGGTTTAGATCATGCTGCTGCGCCCAGGACAATGATCCGCTTCCACCAGCCCAACAAAAGCCTGTCTCTATTTCCACAGAGAGCAAGCTCTCCCTTAAAATCCCCTGAGTGTCTATAAATTTTTGCTTGTGATTAGTTGCCTCAAATTTTAACATAAAAAATGCAAAGTACAAAATTTAAATTAGTTTCCCCTGTTTATGGAACTAGAAGAAAACATCTTTCTGGTGAGTTTCTCCTCTTCATCAGATCCGAGGATGCTCAAAAACCACATGCGCCCTCTCCTGAAAGCTTATTGCCCAGCCAGGCTACCTCTCCCCGGGCTCATAGGTACCACCAAAAAAAGCAAACCCGTTTTAAGTAAGCTAAATCCTGCTTTAAAGGGACCTACGATTCTGCTGGGAAACTTCTAGGAATCTACAAATAGGTGGGGAGAAAAAAAAAAAGTAGTTGAAAGAGTGCTTGCTGAGGGACTGGGTGTTTGGGGGTAGCTCTGGCCGGGCGGCGCTTCCCTGCGGGGTGAACTGGGTTTGTGTAATGCCTAGTTACTACTGCCCCCAAAAGAGGTTAATATTTTTAAAAATAAGCATTTAAAAAAAGAGGAAAAAAAAAAAAGGTTCCTTTCCTGGGCATCTGCTTTTGAAGAACACTGCCCAGCCTGTTAATTCGTTTATTCTGAACTAACAATTAAATAAAATAAAACCAAAACAAAGCACCAAACCCCCCAGTCCTGCCCCCCCTCACAGTTACTATAGCAAAGAAATTATTTGTCAGTCCTCCCGGGCTTCTGAAAATACCCGCTGACATATTTAGTGCGCGTTCGCGGCGGGGAGGGCGGGCGGGGAGCGGGGATGGGGATGTTTGGTTTGGGAAGCGCTCCCCGCGTCGCCTGGCAACGCACCCTGGACACGGGAGTGGACCGCGTCGCCCCTGGCAACCGCTGTTGCTCCCCAAAACAGCGTGGGCCCCGCATCCTCCCCCGGCATCGGCCTCTTCCTCCCTCTCCCTCGCTTCACACGGGCTTGGGCTCGTCGGCTGCACCGTGTAACCCCTCAAAGCAGTCTCAGAATCGGGGCTAACCCCCCCCGTGATGATCCAAAAGGACTTAAATCTTCCCACTCGGCTTGATAGACTCGAAGCACAATCCTGATCCGTCAGCACAGCGCCGGAGGACGAGCTTTTAAAACTGCAGCTTTGCCTTGCCCACTTACTGAATGGATAAAAAAAATTGTTTTCTAGGTGTTATCTGAACCCCTCTCTGGCCAGACTACAGACAGCAAGTTTAGTGGGCTGAGATGTCTGTCGGAAAGCCACCCGCTCATGTCTCCAGGCCAAAAATACTGCCCACAGGAATTTGTTGCCTGGATAAAAGATATAACTCGGTTAATTCTAGTTCGGTAACAGTCAATTCTCTTTCTTTGGGAGAGTGCAAACGGTGTGTAGTTTTTGCAAGACTTCATCTTCTCCCATTCATCTAAAATACGGTCCGTCCTATTGCTGTCCTTGCCAAAAATACAGCAGTGCCTTTCTCCAAGTGCAGAATATTCAAATACATAATCCCAAGCTGCGTTTCTAGGGCATCTAAAGCAGCCTTCTCATTTCTTTGCCTTTCCAGGAAGAACTGTGGGATAGATGGTTTGTGTCTTCTATTTGGGGTCTTGTTTAGTCCCGGAGTCTGCAGTACCCATCACCGATAGCTGTATGAACCTTAAATTTCCACAGGAAAAAAACCAGCTCGTTCCCACTCTTCACTGGTAGCAGTGCACTGGTCTGGAAAGCAATTGCTTCTGTCCCATTACTTGCTGAAACAGGCGCTGAATACTGCAATGGAACCACTGAACAACAACCGTGAGTTTAGGTTTGGGACTCCCCGTGCCCGCCTGTGACTGAGGAGCGCGCTGGCAAATGCGCTTAGGCAATGCGGATTCTGAACTCGGGGCAGTTTTACTGCACGTGCAGAAGCAGAATCATCAACAAGCAAATCCCAAACTCTCGTGAGAAAAATTTGCACGTCCCCATGAGGACGTTTTGGTGTGGCACCATCACATAAAGGGCGAGACCCCATTTTCTGTGGAGCGCGGGAGCAGAGCCCACACCTCCGTGGTGGTTCCTTCCCAGTAGCACCAGTCCCTGGTCAGGGCAATGCTCCCCAGGAGCGTGCCGAGTTAGCACAGCCTGGAAGAGCATCTTGTGTGCAGGTGGAAGGATGGTGGAGTCAGTTTGAGAGAGACAAATAAACTTGCCCTTAGTGTCAGGAGGAAAGAAACAAGCCCTCCTCCTCCTCCTCCTCCCCACCCAGGCACTACCTGCCTTTTAGAGGGAAAAGTGACTGCTTCTTGTGACCACTTCCTTGGGAAAGGTGACCACTTCTTTTCCCTCTGCCTTTCAGAGGGAAAAGTGACCACTTGGCTTCTCAAACCACCCAGTACAAACCCACAGCAACACTAACGCTCGTGACCCCTTGTTTATCCCCTCGTGCCATGTTTCAGTCCGCCCCACGGTGGAATCTCTCCCGGAGACCTCCGGAGCACCGACTCAGCTGCTGCTGTAAAATCCGAGATGAAGTTGTCTCTTCTCCGAACAGCCACAGTTTATGTTTGTGGCTTGTTCTGCTTAACTTTGTTAAGTACCACAATGCTTGTGAATGGTGCTATATAAATAAATAACAATATACTGGACTGTGTTGGCAGCGGTTCCTTCTGTATGTGCTGTTCAGCAGATAGGCGTGATGGAAACAGCTGCTGCTGCCTCCCCGCATCAGAATGAAATACTGCAGCAAATCTCCTACCTCACACTTAAATTGTCAAAAGGCTGGCTAGCCTTAAGACCGTTGAAAGGATTGCCTAGTCTAAACAAGTAAAAAGTGATGGCTGATGGACTTACAGGTTTAAATTATGCTGATATATTGCAATTAATTTAAAATAAGTGACATATTCCATAGTCTTCTGCCATAGGACAAGCTGTAAAAGCGGGTCTTGCAAAAACTCGGTCGAGTACCAAGGTTTGCAGTTCCTCGTTCCAAAATGAGCCCAGTTCAGTCGGGGGAGGATTAGCTGTACTCAGGTACTTGGGATCGTCCGTGGAGCGTGCAGAGGCAGAGCTACAGACCGCAGGGGTCAAGTAACCAGATGTTCTGGTTTGGTTGACGATTGAAACTTTAAGATTTGTCCTAGAAGGCAACCTTTGAAATGCTTTTGCGCCAGATTTTTGCTTGACGCGCTGTATTTCCCCTATTGAATCACAGTCCTGGGAAACCCCTACAGTGCATATTCAAATAAAATATGGGAAAATTATTAATTTGGGCCCAGAACTTGTGCATGCTTTCGCCAGATAGCACCAATGCGTATGTTGCAGCTGGTATCTGAAAGGCCTGGATGTGGATTACAGCGTAGTGTGTGACTCTTAATTCCTCCTTCCAGATGTGAAAGCTTCCTTACTGCTCAGCAGAGATCAAGGTGGGGTTTTTTGGGTAGCATCATTTGCCATCATTGCAGCAAAACTTTTCTGAAGTCGAGATGTAGCTAGTTAAGAGGAAGGAAACAAGGAGTGTCAAGCACTTGTTGACAGGGTTGTGCTAGGCTAGAAATCGGGAAGCTGTTGGACTTTTTCGTAAGAGCAAACAGCTGGGACTCGGGCAGTGAAGTCCGTGGGAGACTGAGGGTGAAATGCAGCATGGCAGGCGACAGGCTGTGTGCTGGCCCCTGCATTTCTGAGCACCAGAAGGGATGCATTCAGATCTGAAGGAATGCAGTCCTGGCTTTTGACACTTGGAGAGTGTTCATTATTAACCCAGAAAGAAAATAAGACAGGTTTTTGTATAGGGGGGAGGTTCACAACATTACTTTGCCCATGTTCAGGCCTGAGATCTGCGCACGTGGGATTTGTCCACAGGCTGCTGCCAGCAACATAAAACCATCACGGCTTCTGCTATTCGGTCTCAGCTGGCTCTTAAGGGAACTCCAAATTACACGGCCAGCACAGATACATTCCTCGCTCTCTTCTGCCTCTCTGAAAGTTGCTTTTAAAGAAACAGCAAAGATTAGTGAATTGCTGTTAAACAACAGTTATGCGCGCGTGTATCTATTACTTGACTTGATTCCATGAAATCTGATTAAAGACTGAGTGTATATTTGTATTTCAGTGTATTATTAACTATCGCTAATAAAAGCCATTTCCAAATTTGTATTTTTCCATGAGGACCAGGTTTCTGAAAAAAAAAAAGCTATACTGCCTGCTGTCCTTGAAACGCGTGTTTGGGGTTTATCTGTGTTTCCAGGTAACTAGAGCTCTTAGACAAGCAGTGTTTGCTTCTGTTTTAAATTAATTTAACCTAATCAGTGGAAGGCTCTGGTGCCTTCTCTGTTTATAACATTTTGAAGCAATGTAATAAGCAGCCTCTCCAGAATCAGCTTATTATCAAGTTCCTTGTCATGTTTGCTTCCCCCTTCCATCCCCTCCACTTACCACCGCTTATTAAAAGGCTAAAGGTTACGACACGCAGTTCAGGACACTCTTTAGATGAGCCGGCCCGAGTGCCAGCTCCTGTTAGTCTGGAAGAGCTCGCTTTCAGCTGCGATGAGGGCACGTTCACACCGCTCAGAGTACAGAGGTGGCCCAGACCTCTCCCCCATCCTCTGCTGGAAGGGGATGCTGGTTTAGGAGGGGCTGGTTGCGAAAGGCGACTGCTGCTCCAGCCCTCGGGATGCGAACGGTACCCGAGTGCTCGTTGCTGCTAGCGGGGATGCCGGGCACCATCCCGCAGTATCCCAGGCTCCGTGGGGTGGCTCGGTGTTGCGTGGCTGCAGGCGTTACGGACTGTCCTTGGTGTGGGATGAGGGGTTTTGGTGCGGAGGCCAAGGTTTTGATGAGCCAAGACTCTGTCCAGTCCTAACCTGCTCCCTCTGAAAGCCAGAATAGCAGGCTCTTCTTCCAAGGCTTTTAGAGCAGTTAAAAAAACAGGGAATACCGTAGCTCTCCTAGGTCAAGCTGGTATCATGATTGCCAGTTGTACGACGTTTTGGACAAAGGTTAAGTTCAGGTGCTAAGCAGCCAGCCTCGCAAATGCTTTGAGCTGCACCCGTTGCTAACAGCCGTGTTGGGAGCTTTGTTCTCCCAGCATCGCTTGTGTGGTCTGAAGGAAAAGATAACTCCTAAACGTGGATGCTGGTAGAGCAGCTTCTCTTTGGCTCAGCCATCCGAAAGCAAAGAGTTTCTTTTGGTTTCACAGATGGGTGAGCTGGAATCATGTTTTTCCGAAGAGGGTGCAAAGATGGGGGCATGCTTGGCCCTTGGTCGCGGTTCAGAGCCACGTGCTGGCCATCTGCAAGTGCCTGCTCCCGTCCTCCTCTGGCTTCTGAGTTTTACGGGCAATGGAAAAAAAAAATTAATATTTTCCTGATTGGAATTTCAGGGGAACGCCTGTTGTTTCTTGGAGATATCATGCTTTGGAGACATGCGCAGCAGGGATAAAGGTTGCATGTGGAGGCAAGCTGGGTCTGATACAAGAATTTGCCTCGGTTCTGCTCTAAGGTGGTATAATTCACTCGATTGCATTTTCATTCACATAAAATAAAAAAGTTTCTTCTTCTAAAGAAGGAAACGCTTCCTTTCTATGCTCTGGTTAAAACACAACTAATGCCTTTTCAGGGCAAATTATTAAATATACAGACTAAGCCAAAAATGTTGAATGAAATGGAAAATACTTAAGAAGATTTTCTGTAGTACAATAGATGTGGCATAGAGTGTGGTGGATAAAGTTGATGGACAGTGTGCATCTGCTAGAAAAGAAAGTAAAAACCTGCTATTCCCTACATGCCTTTTATTATTTTCAGTCACTTTTGGGAGCGTTGAGGATTCTCAGTAGTGAATCTATTAAACGTAAAAAACATAATTTTTACTTTTTCTGTAGTCAGGGGAGAAAATACCACTTAGAGCCCTTACAGAATGCGATGGTTAAATAGCATTTTTATTTCTTCTGAATTCAGTTATTGCTGTTCTGGTTTTCCTATTTATCTAAGCTCCAAGCCAACTAAACCTGAATAAAAGTTCCAGAAACCAAATAGCTATTTTTATATGTAAGCCTTCCTTTCAAAGTATGCAAAAAATGCACAAAACCAAACAAAAAAAGGCAAAAACTTGGGTTTGAATTTTGATCCTAGCAGGTCAATGTTATAGATGAGAAATAGGTTTTTTTAATTAAGCTACAAGCTTCCCATTCTTTTCAGTAAAATACCAGGTTTCAGGAGATTTCTATACCAAATTCATAGCTGTATCAGGAACTTGTCTATGGAAACGTGACCGTGTGTGATTCCCTGGTTATGTTACCCCCTGGTCTGCCCGAGATCCGTTGAACAGAAAGAAAACTTGGAGCACAAACTGTGCCCAGCTGAGCATCCTGCCTTTGGGGATACTAAATCTCATTAATAAAAAGGCAAGCATAATTATAGCAGGTTCACCTGGAAAAAGAAACTTTTTCCATCTTTATATCTTAATTTGAAATGAAAGCCATGAACTACATCCTTCTTTCATCCCAGGTTTACTGGGAAGCTTAAATATAAGGAGCTGTGAGAAACTTTGTCCCAGAGGTGGAATAATTGACTGTTCTTCTTAAAAACAACAGCAGAAAACTCGTCAAAGACATTTTCCTTTCCCTCATTTATGTCCCAGTATTATATTCTATTTTAAAAGTTCTGCTGGAAAAAAAGGATATAATAAAGGAATTTTAAAAGTTGAAATAAGATTAAAGGACGACCAAGTAAACTTTGAAAAGCAAATTAAATAAAATAGTCCATGATTTGTCTTCAAATGAGTAAGTGATTCACTGAAACAGTAACAATTTTCGTATTTTGAAAGCAACACTAGTGTGATTGTATGATTATTCTGGATTAAAAAAAGCATTCACTGCTTGCTGGTGTGGGGTAGCTAATATGGTTTACATTTTCACCTTAAAAAATAAAAGATGTGTAAATACAAGACCTAAATACCCCATGAGAGCCAAGACTGTGCCAGTCCCACCCCTGATTTATGTAAGACGGCTCTTAAAAAATAAGAATAAGGGGGGCGGGAGAGTTATATTCACTTCAAATGGTGACATTTTCTTCTAGTATAAAAACACCGAGTAGGTCGGCCCGCAATTACAACCGAAGTGACCCTGGGCCTGAGGAAAGCAGGGACTTAAATCCTCTTTTCTTGGAAGCCTGGGAGCCGCCTGGGGTGGCTGCTGGTGCTCGGCTAGCCGTGTGCCTGCGCGTCCCGTGGAGCGCGGACCAGGGCGCCAGAGAAAAACAAACCACATATTTCCCTGGGCAGACTCCCTGCTCTGGCTCTAATCAGCAGCAGTTAGTAGACACTCGAGGTCTCGGCGTTTAGCTCCGAAACGTTTTTTGTTTGAGTGTTCAGGAGCCGATAGTTTATATTAAAACATTCTGTGGAAAAATACTTGCAGCTCCTCCTCATCTCCTGGATGGCAGAGGGCTGCAGCACAGACCGAGCACCCAGGGGCACCCATCTCACTACGGGGGCTCTCGCATCAGCCCCCCCCCTTCCCCAAGCTCTTTCTGGGAGCTGGTGCAGAGGATGCTGCTGCTTTCCCTTCTCAGCCCTCGAAGGCGACTCGCAGGAGAAAGCTGTGTGATATCCTTCTGCTGCCGCCTCCTTTTCTCCCCCGTCTCGCTGCAAACTTGAACGTGAAAAATATTTTGAAATGCTCCTCTTATCTCTGTTTTCCCAGCATTTTGGAGCTGGTTTAGGCAGGAGAGATGAACAAAGGCAAGGCTATTTACATTAAGGCAACGTGGCTTATGAATGAAACGGTGACAATTGGAGTTCTTATCAACCCTGAAGGCTTGTAGTATTACTACTTGTCTTTCTCAAACGCATTCAGACTTTGACAGCCCTCTGAGACCCGTGCTTGAAAGATACCTTACCTGGGGGAGTACTGTGGCTTTTTTAGGAGTGGGAAAATTGAAGCACAGGGGAGGGGAAGCATCCTGTTCAAGGTCACAGAGCAAGCTGGTGGCAGAACCAGAAATAGCACCCAGAAGTTATTAGTTTTTTCTCTATTTCCTTTCCTGTCACCGCTGTTTGCTTGGTTACCGAGATAGCTGTGGGTAAACAGAAGGTTTCCAGAGCGCAGCAGCCTTGTTATCTGCCTGATTCATTCAGTGGTGATGCAACCTGGAATCCAGATTTCTGCAAGGCCTTCCACAGTTGTGATGCTGCATGTGACATCACCGGCCACGTTGAGCAACCCAAGTTTTAAACTTGTCTCTACCTGAAACGCCCGTGTCTGAGTAAGGCCCTTCTCACTGCGATTTTATTCCTTATGCATGGTCAGGTCCTGTCTGCTCACTCCCCTGGCAAAAATAATTGACTTGACTTTTTGCTTTTCTTAACCCAGTAAGGAGCCCTAGAGCTGAGAAAGTCAACCGCGGATGCTCGTCCTCTCGGTGACCCACCGGCGGCTTTGTTGACTACTAATTAGGTTCTCAGTTTGTGCAAACTCCCCGGTACCGGGGGGCTGCCAAGCTGTCAGGCTTTCAGCAGCTGTCAGAAGCCACGAGACACCTTTTAATAGCTTCTGTCGGTCACTTCTGCTGCGAGGGAGCTACAGCGCTCTCCCCCAGCCGGCAGCGGGAAGCAAGCGTGGCTGGGATGAACCTCTCTTTCTTAGACCAGCTCTAAGAGGAAGGCAGCAAATCTTTGGGACACAGGAGGGCTCGCTGTTGAGCCACCCAGTCTCTGTTAGGAGAGGATGACCAAGAACACTGTAAAACTTCCTCCTCTGTGGGAGGTGAAAAATGAGATCGAAGGAGAGCAGCGAGTCCTTTCATGGGCATTTGCTTTAGGGATGTGGCAGAACTGCCAAAGAGCCGCGCACGCAGGCGGCCCAGCTCCAGCAGCCGATGTTCGTTAAGGAGCTACAAGAGTGTTCCTTACTTTGCACTCACAGCTCCCAAGAAGAGGGAAGAGCAAGACTTCGGATGCCACGTTTCTTCTCCTCCTTGAAAGCCGATGCTTTATTCATCCTCTGGAGCCTCGGCTCGGGTGCCAGCTCCCTTGGTAGCTGTGCTCCCAGGGTGTCGGCAAAGCTTTGTAGCACCTTGCGATGGCTTCTCAGAGCGTAGGAATTCTGTTTACGTTGTCAGCTTTTCATCAGCGCAAATTAATGTTAGCAGATGGCGCACACGTATCTGTCTCTCCAATTCTCAGGAAGCACGGGATGGCTTTAATGGGAAATGAATTATTCTTTGTCCGGGATGTTTCACTGATAAACAAAATAATAAGAAGTCTTGTACATGTGCCTTGGCGGCCCAGTACTTTCGTGTCTGTCTACCTTGTCTGGAAGTACCAGCTGCAGATTTCATCGGGGTCTTTGTGTCTGGCTTGGTTGTCATCATTAGCAGAGCCTGTGTTTTGTAACAAATCTGAAAATAATGTTGATGATTTATTTTGGCAGCAGACAATTCATCTTCCGCCCTGCCTGCCTCTCTCTGGTCTCTTTTGGTCACTGAGGGAAACCAGAAGACAAAATGTATCAGCAGAGATGAGTAGGTGGTAATTTTGAGATAGCATCGCTTCTGAGTGTCCTTTTCTGATTATAACTACACTTGAAGAGAGACCTTTCTGTAGACCTGAAAGGCCGAGATCTGACCCTGCCAGAACCATTCTCAAATAGATCATTAAAATATATTTGGTAACTTACCCAACTCTCCTCTGTAACCTCACTATGCTATATTTTTCCTGTCGCGAAACCCTAGAAAGCTGTGAACTGAAGCCCTGGGCACAAATGATAGACGATAAAACACCCTTGCAAGAGTCAGGGGAATTCGTGTGCTAAAAGTGACCCCTCTTCTGCCTGAGCATCTTCACCTGAGCTTTATAAACCTCCGCCTTTGCCAACAGCGCTGGCCAAATGTTTAGTTGCAAATAATTTTAGGCTGGAACAGGCGGGAGGCTATTTCATTCATTTTTTGTGAGAATTATTATTTTCATGATCCCACAGCGCTGTTGCAGCTGGTATCTTCTGCCAAAGAGGGTTTGGCTAAAACCCGTGCAGAGGCAGCGATGGGGAGAAGCAGGCGCTGCCTTTACAGAGCGGAGCTGCAGGGACCGGGGTTGTGCGTGCCTGCTACGGGCAGACTTGAGGGCTACGAAGGGACACGAATGGTGATAAATAGTGACTGAATTTCTTTACCTTCTTTCTGGATCATCAAATTAATCTGGTAGCTGTATTTGGAGCAGTGACTATGGGGGTTCTGTATCTACTCTTTCTCCTGGATGCAGAAGAGATGTGAAAGAGAAAATTACTTGCAAGCTGTGGGGTTTCAGGGAAGTGGGAAGAGTAATTGGTGTAATTTGCTAATGGGTAGCATGGGGATATGGGGTCAGCACTGCCTGGAAAAAAGTTTTAAAAACCTGTTTTGTGAAGAATCCAAATATTTGGGGATTTTTTCCATGGCTGAAGGAGAATAAACAGGTAACATTTGTAACTTCACCTCCCCCTTGCGTTTGTTTTTACCACAAAGAGCTATCAAATGAGCAGGGTTCTGTGTCCCTCAGTTTGTCATTTTTCCTTTTGCCTCTTAACTTGCACAAAGTTGAGGAAAAAGTTTAAACATTGGATAGAGAAGGGAAATAAACCAGAAAAGGTTTCACGCTGTGTTTTGGAGGCTACGTTATGCTCAGCAGCAAGGCTGAGAAAGGAGAAATGACACCACTCAAAATCTGGATGTTTCTGAATCTTTTGCTTTTGAAGTGACAGCAAAAACCCTCTTAAAATAGTTTTTTAAACAGGAACTTTCACAAGAAACTGAGAAAAAAAGGCTCCCCCCCCCTACATTACATCAAAAACCCCCAAATGACGTTGTCTGTTCTTGGGAAGCCCCATCGCAGCAACCCTCGGTGTCCCTCAGGCGGCTGGGCTTTAACATGCCCCGCGCCCCGCGGGGGACAGACGCGGGGGGCCGGGGCAGTGCCGCAAGGGAGCGAGGAGAGCCGGGGGATGGAGGGCCTGTGCTGCGGGGCAGGCGCTCGGCCCTGCTCGCCTGCTGCCTCTCCAGCCCCAGGACATTCCCGCGTGGCCCTTGGGATGCTTCCCAGGGTGGCTGAGCCATGCTGGGTGAGTGGCGGGACTGGGGGACCCGGGTGACTTGGTGCTGAGGGCATCAGCCCCGCAGGGCGGCAGCGTGGGAGCGGGACCGCGGGCGATGGCGTGTCTGTGTTGGGGGACCTTGGGGAGGCTGATGGGATTTTGGGGTGAGGGCACGGATGGGAGAGTGGAGGTGGTTCTTTGTGGGGATGGTTTGTGGGTTTTAAAATGATGGTCAATCAGTGCTCTTCTGCCATTCATGTCTGGTTATCGGTTGTGATTATAAACCCAAACTGACCACCCCGCTTTCCAAATGAAAGCATTAGCTAAGCTCCAGGCATGTACTTAGACTTGATTAAATTTTTTTTTTTGCGGTAGTTAAACATGATAAGGCAGAGGGGGAGAAAAAAAGATTTTTAAAATATGCTCTTACTCTTCCAGATCTGAAGTTATCCTCACTGTGACACAATAATTTTCCAACACTACTTTTCAGTTATATTTAGAAGTGCATTTTCTGTTCCTTCCCTGTCCTTTCTGTGGAACAATTGTGCAACTTTCTTTTTTCTTAATATAATACTATATTAAAATTAGCTCCAAGACTAAAAAAGAGTCCTCTGTGTAGGAAGGTAGCTACCTTCCTTCCTAGCACTTCCCCTGGATCTTCCACTGGGATTTTGTTCCTGTTAGCCGCGGGTTCCTGGGGCGTTTGCGGCGGTGCGTAGCTGTGCTTTCCCTGGCTGATCTCTCCTCTGCTCTCCCCAGCAGTGAGCATGCAGAGTTCAGAGGGTGGATCAGACTCAGCAGCTTCTGTGGCACTTCACACCTCTGCATCAGCCCAAGCTCCGGTAGTGCAGCCAGTGCCAGCGTCTCAGCAGGTAACGTATGCACAGCTGGGAGTGCCGTTTCCATGGAGAAGAGACCTCTTTTACTGGCAGATGTATTTTAATCCAGGGTTTTTCTATGGGGGAGAGGATTGTTAATCAGCTCGTTGAGGTAGCGGGGAGAACCTGTTCCTGGACTTCGTGTTGATAAAGGCCGTAGATATTTCATGTGTTAGCCCTACAAATAGGCAAGCTTTAAAACGTGGGATTTTTTAACTTAGCTCCCCAAGGAAGTCATTTCATGCCAGTTGGGTGTTTGCTTCAGTGTAATATCCTGTTGCCATTATTTGGTGTGTCAATTAAAGCAGGAGAAAATGAAACTATCCTTAAAGGCATCTCTGCAAATAGGGTACCGAGCTCAACAGAGAAGAGGTGGAGGGAGCGCTAGTGCGGGGAGAGGGTGGAGGAGCCTGACATTGGTAGGTGGATCCTGACGTCTTAAATTGGAGAGGGGGTATTCATGATTCATAGCCATGAATACGATGCACTTGGGAGGTCTCCTGATAGACAAGAAATGATATCTTCAGCTGATGAATGAAAACTACCTAATGCAAAACAGGAAGGGTTAAATAAAACTGGTTCCTTTTTATGCTCTTTGGGGAACTATCAAAAGACGTTTCTGTCGCAGGAAGCTGGAGGGATAAGAGGATGGGTGGGTATAACTTAGCTACACCCTTCTCCAACTCCCAAGTGAGCAGAAGTAGCTGCCATTGGATGCTGATGAAAAGGAAAAATTAAAAATTGTGAATTGGTAGGAGCATTCGGTTCACCAGGAGACGTGGACACTCACATCGTGTGATTCGGTGCGTGGTTGGCCAGCTCTCTGTCATCTTTCAGACTTCCCATCTTCGATTTCTCTGGGTCACGTTTTGTGTTCGTATTGGAATGATGTGAATATCGCTGATCAATAGCGTCAAGGATCTTGGGGATCGTCAGTCATTAGTGTGAATTTGACTGTGAAAACATGTTAAAGAAGTTTAGAAAACCCATTGGCTTTGGATTATGAAATTACCCGTCCAGCCTTTGCCGGTGCTGTCATCATGACGTGGAGTATCGAGTGGAACTCCATGGATTAAGGAAGACCCAGAGGATCGTGGAAGACTGCTGAAGAGGAGGAGCATCCAGAGCCTTCCCTTCTCACCAGCAGCACAAAGACAATACTAGGAATGAACTACTGGCAGCACGACTGGTGTGAGGCTGCAGCCTTTGGTGTTGTTGATCACTGGTCTACCTTTCAGTGTGAGAGAAGGCTGTATGAACAGGATGGCCTCATCTTACAGGTTGGGGATGATTAATTGTTTTGGTTGGAAGGTAGTAGCAGCAACCGGACAGGCGGTGACAAATTACACAAGTAGCTGAGCTGGGCAGCTGTGCCAAAGGAGGAGATGTGTCGTCTGGTAAAAGCAATGACAGAGAATGGGTAAAAAGTAGGAGAAAGGAACAGGTCTTTCTGAGACTTTGATGTAGGTGGCATTGCCTGACTTGAAAAAGGGCTTTTAATGTGCCCATCGTGCACTGGTTACAGCCTCCTTTGGAGAGAAAACGGATGAAGTGTTGGGCGGCATAAGTGTACGTGTCCTTATCGCTAGCTCAGCTGCGGGATCTCCGATGTACCCAGACTTACTGACGGTCAGCCTGGGGACTGGCGATGTAGAGGCTGCCTAGAAATCTGGGCAGTTATCATATTGCTATAATTCTGCTAGAACAGAACTTCTGGCTGGTTGCAAAGGGCACATTGGAAGGTTGTCAGAGGGCTAAAAATCATAAATATGTATGTATAAGGTAGCCAGTAATTGTCCAGGTCTCTTCTAGGATTCACGTGGGATTGTTTTGCAGCTTTTTGTTCGGTTGGCCCAATCTGCTGGATATTTTTAAAGCCTGAAGCCACAGAGGATGACTGTCTCCTTGGAGAAGGTCCTCGTCAGTTCAAAAGGCCATTCTGATAATTGGCTTGAATGTTTCCTTTCTTACTCTCATGCCGGTACCCAGGCTCTGTTCCCATGGGCCTCACTGAATCGTTTCTTTCCATCCACCACGTCCCCACGCTTGTTTTGCTGGACCTGCAAGGTGCTTGGCACTTTACGAGACGCGTGTCCAACCTCAGACCAAATGCTGAGCGTAACACAAAGAGCAGGGGGATGATGGAAGTGCCAGTGGAGATGCAGAGGACAGAGTGACCACCACAAGGCAACACAAAGCGTTTCTGTGCCCTTGGCGGAGATGCAGAACCATCTGAGCTTTGGTGCTGGCAGAAACCGTAAGGGCTGCGGCACCTCGGGGAGTGTGATTTCACGTCGCCCGAGGCAGAGCGTGGTTTGGTATGGCGTCTCTAAGAGCAGAAACGTTGCAGCCCTAGGAGGAAAATGTGAATGTGTGAGGAGTGGTTCTTGTTCAGCTGCGACTGAACCTCATGTTGAGCTCCTCTCGTCAATCAGCTGTTTGCTGTTATTTCCTTGCGTGGAGACTTAAAGATGGTCCATGTCAGAAAATGTCAGCTCTCTGCTTTTCCCAGGTTTAGGGTACTGAGCTCAGGCTGGTGTCCGGTGCAGATTGCGTTGGAAGGGGATGGGAGCCGCAGGGATGCTAAGTAAGGGGTACTGCTGCCTCTGGAGCAGGAGGCAAGCTTTCCATGGAAGTTTGAAAGAGAATACCTAACTCACCTGTGTTACAGACTGAAAGTAAGTGTATGTTACTGTATCTTCTTCTTTCAGAGGGTTTTGGTCCAAGCAGCAGGCTCCGCTCCCAAAGGAGCGCAGATGCAGCAAATCTCTGTTCCCAGAGTTCAGCAGGTTCCACAACAGGTAATATCTCTGGGGTGGGACACCACGCAGGGACCCCCGTGTCAACAGGACCCCACGTCCCCCACGGCATTTGAAGCTGTGCCAGATAGCTGCTTAGAAAAACCCCTGCTCTTCATTAAAGACTTGTGTGCAATTAGAGAGCTGGAGATGACTGTGAGAGCAGCTTTCTCCATCTCTCCCTTTCTTAGACTGATGGCAAAAGAAACTCTCAAGATATTTAAAGTTTTGAAAGAACCTTTACTGTAGCAGTTGTCTTTCATACATTTGAAGATTCGATGGATGCTTTTAATTGCGATTTAAAAGCAGTCCTCCTCTGTAAAGATTTTTTTAGAGGCAAAGTGTTTGGGATTTTTTTTTAATTACACAAATAAATGTACTGACTGCATGTGGCTTCATAGAAGGGTTAGGTGACAGAGAGCCGTGCAAGTGTTTTTATTTATCTGAACTTTGCCTTTTGCAGTCCTTGTTTCCTAAGAAACCAGGCATATGTGGTGCTGCTTCATGTGGACAGTGAGTCTGACTCTCTTGACTTTTTCCTCTAGCAATTTTTTATTTGGTTGCTCAGTTTCAGAAAAAAAACTTGACAGAGGGCAACTCTGTCCCTCCCAGTCCAATGAAAAAGGGAGCTGGGGTGCAGATGGACACTGCCAACCTCCTCTCTGAAGGCAAGGCTGCAGCATGATCTCACCCTTATTAGTCAGCGGAGAACCAGCCCTGAGACATGTGTGTAGAGGAAAGCCAGCTCCATTGTTTCCACTGCTCACGGAGCAAATACTTATTTATTTATTTTTATTTGACCTTTTAAAATAAATACGTCCTTTGGGATTCCTAAGCATGTGGGTTTCTGTTTGTTTTCTTTTTCTTTTCAAAAGAAAGCCTAAATGTCAAGGTAGGGTTGAAAGTCGTTTAAGGTTGTAATATGCAATTTCTCCCGCTGTTCCTAGGCAATAACATACCCATAACTGGAGTTTATGATGCTTGTTTCAGGTGCAATCCGTGCAGCACGTATATCCATCCCAGGTCCAGTATGTGGAAGGAGGAGAAGCTGTTTATACCAACGGAACCATGTAAGAGTCTCTTGTTGGCTGTAGCAGAGCCCCTCTTCCCCTCCCAGCTGGGTTGAGCCCTTCGGTCCTCCCAGGCTCCTTCCATCCCGGCCCTGCTGCTGACACTGCCCGCCGTTAAAAGGAGGAAGAGGAGGAACTGTTTCACATTCTACGTTGTGTGCGCGGGGGTGGTTTCAGCCAGACTCCAGCCTTGGGGGAGGCGTTGTCCTCATGGAGGGACTGTTCTCCAGGGAATCCAGCCTACATAAAAGGGTCTGGTGTTTTCCTCTGCCCAGCCCATCGTGTGGTGAGGTGGGGCACCTTTAGGAACCAGAGCGTAACTGCTAGAGGAAGAAAGGGGGTTTGTCAGGTTTCCTCTTCCTCCTCTCTGCTGTGTCCCCAGTTTGGGCCTGATGCCCCCGCTGCCCTCCGGGATGCTCTCAGCCTTCCCTACCGAGGTTGCCCACAATGGCTGCAGAGTGCCTCCTGGGCTTTTGCTCCAGGGCCGTCACAGGACTGATTAACATTGGGAGGAGTGATTTTTACAGCACAGGGTTCAATTTCAATGGAGCAAATCCCACTGACAATGGAGAGGAGGTTTTTTTAAAAGGTGGTCCAGATTGCGCAAACTATTGTCCATGAGATTAGCTCTGCAAGCTCCTCTCCACCCAAGGTGTGCTCCACCTCCTGACCCTGTTGTTCCTTTGACAGACGAGCCGCCTACTCCTACAACACCGAAGCTCAGATTTACACCCCCAGCAGTGCAGCATCCTATTTCGAGCCGCAGGGAGGTGGAGCTCAGGTGACTACAGCGGCATCCTCTCCTACAGCCATTCCCTCTCACAACATGGTGGGCATCACCATGGACATTGGGGGAAGTCCGATCCTCTCCGGCTCGGGAGCCTATCTCATTCATGGGGGGATGGAAAACACTAGACATTCTCTGTCACATACTTCACGCTCCTCTCCAGCAACGGTATGTAGCCCTGCAGATGTTGCAGCTCGGGGGCCAGGAATTATTCCAAGGGAACTGAAAAGCCTTCAGAAAATAAAACTTCCTATCGTTATCACTGTGTATATGTCTGTATAACGTGCCATGCAAATGCAAGCGAGAGAATAGACACTGGTGTACTACAGATATTTTTCAACAGGAGTTTGGGATGTCTCTCTTGCTCGTGGGCAGAGGCTTGTCCAAATTGCTGGGTGGATCACTGAAATTATGCAGCATGGAGATAAGAGAAAATTCTCGAGGGTTTTGGGGTTTTTTTTCCCTAAGCAAAATGTTTTGGCTTTGCAATTCAAAAGAATTGTCTATGTTTACATTTTCTAATAAGTGTAACATCTGAACACGGGGTTTGGCTTACCCAAAATAAGGAAATGTATAAATGTATTTTTAATTATGAAGAGACCTGAAAAATCCATTATTAGCACAGTGGATAATTAGCACGTAAGGTATGTCAAGCTGATCATGCCAAATGCACAGTGATTGAAAAGCCTTTGTATATATCTCCTACACCATTGTGTATTCTGTCCATGCCATGTGTTACAGAAAATGTATTTTAGGGATAATGCTGATCAAACAGAAATGTTTTAAAGCTCTAATTTTTTAATCATGTCCCTCCAACTGTCAGTCGAGGTGCCAGGTTGCTAGAAGCACAGCTGTACAGCTGTGTGGGACTCGGGGGATACAGCTGTTAACCCCAAACAGCCTTTCTGCAGCTGGAAGCTACCAGGGCTTTTATCGGAGAATCTACCAGCCCGTGGTAGCAGCTGTGGCCAGGAGTGGGCTGGAGCTCTGCTCACCTTCCTTTCCAGACTGACTTCTGTGTGTTTATATGTTTGTATGTAAACGTAATTACAAATGTAGGTGCAATTCAGGGTATGTGGCCAGATTGTAAAAATGTGAACAGCACCACCCAGGGAGAAAAACAGGAGCCGTTTGCTACCGAGTACTCTTGAAATTCTGGCCGGTTAGGTTGTACTTTCTTTTTCCACAGTTTTAGAATACAGACGTCACATTTTTTTGAATCTTTATGCCTTGAAAGGTTGCCTTTGATCCCGGAGTAAATGTGCTCTGCCTTAGGTAGAGGTAGCTATCTGTGGGGAAAAGTCCTTAGCTTCGGGGGGAAGGGAGAAGGACAGATGTGTCTGGGTTAGCTGGGCTTAGATTCTTGTGTGAGAATTCTGCGTGTGTGTATTTTAACTGTTCGTAGATAAAAACTAGCGTTGGACATCCTCTGATTTTTGCTCAAGCTTGTTATTTTGAAGAAAGTAGCTGCTGATTTTGTCACCTCCGAGAAACTGCGTCTTGCAAAGCTGCACAACATTACTCTTGGGTTTTGGCTTGGGGTTTGTTTTATTTTTTTAAATTTCCATGGTGATGGGCACAACGTAAAAAGCACGAGTAGAATATGTGTCAATAGCAATGTCCCATGAACAGCTTTAGGTTGTAGCTGTCTATCACATGGGATAAAGGTGTTCAGGAAAAAAAGAATTTAGGAAGTGACCTGTATGAAAATGCATCTGAAATAAATTCACTCTGTTGCATGCAGGAATGAACTTTCAGGAGGTATTTTTAACACAAAATGTCTGTGGCTCTTGTGGAGGGGCTCAAGAGGGTCAAATAGTGCGTAGATGCGGGTCTGGAAGACAGTACAGGGATGTGGCTGTGTGTGGTTTTCAGTTCTTTCAGCACAGACCAAAGTTGGAGGGGGATGGAGAGAGCCACGATAACTGCTTTCCATTTCACACGGTAATGGGTGAGCAGATAGTGGAAGGCTTAAGGAGAGCAATGACTAAATCAAATCAACGCGTAGGAACGTTATTTTTCATTGCAATGTCTTGCTTAAACAGAGAATAGGCAAGGCTGGTGTTAAGGAGGCCGGAGAGGCTGTAGTCCTGGCAAAATGTGTTTTGGGGCAGGATTAAGAGCTTTGTGGAGAGAAAGAAGAGTGCAGCTCACGCAGATGTAGACAAGGAAGCCGTGGTGTTTGCATGTGGCCTTGGGGGCGTAGTGCAAAGGGGATGGATGTCAAAGTGGCCAGCAATGCGAGGGCTTGGCAACGTGAGAGGCAGCTGCAAGGAATGGGGAAGCGAGAGGGCTTGGAGGGTGTTGAACGCTTGAGGCAGAGCCGGCACTGAGACCTCGAAAGCGAGGAGAGGATCTTCAGAGGAGCCTGGGAACAAGGTAGCGCTTCAGAATTAGTAATGGTGTAAGAGCTGCCTCAGGAGGCTGAGGGATGTTTGGTAAAGACTGTATGTACAGTACAATAAAATCTTCAAATATTTGAAGAAAGCCGTCTTCCATATCTGCTGGAATAATGATGTTCTGCTCCATCGAATGGGCTGAACCAGCACGTGAAGGAGTCCCATTCAAAGACTGTGCCAACAGAGCAATATTAATCTTCATTTAAATTAGGCTATACCAAGAGAGGCAATCCTTGAGACCTCCTCTAAGTGGGTCCTCAGAGCTCCTCACCTTTGTGCAGGGCCGTTTAAGAGCTTTTAGTCTTTCCCCTGTAATATTTTTTTTCTGCAGATGCAAGGTGTCCATTTGTACGGGACGCTTACCAAAATGCCAAAAGGACAGGCAGTGTTTGTGTGCTTGCCTAAGAGGTGTTGCTCAACCAGCACTGCCGCTGCTCCTTGACCAGAGGAAGGAAACGGTGTCTCCCTCGAACACTGACTCATTTCCTGAAGGCTGCATCAGCGATCAGTCTTTGGTTCCTCATGGTACATCACAGCGTGCTAGAGTTTTCTCAAAAAAAACACTGACGCATAGTCTTAGGCTGACCCTTTTTTGAATTCAGCGATAACTTCTTGCCACGGTGATGGCACTTCTAGATGGAAACCAAGGGACGTGTGCTGGAGGTGCTTGGACAGAGTATCACGTTCCGACATGGATGTGGCACAGACTGTGTCTTTGGTTGTTGAATATTACTTCAGAAAGTAGATCTGATTTGTTCTGTTCTCCCACCTTTCTGGCAGAGCTTGGTTTTGTAATCGGCTGCTTTTATCTCGGCCTTTATCTTCGCCATGCTATGAGTCAGTGCAAACTGGGAGCTGGCTAGTACCTGAAGGAGGCCATCGACAGATCATTGTGCAGATGCTTTGTGCATGTGCCTACAGATGAGTGCACAACCATGCATGTTAAATGAGGGCAGATGCTGGAGATAGCTGCTGACTGCAAGTTTTACTGGCTGATGTGTGCTGCCTTGTCCTGCCTGCACTAACAGGTCACACGTAACAGGGTTTTGAGAACCTCTGCTGGAGAGAAACAGCAGGTTCTGCTGCCAGTCCCTTAATGTGGGGTTTTTTTTTGGTTTGGGGGGATTTTTTTTGTTCCTCACTTGGAAAAAGCTTGTGCTCAGGAGCACCAGAGCCCTGGGACCAGCAGCCATCTGCTAAGTAGTTTGCCAGAGATTGCCCAGGGAGCCCCAGTGGCAGAAAGGAGAAGGCAAGAAGGGTCCAGGAGAGGGTCCGGGCACAGGGCAGCAGCCGTAGCCGGGCTGCGTGTAGAGCAGAAGGCAGGCAGAGGGAAGCAAGGGGGCTCTTCAGGGGCTGGAAAGCCTCAGCGTGACTCCGCTTGCGGAGGCTCAGATCAATGGAAACGAGCACAAGTAGCATCGAGATGTGCCAGCCTGTCTTCATGGGAAGAAGCTCGCTTAATTGAAACCGTCTTCTTCCTTCAGAGTCCCTTTGCAGTTCTCTTCAGTAGCCAAGAGCTCTTATCTGTTCCAGCTTATGCATTCTGTGTGTCAGCCTTCCTCGTGCCCCTGTTTTATTTAGCTGCCATTAATTTTTTGTCAAAATGTTGAGAAGTAATAATAACCGAAGTCATTACTTCCAGTTTTCCTTGAAAGATCTGGGTAAAAGGCACTTTCTCTGTAGCAAATCTCCTTTGACCTGCTGCGGCGTATCTGTCTGGTGGTGTTTTGGTCTAGGCATGAAGGGGAAAGGAGAAGGAAAACTGCTTCTCTTTTATAAATGGGCCATGCATATAGTGGAAGATCAGAAGCCCCCTGGTCTCGCTCTTTCGCCCTAGTAGGGATTCTTGCTGTGTTGTTAGTTTGCATGCCACACAATAACGTCTCTGCAGCTTCATCCCATACGGACTGTGCCTCATCTGTTTGCCTCTTTTTCACAAGCCTGTTGATATAAAGCATTAATCATTCAAATATTAATAAAGAAATAATAATCCTGGCTGTTGCTAACTATCTGATTTCCTTTCTTTTTCTTTTTTTCCTTTTTTTTTTTTTCCCTGTGCACATTTTCTTTAGCTTGAAATGGCGATTGAAAACCTACAAAAAAATGAAGGGATTACATCACACAAAAGCAGTTTGCTCAACAGCCATGTAAGTTACAATCGGAATTTACAACCTTTTTCCTGCTTTGGTAGGAGCATTATTTGTAGCCCCTTGGTGTATTCGACAGCACGAGCCACTCCGAGCAGCCTGTGGGTCAGCTGTGCTGCCCAAAGCAGCCCATTCCCAAGAAACAAGACTGCAAGAAGTGCCATGATGTTCATGTTTGTTTATGAGATGCTCTGGATTCTGTTAACTGCCTCTACCCTGTGTTTATTTATTTCATCTGCCCTGCAATGGAAATTGCTGGCAATTAGATAAACCCATTTGAGGGGGTTCTTTCCTTTCACTGGAATTGAAAGATGGCTGGAAAATAACTTGCAATTCTACAGCAATAACTTGGCGTGAATCATGACAGATACCCCTTAGATAGCCTGTACCAAAAGCCTCCTCCTGTGAATGCCTTTATTGCCTCTTTTCGTGCCTCCGGAAGACCGTTACTGTTACAAGGCTATGCTAAATCCATTTGCTAGACCTCTCTCTTCTCACTACGCCAACAATTTCCCTGCTTTGTGTGACGTTTCCACTGTTCTGCTGGGCCTTCTGCGTCATGGTTTATGGCTCCCATGCCGTAATGCTTAACGGTGAGCACATGCTTGTGTGAGATTTGAAGGGTCTAATTCAAGTCCTCTTGAAGTCGTTGGACTTAGCCTTGACTTCATTGTGTTTTGGATTAGGCTGAAGCATGTTCTGCACTGATAAATCACAGTGCACAAAGTGGTACTTTGTTATTCTAACAGGTTTCCTTTTGCTTTGTATTTGGGGGCAGATCTGTTGTCATTCTTAGGTCCTGCAAAAAAACTCTTTGCCCTCTTCACCCTAGAGACATAGCCTGAGAAAATGAAAGGAGCATTAAACCTAATGGTCTGATGTCAAAGCTGATGTCAAACTGCAAGCCAGGGCTCCTGAATGAGCTCGATCCTCATTTCAGCATCTAGAAATTGAAGGTTCCTTGTTGTAGTTGGGGAAACATAAACCTGCAGAATCAGGCTGGTGGCTCCTGTCCTGAGCACCTCTGTGCATCCCCGTCCCGGGCCGGGGCTGTGCTCACGCGCCCGTGCTGTGCCCCGGGTGCCATGCGGATTTCTCTAAGGATAACGTTGCTCTGCAGAATTTTCCGTCTTTGTCCCAGTGCAGAAAAGGACAGAGCAGAGCAGGACGGGGTGGGTCGTGGTGTGGTATTGAAGGAGGTTTGAAAAAAAGCAGGAAAAGAGTAGAGGAAAGAAAGCAAAGATAGAAAAGAGATTTCATCTGACCACAGGCTGTGCAGGATGGAGTTGGGGCCCGATCCAACCTCTGGTCAGATCTTCCCCAGGGGAAGGAGCTGTCTTGCAGGGTAGAAGTAAAGGACTTAATGTCTCTCTTCTCAGGTCACGGTTTATAGTTTGGCATCAGGCTTAAGTTCCCTTACAAATTCTGAAGCAAATAAACTACTCCCTGAGCGCGTGTGTACACATCAGCTCTCCGCTCGCCCCTGCTGCAGGTGTCAGTCCAGGCACAAGCGCTGTGCTGCCCTGGGCAGCTCCAGGCCGGGGGCGGGTAATTCTCTCTGCCAAGGCAGAGCCTGAGCCAAGGAAACCTGCAGGGCCCTTGCTGCCCTGTGAACCTCCAGCGTCCTTGCTCTGCTTTCCCGGAGCACGGAGCGATGTCTGCGGACATGTGGGAATAACGAGGAGGCGATGGCACGAGCAGTGCCTGTAGGAAATGCAGCACATTGCAGAACCGGATCGGGCGATCTCTTTCTAGAGCTGGAGGAGGGTCGGTGCCGTTGCCCAGCAAGGCTGCGCAGCCTCTGCCTGGGGAGGTTCTCAGGGCTCCACTGAATGAGCCATTCGACTGGACTGAGGGGCCTGACCGCCCCTGGAAGTGAGCCCTGGTTTGAGCAGGAGGCTGGACTGGAATCATAGAATCCATCATCAAATGGTTTGGGCTGGAAGGGACCTTTAAAGGCCATCTAATCCAACCCCCCTGCCATGAGCAGAGACATCTTCCACTGGAGCAGGTTGCTCAGAGCCCCGTCCAGCCTGGCCTTGAATGCTTCCAGGGATGGGGCATCCACTGCCTGGAGAGCGGAGGCTGCCAGAGGTTGCTCCCAACCCCGGTGCATGGGACAGCGCGATGAGCGTTGAACCTCTGCACGTCTTCCCTGGCACGTGCCGTGTTATAAAGGTTTCTGCTATCCGGGATGTTTCATTTCCCACCTCTTTACGTTAAAAAAAAAACCAAAACAAACTCCCAGAGGATTACCTGTCCCAAATGCTTGTGTGACCGACACACGATAGTGTCAGGCTTGCGCATGAGAACCAGAAAGTGAAGCAGCAGGTGACTGTGATTTGGCAAGGCTGAAAGCAAAATGGGAGCTTGACAAAAGGTAGCAGCCGAGGCGGCTGTGAGATAATGCTAATTGCACTATTAGGTGGGACTTAATTGCTCTTAGTCTTAAGGTTGCAGAGTTTTTCATTAAGTGTCCTGTCCCTCGTTTTAAATTTCACATTTTGCAAACCTGTAACTTCTTGGGATAATGGTTTATTTTGTTGCTGTCAGCAGATGTTTCATACCAGGAATCTCTATTCTTTTTTTTTTAAAAAAAGGAAAACTAAAGGTATCTCAGTCAAGAGGGAATTTTTTACATAATGCTGTTTAAACAAAGTCAATGTGAAATGGAGCCACACTTGATAACTTAATTTAGCTTCAAAAACTCTCTGAGAGGTTATTTAAGTGCACTTGAAATATCGAATTTGGAAGCCTAAGCTAATGCTAATACCCCAGGGACACATGATGTTTCTAATGAAATTATGTCAATCTATTACTGGTACTGAAAAAGCCCTGCTCACAAGGGTACTCCAGAGTCACTGGGTCAGAGGATTACTTCTGTGCCAATTAGGAGCTTGCAGATGATGCAAAGAAATTTGAGAAAAACGACTACAAGGTTTGTACACCAGTGCCCCAAGCTAGGCACGTAAGAAGTAGTTGGATGCTATAACCTGCCTGAGGCCCTGATATCCATAGCACTCGTAGGAGAAGGGGGAAAATGTATTTTTTCCTCACTGCCTGTAAAACAAAAACCAAAAAAACCCAAAATAAACCCCCCAAAAAGCATTGGACTTCTTCCCTGCGGGTGAATGGCTCTTAGGTAGGTGCTGATGGAGTTTTTCCCCCGAGGCACAGATCTAACCCCCAAAGGGTGTTTAGGTGGAAACACCTAAAATAAGACTGAACAGCGAAGTAGGAAAACTGCTAAAGGGAATAATTCCCCCTTGGGCAGGGGAGGAGTGTAACGACTTAATGAAGGATGAATCTCCTGCTTGGTGGAGAAAGGCGGGCGATGCTGGAGCTTGTGCTCACCTACACGGGTAGCTCGGGGCTTAACTGTGCAGGGGAGCAGAGCTGACAGGCACTTGTTCTAGAAAAGAGACTTTTCAAGAAAATATATAGGTTTTGATGCAACTTTCATTGCAAAAGGTCGGTGGGGTTGAGCCGGGAACGCGTGGTGCGAGGGAAGCGTTTCTTCCCATCGCTGAGCTGGGGATGCTCGGCAGCGCGTGGGTGCTGCAGGGTCGGTCCTAACTCTGGGCTGGACTGCGCGGGGACTTGGGAGCCTGCTCCTCTTAGTCTCAGATAAAACCACCTTAAATATGAACCACAAATGTGTGTCTTCATTGGTTTCTTTTTCATAGAAGTGCCCATAACAAAAGCTCTCCAAACCTGGACCTTCAGAAAAGAAGAGTTTGTTTCTTTTCTCAGGCAGCCCCGTGTATTGCTTTTTCCATCCTTAAAGAGCCACCCCTGAATCGAACAAGGCCGAGGTTTTTGCTAAAGATTATTCTTTTTAAAATCAAAACAGTCAAGAGAAAGAAAGTTAAAGTAGAAATGAAATTTAAATGTTCCCCTGTAGTGTCGATAACAAACAAAGCAGCATATGGCTGCGTAGTGATTTTATTGGAACCTGATGTGGTATAAACAGAAATGAAAGTGTCGGATAGCTTGTCATTGTCACAAGGGAGCAAAATTCAAAAAGTAAACAGAATAAGGGATACAAATGGAAAGAATCTTTAATGTTCTCATTTTAAGTGTCCGGTCTGTTATTACTAATGCAGGAAGAGCAAAAATTGTGTTTTGAAAATTATTTACATTCTGACAGATTTCTTTTTTAAGCTCTTGTTCATATTGTGAAACTCTGTAATGTTTCAAGGAATACAAAAAGGCACTTGCAGAAAAAGAAAGCTGGAAGATGAAAGGAATATTCTAGAAATATCTGGGATTAGACTAAAAATCTCCAGGATCAAATTTAAATGAGAAGGATTTACCTGAATTTTACCTTTATTACCTGAGAGGGGTTTATCTGAATTTTCCATAGTAACATGCAATTTTTATTCTTTTTTTTAAGGCTTGGGATTGGAACGGGTTTAGAAAATAAATAGGTGATCCACATTCAGTATCTTCCATAGGTTAAATAAAAGGTTAAAAAAAAAAAAAAAAAGAACCGTCTTAATCATTAATCTTTTAAATACAGGGTATGGGCCAAAATTAGCACAGATGTGGACTACTTAAAAACTGAGCTCCTGCGGGTCTTTGATGTCAAAAGCACTGGGGTCCACTTTTGTTAGAGATCCTTAATGGGCGGGGGAGGCTCGGGCTCCGGCGTGGCTTTTGGGGGCTTCCCAGGGACGTCTTCTCTGCGGAGGAGAGCACGAAGGGCCGCAGATGGTTAGCAAAGACCTCCTCGTAGGACTGTCGGGTTTGGAGGTCAGGAGGATCTTCGTCTGTGGAAGAGCACATCAAAGAGTGTCTTAGGTGGTGTGTAACTGGAGGAAGGTGGGAAGGTGACAGGCAGCTCTGTGAAAAGCAGGACGGGGGAAAATGGCCAAGAGGTTTTTCTTCTTCCCGCTCTGGCAGCCCCTGGGCTGCTCCAAAGGCCACCAAAACTGATGGATCCGGTGATTTGAACTTGTGGTTGCTTTGAATCAAACCCAACTAATGAATGAAATAGTTTTAACTGTACAGCTTTGGATTCAGCTCATTTTATGTAGCAGGAGTTTAAATTTGGATACGTGAATGCTAATCACAGAACGTACATTCATAGGTGCTGAAAAGCCTTTGTGTGAGAGCAAAGTTGGATATGAAATACATAAACTGAATATAACTCAATGGAGCGAGGTGTCGGAGATGTCATTGCACATTTCAGGTTGCATTTTCACAGAGTTATTGATGTCGAACTCGAGTATAGTGGTGAATTGGGACCCCAAAGTTTCACCAAGAGAAAACCGTAGAAAAGAGCCAGATACTGGAGTATGAGTGGAGAGGACTTAAGCATAGGCCAGCTTGTAGATCCATGTGCATGGTTAAATCCTGCTCATTTCTAGACTAAGATTGTGCTTAATTACAATATGTGCTTGAACTATTTGTTGTAAGGAGATGATGTAGCTAATATTTTGGCATCCGTAGCCTGTTTTGCCACTGATGGGGTGCGGATGCAGCTGCTCCTGGTGGAGCTGTGCCTGCTGTGCGAGCAGGCGTGGATGTCTGGGTGGAGAGCAAAGTCTTGAAAATGCTCATCCCAAATGGCCCTAACACAATGAAAGGGCTCTTACCAAAGCTATTGATTTTAGTCCATTTGTGCATCTAGTTCTTTCAAAAATTCACTTAATATAACACTTATTTTATTGATGCTGAAGTCATTTAGCCAATTAAAGGAGATTGGGGTTTTTGTCTTTTTGCATTTTAATTCCTGTGCTGACATTGTGTGCTGGGCCTGCCCTTTCAGCCTGCCTGGGTATAAATAATTTATATCTAATTGCAAACTTTAATCAACAGAAATGTCAGAAGAAGTTCAGACAGTATATTTTGAAAAATAGATGGAACCCCTCAGATTTTTAAGGTTGATTTGGTAACCATTAATGTTATTGTTAAATGAACAGTTGCAGACATGCCAATCTTCAAATTAATAAAGACTTTGCAGCGTATTTGGTTTGCCTAAAATTTATTCCTCTTAGGCAGTATCTTAACATCTTTATTCTTGGAAAACATGAGTTCTTACAGCTTTATTTTGGCTCTGCAGGAATTAATCAAAATCCAAGGTGGACACTGAGATGGCAGGCGGACTATGTTTTAATGCTCTTGCAAAATCTGACAGCGTTTTTGTGGGGTTATTAGCTTTGGGTTGGGGTCCTTTAACTTTTGTAAAAATGCAACCGGCATAAATTATATAAATTAACTTATATAAATTACCTACCCAGCATTAAGTTCTCTTGAACTCTTAATGTCAGATGGGCTCTCCTGACATTTAAGCATTGACATGGTTTATGCAGCCCGTTCCAGCCCTCTTTAGACTTTCATGTGTTCTTTATTTATTTATGTTTTCCATACATAAAGCTCCAGTGGTTGTTGGACAACTACGAGACGGCGGAAGGCGTCAGCCTTCCCAGGAGCTCTCTCTACAACCATTACCTGCGGCACTGCCAGGAGCACAAACTGGATCCAGTGAACGCTGCTTCCTTCGGAAAACTGATCCGGTCGGTGTTCATGGGGCTGAGGACTCGCCGCCTGGGAACCAGGTTGGTATGAATCTACAGTTAAAAAAAAATAGCTCCTACAACTTCTCTCATGCATACTGAGAACCTGCCGAGCATCATTTAGCAGGGACAGGTCTTTCTTCCGAGATCTACAGAAACAACCAACCACGATCTTGTGGGGAAAAAAAATTGCTGTTCTGAGGCACAGAAGTCATTTCCGTGTGTTGTGAGGAAAAGCTGCTTTCTTACCATGAATCAGCGGTGTGAGAGGCTTGGCAATACAGTTAATTTCAGACACGCTCCCGGTCGCTGGTGACAGTGCCTTGTCCAGCCACACAGTGGAATTTGGTCCAAGTCCATTTCCTAAGGAGCCTAAGAATATTTTACTTGAACCTAAGCTTCTTCTCATTCCATTACTGTCTCAAAAAGATGAAGTAACTCATCTTCACAATTGCTGCTGTCAGCTGCGGAGCCCGAAATTCTGATGCAGTGAAACGGTTTCTCCCTTTGGGTCCCGTAAAGTTCCCCCATCACGGATGAGAACAGAACCTCTGATGCAGACAAGCTGTACAGATGTAAATGGCTTATTTCGTAAATTCCCAAAGCGGCAGCCTGAATCTTGTGACAGCATTTTTTCTTTTAAAACATCAAAGATCCATATGATGTTACAACAAAAACATAACATAAGAAAGTATGCCTGCAGTAATTACATACATGTCCTTCAAGGGAGCATCCAAAGGATCTGCACAGCTTGCACAGCTGAGTTTGCATTTTATCTCAGTTTCTAATTTGAAAAAAGTAGCTAATACACTAGAGAAACACTGATTGCTCTCATTGTGTAAGATTTTATAATAAAATTCAAGCTTAGATGTTTGGGCTTCAAAACGAGAACAAAACCAGATGTGGCCGGGGCATTCCACAGCTGGAATGTGGAGGCAACAGTCGTAGGAAGAGCAGGGGAGAGTTTGGATTTCTCTACATTGGTTCAAGTGCAAGAGCTCTGAAATAATTTCTTTAGAGGAGAGAAATTCTTTAATCCTACCAAGGATTAAAGAAAAAACAAACAAGCAAAAAATCCACTGAAAATTGCAAATGTGCAGGTTGGGAAAGATACAGTAAACCTCAATAAATATGGAAATAGCTGTCCACCATTATTTTCTTATTCGTTCATTTAGATTATAAATGCAGCTGTTATTTAACAGGCACTTAAAATCACTTAAGACATGGCCGAAGCGTACTTCATACCTGAGCACTCAGTCTGTGTAAACCCCTTTCGTACAGTGACAAAGAGTGAATGATTCAGCCGTCCCCTTGAAAAGAAAAAATTCCCCCCGCCAAGGAAGAAAGAGTTAATTCTTTGACAAATATTCCTCTCTTAAATTTCTCTGTGTAATTTTCCAATGGGAAGCATCATTGGATTTAAGGTGCCTCCAGACTCTGTCATAGTGACGCAGCAAATGAATTTTAGGCATCCCCACTAAGAGGGGTCTGGAGACCCTGCTGCTGCTCCCCTGGCTCCGTCTCCCCTCCCACGGAGGACTCGGCTCAACCCTTGTTAGCGACAAATTGGCTAAAACCAAGTTGGACATACTGTCGTCATGTATCCATGGCTGCATAATTGTCCTTCTCACTCCCAAGAGCAGACGCTTGGGGATTGAAAAATTCCAGTTTGGTGGAAAAACTTTAGCTGACACATCTGTCTAATGTGATGGAAAGACATTCGCCTAAGGAGCATCACAGCAGCTTTACTGACCAGCAAAGGAAAAAGAATTACAGCCTGTTTTCCTTGCAAAAAGCTTTAAGTTTTTACAAAAACTACAAAAACGAGCAACTCCAAGAACAAAGCCACATCAAAGCCTGTTGCCGTTGCTGTGAAAGTGCTGGCAACAGAAAGACATTTTTCTTATCGTATTTGACTATTCAGTCAGGCCTGTTTTATCCAAGTCTAGATAATGATGGAAGTTTGTTTTTATGGAAAAAACAAATCCTTAAACCCTAATCAAATAGCAAAGTGTCCCCTGAGGTCTTTCTGCCATTCTGTTTAACAGCACTTTGTTTTGTAACACTTGTCTCTTCTTCTCCAGTTACCATGGGTTACTTGGAACAAACCTTGCCGCGTTTTAAACGTGGATGTCACTGAACTTTGCGACATGTGGTTTTAAATTTTACAGGGGATGATGGCATTCATTAGTTCAGCCATTCAAATAGTGCTTGGCAGCAAACCGACGTGTGCTGTAAGAAGTCGGGTGTATTGTCAAAACAAGCCTAAGAGTGAACTGCAGGGCTACGATGTCCCTTCCATTGACTAGCTTACACTGACCAATTTCATCGCTGATACTTCCAGGGGAAACTCCAAGTATCATTATTACGGGATCCGTCTAAAACCAGAGTCTCCGCTGAACCGTTTGCAGGAGGATACCCAGTACATGGCAATGAGGCAGCAGCCCATCCACCAGAAGCAAAGGTAGGTGCTCCCAGCGTCTTGGAGCTCGCGAGCGGTGCCCCCGACGCTGCTGCGGGCAACGATCCTTTCCCAAAGAAAGCCGCAGACCCCATCTTGGGGCTTGGCTTGGGAGTAACGGGATTGTGTTGGGACAGTTCAGACCCAAGTGTTGCTGAAGTGCCAGAGCTGAGCTGCGGAAGAGAGGACTGCGAGTCACTGGCTGCTCTGAGTAGTGGAAGGGTCCCAAAACGATTCTGGTAGATGCCCCATCCCTGGAAACATTCAAGGTCAGGTTGGACGGGGCTCTGAGCAACCTGCTCTAGTTGAAGATGTCCCTGCTCATTGCAGGGTGGTTGGACTAGGTGACCACTAAAGGTCCTTTCCAACCCAAACCATTTTATGAAACTGCATTTATCCACCTATTCTGTTTGCCAGCGGCTTGATTCAGCCCGCTGCTACAGAGAATGCCACCATATGTGCCACTTTTCACCGCCTCCCTCTGACCAAACTGTTTTAGGACCTTGGCTATGGAGTTATTTGTGTAAAGGACGTGGGGGCTTCTGTTGTGCTTGGGTGGGTTTTGGTTTTTGTTTGGGGTTTTTTTTGTGCAATAGCGCAAGTTAAATAGTGCTGTGGTTAGTTTTGTGTCTGAGTAATTTTGAAGATAAAGTACAATGTGCAAAGGAATTTGGAATTGTCTCCTGGAAGCACAGACACTTCTGGTTCTTGCTGGAGTGAAGAAGGAGCAGAAGAATTTATTTCTTCAGCTCCCAGACAGAAAGTAAATGCAAAAGTCAGCTCCCGAGACGGAGAGTCTGCACTCTGGCACCCACTCCAGCTCTGCTTCTCATTTTCTTTTTTTTTTTGGTGTCACCTTGGGCAAACTCCTTAACCCCTTTAATTCTGTCTTGAGGAGTGCTTTTCAAAAGGAGGCTCTCATTTTCCCCCTCCACTTGAGTAGATGATATAAATGATCAGCCCTCAAAACACCGGCCTCGAATGTAACCTCGTGTATTACGTGACGAACACAAAAGTCTGCATGACTGTGTTGCGAATAACGTATACCTGTTTGCTCGTGCCTGTGTAAATCCCAAGCCACACTCTAAATTTAGGTACAGACCGGCGCAGAAGATGGATGGCATGGCAGAGAGTGGGTCCAATAATAACCCGCACACTACGCCGGAGCAATCGGTTGCTGCTCAAAGTCAACATCATCAGCAATTCATAGGTGAGGAGACGGCTTTAATGTGTTGGGTAGCTCACATCTAGGCTTATATCTTTAAGAGGAAGGAAGGTCTTGTCCAGCAAGCCCCATCTGTTCTGCATTTGTTTGCTTTTCTAATAAATCTACAGTATTATATACATAAAATATATATATATTTTACATATAGTATATATTCTAATAAGGTCTTGTAACGTCACACTTGCTAAGTTTATTTGCTAACTCCCATACCTACAGGAAGGCTTTTTCCTTGCACCATCAGGTCTGTCGGTTCCCTCCAAGTATGTTTTTAATCCATCTGGTTTTATCCAAATTGGATGGAAGGAGTGGAGGTCCTGAAGAGCCTTGCTAAGACAGGCAGCCAGAGGGAGAAGAGCGATTCTCTTCATTGCAAAGGCTGCAATGTGTATCCCACGCAGATGATCCATACGGACCTTCTCCTTGGGAGACAAGCTCTTTGGCTTTACCGGATCTATGGATCTATGTGCCTCCATCATCTCCAGTAGCGATACCAAATCCTGGCCAGCTCGGAGCCTTCTCTGAAATACAATTGCTCTTGATACGTCTGCTGTCCAATTATCTTTTCCATTGTACTCTCAAAATACCAGAGAGACATTTTTCAGGCTTCGGAGGAAATCTAATGGGAAGCGCAGTAGATGAGGACAATGTATTCTTGTTTCTTTTATTACAGAGAGAAAGAAAACATTTTCCTTTCTACACTGAATAAAATGGGCTGCGGTTGTTCACTCTTTGCCCAGTATAGAAGCAGGAATTGGGAAAGTACTAGATGATCGGTCTCATTTCTCTCATTTCATCCCCACTTAAAACATGAAAGATAGCCACCAGCGACAGCAGCACCTCGCACTCATCTGTAGTCCTGCGTAACTGAGTGCTCCTGACTCTCACCATCTTTCCCAATCTTTTTTATCCCTAGATGTAACCCATGTCTTTCCCGAGTTCCCAGCCCCTGATCTCGGTAACGTCCTCCTACAAGAAGGGGTCACCATGAATGACGTGAAAACTCTGCAGCTTCTTTACAGGCGACACTGTGAGGTGATTATTTGGAATATTTTAAATTTATTTATTAATTCATGTTTATTATCATGACTTAATTAATTAATTAATTCATGTTTATTATCATGACTTAATTTATTAAGTCATGTGCTCATTGCATATCCTGCTCTTGGGAAAAGCTAGAATATAGTAGGGAATGCTTGATTTGCTAGGTATTACAACTCAAATATTGCACTTTATGTTATTTTTTCATTGTATGATCTGTTTTATGTTATGTTGATTATTAAAACAATGCCCCTGTCATTATTTTTCTTGTAAATTATTTAATCTAAATGGCAGCACATGAAATTTATGCTTACACTGCGTGACAAGATGCTAGCAGAGCAGCTAATGAGTTGTGTTCTTTGTTGTCAGGCGACTTTGGATGTTGTAATGAATCTTCAGTTTCATTATATTGAGAAACTGTGGCAATCCTTCTGGAGTCCTAAAACACCATCTAGTGATGGCTCTACTGCCCTGCCGTCCAGGTACGCTGCTGTGCTTTGATTATTTCTGAATGATCCGTTTTTTGGTGGTATTTTATCTTTTAAAAATGTGTGAAGTATTTTCAGCTTCATTAGGCATTTTGAGTGCTTTGTAGGACTTGAAAGTATTTACTTCCCTGCAGAACTGTCACAAAGAGTGTCAGAAGTGTTTAATATTGTAATGACCGCACAACGTTCGGACCTCCGCGGAAAGCATCTGCTCTGATTATGTACTTCTGCGTGCCTTATACCTCCTGTAACAAGTGCTAATCCAAAATGCAGAGAGTGTTGGGATGGTGGAGGATGGGATGATGCTTTAGTAAATGGTCAGCGGGAGCAGACGGTAACGATTCCATGTCATTAGGTATCGGTCTCGAGTGACATCTCAGACTCTGAGGTTTTAGTGACATCTAGACTGACTCACTTCTTTGGATGGCTCTCCAAGTCTTTAAGTGCCACGTGTTTTGAGGCAGATAATGGCAAAGAAAGCTGCTCTGATCTTTGTACTCCTGCCTGGCTCGTTGTTATTGCCTTTTCTTTATCCTTTATGCATTGGTAGTCTGATGCCACGAGACAGGGGAATGGAAATAAGTGAAAACAGAGAAAAATTGAAAAGGTGAAGGTTTCTTGTTAAAATTTGTATTAAAAGTCTGTACTGTCCACTTCTACAGATTATATAAGGACTTCCAATACTGCCATTTTATATTCAGAAGAAAAATGGTAAAAGTTTGAGTAATAAGCAAATACCCCATAATAATCGGTACAATATGGCCCTGTTGTGCTCAGTAGATGTTACCCAATGGATGTTTTCCCACAGAGAATCACTGTAGCTTTGCTTGATTCGTTCAGAATTTCTTTTCCATGAGGGGATATCTGCAAGGTGCATTGCAACACGGCAGGGAGAGCCATGCTAGGTACGGATAGGCTCCCTGGACACTGGAGGCAGCATTTCGGCAGGGCTCTGGCTAAACTAGCGCATCTCGCTAAGGCTGTGTGCTCTAGTACCTCTCCCTACCACTGCTAATAATCAAGATAGGCAAATAAAGCACTCCCTCCCCCTGCTTTATTTATATACAAATATAAACCCAAGATATTATGAAAGTGGCAAACTGTTTGAAAGCATGATAAATGCAGAATATGGTTCCACTTAACAGAAAGTTTGGGCTTGACGGCCAGTTTCTCCGTGTGAGTGTTTAGGAGTATGCCTGTGGAGTTCATTTACAAAAACCGCTCAGGCAGAGGCTATTGGTACCTCTTTATAGCATGTCCAAGGCTCGGCTTTAAGGGTTTTGATGTAACACATGGGGAAAGTCCCTTGCAAATTCCCAATTCCCAGCATAGTGTCTCAGCAGCTCTGCTTTGATGCTCTGGCAGTGCATTAAGGCTTCGGCTTTCTCTGCTTGCTGTTGAACCAAATATCTTATGCCTTAATCATGCAGAAAAAGTTTCCATACATCTCTAAAGTGAAAATAGTGCAAGCTTGATTGACCTCATTCAGTTAGAGACAATATGCTCTGTTCTCATCAAAACACCAAATCTTTTTCCTTCTGAAAACATTCCGCATTTGAAGGTGTTAAACACCTCAAAACCATTTGTAGGATCTGTCAGTACCGGCTAATCTGCTCCAAAAGCATTCGCTGCAAACGTTTTCTCCCCACTGCTACAGCTGAGGAGGTTTAGAGCACAGGAGAGAGGCGTGAAGGTTTTGGAAATAGCTGGGTCTGTAAGGAGGCACCAGCTAAGCCTTTGCCTGCTGAAATGACTGTACAATTCCCACGTACACATCAACATGAGTGTGTGAAAGGCAGTGGAGGCTAAAGACGGAAGAAGCGAAGGCCAAGCACTGGGAGATATGGATTTGAGGGAAAACGGTGGTCAGAGCTCTGACCCCATGGACGGGAAGGCACTTGCAGAGTCAGCAAAGACTTGTACAAACGATCAAGCATTTCCTTTTGAAAGAAACATGAATGGCTTTTTTCTGCTGAAAACTGGGGTTAGAAATTGAGAGGAAGGGTGAATGCACTGAATGCAAACCTGCTGCTAACGCTGCCTTCCTCCTCCTCCTCCCATAGCGATGAAGAACACGAAGGGACCCTCCCAAAAGATAAGCTGATCACTCTGTGCAAATACGAACCCATCCTCAAATGGATGAGAAGCTGCGATCACATCTTGTACCAGGCCCTGGTGGAGATTCTCATCCCAGACGTGCTCAGACCGGTGCCCAGTGAGTACCCTGCGGCGTGGTCAGGAGGACACGGGTGGTCCCGGCTCCTGCTCGGCTCCTGCTCCTCGCTGGGATGAGTCATGGGATGTTGTGTCTGACAAACAGCCATTCATGACTCACTCAGTCTGGCTATCGCTTGCCACAAAGATTTCCATTATAAAAACTGATTTAGAGGGTTTTGTTTCGAATATAAGCTAAAATATTATGGCAACAGCAATATTTTTCCTTTGTGGCCCCTGGAAATTCCCTTGCTTTTTAAAATTTGGTTTATTGCATATCACATCTCCTGACTTTGGCTAGGAGTTACGGTAAAAGCATAAGCTTAATGCGCAAGTAAGCACGGCTAATCCTTGTGAGATGTTTCCTTGGAGATCATATCTTTGTTTATGTAGGACCATCCCGGCCCCTACTGCACCTCCTGGAAATTTGGGGTCAACTTTCATTTGGGAGATTAGTGATGGGCTATCGAGGGTTTTCTCTCTCATTTGGCACCTCAGTGAAGTGTGTGCGTCGCTCTCCCCGGAGCCTCAACGCAGCCATAGACTGGGCTGAGCAGCACTGGAAAGCCGTGTCCCTCTGAGCTGCTGTTGTCAGTCTGCATGCTGGGGCACAGCTGCGTCTTTAAAGAGCATATTTCAACATTTGGAAAATGCTCAGAAGGACCATGAATAAGAAAAGGATAAGAAAGAATAAGGATAAGAAACTAAGAATAAGAAACTAAGAATAAGAATATAAGAATAGGAATAGGAATAGGAATAAGAATAAGAATAAGAATAAGAATAAGAATAAGAATAAGAATAAGAATAAGAAAAGTTTGAGTAACAACACTGAAGAATAAGAAAAGTTTGAATGCATCTCAGGACCCAGCTGATTTCCTTGATGCTAAATCGAGATCACCGCTAACCAGATCAGAGGCTGTGCTTTCCACAGCAGTCCTCAGCTAGAAAGTGGTGTCCGAAGATGATAAGGAGCAGCCTTTCTAACTCTGCAGACTTCTTTGCAGGCACGCTTACACAGGCGATTCGTAATTTTGCCAAGAGTTTGGAAGGGTGGCTGATGAACGCAATGAGCGAATTCCCCCCCCAGATTGTCCAGACCAAGGTAAGCAGGGGGAGCACGGTGCAGGTCAGGGGGGTGAATGAGCCTGTGTGTGCGTGTTGCGGTTTTCCACAGTGACTGGAAATCCCTGCCGGGGTTTGGCCATGTGTACTCCAGACTAGCATGGTGTAATGAATAATTAGGACCCAAAACCAGCAAGGAGTGGGAGGACAGGCAGGACAATTCCTTGGTACCAGAAGTTGACGGTGCTCTGTCCATTGAGCCGTTCCCATATCCTGAAATTGCAGATAAAGCTTTCTGGAGGAAAATGTCCACGCTGGGATGAAGCTGTCCTACTAGAAAGTGCAGGACACCTCATGCACTGAATGGCATTGCAGAGATTGAACCTCCCTCTCTCCTAAAGCCGTGGATTCTTGCAGCCTGTTCTCACCTTGCTGGTCTCTGCTGGAGACAGAGTGTGAAAACCTGTTAGTTTAAAGCAAAGAAGTGCAGAGGCTGGTTTGCAAGATGCAATAGATGCTGCAAAAGTGCTGCTCTGGAGCTCTCGTGTATGCTTTGGACAGCAGCATGGGTGGGACTGTGCAGGTTACCCCAGCTGATGTGTGATGTGTGCTGGAGCTCGGCACTGGGAAGAGTTTGCCTTCTGGCCCCATGGCCTCCTGCTCACCGTGCCCTACGTGCTGTGTTGCAGGTCGGGGTAGTGAGTGCCTTCGCGCAGACGTTACGGAGATACACATCCCTGAACCACCTGGCTCAGGCCGCCCGTGCGGTGCTGCAGAACACTTCCCAGATAAACCAGATGCTCAGTGATCTCAATCGGGTCGACTTCGCCAATGTGCAGGTAACTTACAGCATCTTTCCCTAGCTCGTGTTGTCTAGAACTGGGACTCTATAATCAGGTTGTCTGCTGGTAACCAGCTGTCCTGGTTTCAGCTGGGATAGAGTTAATTTTCGTCTTGGTAGCCAGTATGGGGCTGTGTTTTGGATTTAGGATGAGAACAATGTCGATGATACACTGATGGTTTGTGATGATACACTGATGCTTTGGTTCTTGCTAAGTAGTGCTAAGCTGTTGCTAAATAGGTGCTAAGTGGCGCTCACACTGGTCAAGGACTTCTCAGCTTCCCCTGCTCTGCCGGGGGCACAAGGAGCTGGGAGGGGGCACAGCCAGGACAGCGACCCAGACTGGCCCAAGGGCTGTTCCATACCCTATGGCGTCAGGCTCAGTATATAAAGCTGGGGGAAGAAGAAGGAAGGGGGGACATTGAGTACGATGGCGTTTGTCTTCCCGAGTAACCGTTACGCGCGATGGAGCCCTGCTTTCCTGGAGATGGCTGCACACCCGCCTGCCGATGGGAAGGAGGGAATGAATTCCTTGTTTTGCTTTGTTTGCGTGCACGGTTTTTGCTTTGCCTATTTAACTGTTCTAATTTATTTTACTTCACTTATTAAATTGTTCTTATCTCAACCCACGAGTTTTCTCCCTTTTACCCTTCTGATTCTCTCCCCCATCCCACTGGTGGGGAGTGAGCGAGCGGCTGCATGGTGCTTAGTTGCTGGCTGGGGTTAAACCACGACAGTCCAGCATCCTATTTCCAATGCTAAGAAGCAATTAAATAAACAATTTAACGGGTTTGGTGTTAGTTTTCCAGGTAAGTCTGCCATCTTACTGTGAATAGTGGAGAAGGTACTAAGGAACTTCTGTAAGAAGTAGTGCTACCAACAATAATATAGTTCTAATAATAATATTGTGGTCTGGACAGATCGGAGGAGACATGATTCAGAGCTGGTTTGGAGTCCTTGTCTACTAGAAATGAAGTTGAATTCCTGGGTTGGGATGCAAAAACTGTGCAGGCTTGGCATGAGTAACTCTCAACCCTTCTTTCCGAGCAGGAGCAAGCCTCGTGGGTGTGCCAGTGTGAGGAAGGCATGGTACAGAAGCTGGAGCAGGATTTCAAGCTCACTCTGCAACAGCAGAGTTCTCTGGACCAGTGGGCTAGTTGGCTGGATAATGTTGTTACTCAAGTCCTGAAGCATCACGAGGGCAGTCCCAGCTTCCCCAAGGCAGCCAGGCAGTTCCTGTTGAAATGGTCTTTCTATAGGTACATTTTCTTTCTCATTTTGGAGATATTTCTGCATTGGGCTTAGGGCATGTGAATAGCTCCTTGAAAAGCCAAGGCCAAGTTCTTTACTCCCATGCAACTCTGGTTAACTGTTGCTCACCCTGGTACAGAAGGGAATGTTCTGTCTCCCGTGTCCTTTC